>NC_045803.1:31168582-31467433 GCF_009873245.2 Balaenoptera musculus | reverse complement strand
CCGGCACCGAAGTGGAATCGTGCGCTCGGCCCCGCGTGTTGCTCACAGCCCGGCCCAGGGCGCCGCCGGCAGCGCGGGCGCGGGCGCGGACGCGGATCCGCGGGGCGGGTGCAAGGCGGGGGCGGGGCCTCTGCGCCCGGGCCGCCTCCTCGGCCTATAACTGAGCCCACGGGCTCCTGGCTCCCACACGCCCCCCACCGGACCAGTGAAGCCGCTTCGCCCCTTGCTTTGGACCTCGGGCCTCACTCCTCCTCCAGATGGACCCCAAGTGCTCCTGCCCCACTGGTAAGGGAACCCTGGCTTTGAGCCTTCGGATGCCCCCCTTCCCAGGCACAGGACGAGAAGGGAGGGTTTTGAGTTGGAGCTCAGGAGGACTCCTGTCACGGGGCCAGGGCTGTCTTGCTAGCCAGGCTCCTGAGAGCACGTCAGTCTCCCTTTGCCTCTCCGTTAACACTGAGGGCACGGAGGCTCCAGGCTGTCCTTCTTGAGGTCACCCAGCTGGTCAGGGGACTGCTAGACCGGGACCCAGTGTTTGGAGGAGGCCTCGGAGCTGCCAGGACTTGATGGGAGGAGGGGACATTGCCTCTTTCGGGTTCAGGCCATGGGCCCTGGCCCCCAGCCCCAGTCAGCCTGGGCTCGGTCTGGAGCCTGGGACCTTCCCTGTGGAGTCCATCAGGAGGGGACCTACTCTCCTTGGACCAGAAGAGAGGAGCTGGGGCTTCTCTATCCGCCTGAGTGGACACGAGCTCCCAGGGCTGGGTCCTGACAGAGGAGGAGGGCTCAGGGAGGCATTGCTGACCGTCTGCTGTAGCTCCTGCATCCCTCTCCCTGCTCACCGCGGGCCTTTCCCTTCCTGGCAGGCGGCTCCTGCAGCTGCGCTGGCTCCTGCACCTGCAAAGCCTGCAGATGCACCTCCTGCAAGAAGAGTGAGTGTGCGGGGCCTTCTCTGGGAATGCGGGGTCTGGGCTGAGTGCGAGCAGGGAGCCCAGGGCTCAGCAGGCAGGAGCAGGACAGTGACCAAACTTCCCGGTAACGCCCAAACTTTCCAGTAACCCCCACCCCCCCACCCCTCACCAGGAAGGGATTCACAATCAGAGCTGGAATCCCCTTCCAGATGACTGAGACCCAGGCACGCACTAGAGAACAGGGAGACTGAGGCCCAGACGGGTCATTAACAAACAACCTCAGACCTGTCAGTAGAACTAGTCCTCCTGCCTCCCGAGTCACGCTTCTGAGTCCTCTCAGGGACTGAAGCACTTTAGGGACATGAACTAGTGACCGTGTGTGGTTTCTCGGACCTGGGGCAGCCCCTTCCTGTCGAAGCAGCCCAGAGCTTCCCTATCCCGAGCGGGAGCTGCTCTGTCAGGGCTTTGCCTCCACTTTGATCCTGAGGAC
Organism: Balaenoptera musculus; assembly: GCF_009873245.2. NCBI lineage: Eukaryota > Metazoa > Chordata > Mammalia > Artiodactyla > Balaenopteridae > Balaenoptera > Balaenoptera musculus. Next base: position 31,466,038 of record NC_045803.1, on the reverse strand, counting down.
TTTGCTCACATCACTGACGGTGCTGGGCGCTAGCTTTCCTTGTCCCCAGAGGCCCTGCTCACTGTCTCTCCAAGGCTCTGTGCCCTGTCCTGGGCACAGATGGGGCAGGCAACCTGAACCTAGTGTCTGAGAGCAATTATCTCAGGACAGAGGACACCATCCTAAACTCAGGGTCTGGGCCTGAGGGCAGCTGGGGCCAGGCCTGCTGCTGGGAAGGGTGGCTCCGGACAACGCGTGGTCCGACCGCACGCTGCCCTCGCTTCCCCAGGCTGCTGCTCCTGCTGCCCCGTGGGCTGCGCCAAGTGTGCCCAGGGCTGCGTCTGCAAAGGGGCCTCGGACAAGTGCAGCTGCTGTGCCTGATGTCGCGGAGAGCCTGCCCCGGGTGTCAACAGAGCAACCAGGACGAACCTGCATTTTACCGTTTTTCATACAACCGGACCTGACGCTACATTCCTTTTTCTATGAAATATGTGAGCTGTAATAAAAGTTGTTGACTTCATTCTGGCTCTGTCTTCCTTTGTCTGTCTTGGACAAAGAGACTCCGTGCCCATCAGGGCTGGCGTGGGGAACTGGGCTGGAAGTGCAGAGACCTCGGCTCTGGACCAAAGAGTACCCCACCCCCACCCCCACCCCCACCCCCGAAAACACACACACACACACACACACACACACACGGAGCGTCTTAGCCGCTTAGGTTAATGTGAGCTTCAGTTTCTCAGCTCCAAATGAAAGCCTCGCCCAGAAGACACAGGGCATCGGACACACAGAGGACGCACTCCCTCTATTCCCCTTAGGAGTATGGATTGCAGAGCAAGTGGTCCGTTTCTCATTTTCCTTCTCTGGGGGCCCCTGCCAAACTCAGTCCTCGGTGATGAGAGCCTGGAAAAGCACCCAGAGGGGATGGAATCCCACACCCCTCTTGTTTGACTTCTACACGGGGCTTGCGTCTAACACACCCTGGAAAGACCTATTTGTATTTTCTGCCACAGTTTTCACCCTGGTCAGTAAAAAGAATCGCTAAGAAAAAATGTAAAAGGACACGATACGGGAAACCCATTTTTCCCTTCAACACGTAAAATCACCTTAACACGTGGAGGAGCAATTCTGAAAATTAGAGGCTCGCATATGCTGCACATACATTGAAGTGTGTGCTGGAGTCCCGGGAACACTTCACACATGCCCCACTGTGTGGACCACACACGCCTGGAGCAGCTCTGCCCCCTGCCTCCCCACACGCAACATCAGTCTTGGCTCGCCCAGGGCTACGGACAGGACACTCGCCACCCCTGACAGCTCCCTGCAGGGGCTTGGCCCTGCATCTTCGCCAGTGCCTCCCTAGATCAGCCTGACATCTTCCCTTCCCTCAAAATCCAGCCCGTTGGCTACCTGACACCCCGAAAGTGATTTGGATTTGTTTGGTGGGCATTTCCCAGCCGTTTCCCGGAGACTTGGTTTCAGAAGGAGGACTTCACGTGTTCCGCTGCAGAGTGATGGTGGTGCTGCAGTGCGGAGGGCCTGGTGGTGTTTATTAGCAAGACGTGTGTGCTGAGGGAACAGGTGATATATTTCAGGTGCTGGGCCCCCTGGCGGTCTGGGGCGGGAATTCCTATTTGATGGGCACTCCCAAGAGAAAGAGGAGACAAGAGGCTCAGAAGTCAGGACCAAGATCGGCCACAGGTGCCCTGTGTGAAGAGGGCATTTCGGGAGCCGGCCCGTGCTGCGTGCGTGGGTGCTGGTGTCAGGCACCCGGGTTCACAGCCACCGTGCCACTTCCTGACCTGGCAAGTCACTGATAACTCTCTGAGATGTCATTTCCTCCTTTCTATAGAAAAGATTAATTTCCAAGAGGGGGAATAAGCGAGACAGTGGCCTGGCTCCTAGCTCGGGCTTCCCGAACGGTGTCCTTTATGATCGCTATCTCCACACTGACATCTGTGCACGGAGAATCCTTTAGCTCCCAACAAGCTCCTGGAGAAAGGCTCCCTGGTTTGCAAGCAAGCCCATGGTGAGGGCAGAGATGGACAGGAACCTTGCTTATCCAGTGCCAGAGGGCGTGGGGATCTCCTCCAACAAGCCCCATGGAACGAGTCACCGCCACAGCATTTGGACACACTCAGTGAACCTGCATGGTCTGGAGCGACGGTGCCAATTCCAGAGAGGTTAAGCAACTTACCCAAGGGCACACAGCCTAGACTCAAAGGACTAAACCTACACTACAGCTGTCTCACCTCCCGGCCACATGGTGCCGGTTATGACATCACTGGAGGCTGAATCCGGCCTCTCCTTTTTCAGGGCCGCAAGGGTCTTCGGAGACAGTCCAGCTGTGCTCCTGGCTGCAGAGGTGGGAGGCTGAAGCCCAGAGAGGTCACAGAGCTGTGCAGAGGGTTCTGACTGCCAGCTGCTCAGTGCTTTCCCACTGCTGCCTCTGGGCCAGGTGTTCAGTGTCCTCACCTTTCATGGCATGACATGGTGTCCGGTTGGGCGGGGGACTGCAGTCAGCCTGCAGGAGGGCCAGTCCCATCTGTGCCACATATAGCCATGGGACATAACCTCTCTGTGGCTCAGTCTCCTCTGCTCTAAAGGGCAAAAAAATAGTGTCTGGCTCTCGGGATGAAAGAATTGAATACTTGCAAAGAATGTCAGAATATACTGGGCACTCAGGGAGTAATCTATCATATCACCTACTTATTTATTTATTTGTTATCATTAGCCTAGGAGACATTGTTCTCCTTCCAGACACGCAAGCAAGGATGGTGTGTTTAGCTCTGTGTTCTGGGTCGTCCTCATCAACCCTGTGAGCATGGGACCACTTCCCCGGAGGGGGTTATCCTCCCTTCACGCTAAAGAGCCAGTGACACTACAGATAGAAAGCCGTGAGCAAGACAGTCGGTGTCCTCCTAACAGATACAGAAGGATCCTGCCATCTCTGCTGTCACCTGCATCAGGATTTCCTTACCATTTTCTTTTCAGTGATTTTCTGAAATATGTTATACCAAAAGAAACCTCTTGAACACTACTGAAGGAGAGAGTCAGAAGGAAGCCACAAAAGCATAAATACATTCCTATTCTGTCACTTCGGTCCCCCCCAGGATTGAGCTGGACACGGTAGAGACGGGCTGAAGACACAGCTCTGGGCCAAAGGGGAGCTTTCTCACTGACTCTCTCTTTCAGCTGCGAAGCCACAAGAACACAGAAGCAGGGCACCGCTCCCCAGCACTGTGTGCCTGCCTTTACTGTAGCCTCCTCGTACTGTAGGTAGTTTGGCCTTTGGGAAACGGGCTCCTGACTACTAGCTCCCTTCCGGGTTGGTGTGACAATTCAAAGAGCAAAAGTGATTAACAAGGCTTGGCATGGACTCCATGGTGTGTAATCGTCAGGACTACCCAAAGGGAACTATCCACTTGTCTCGCTTTGTTATTTCATGCCAGGTCTGCCTATCGCCTACAATGATGCCTTCCCTGGGGAGCACCCCATGATTAGGGAACCTCCACCCAGGCGTGGGGTGGACCGGCCACGGTGAGGAGCGCCCCTGGGAAGTTTAGGCAAAGGAGCCCCCGGAGAAATGCGCCATGATCCCTCCAGGAAAGGAAAACACAAGTGACGACTAGCGGCTGAAGGCAATGTTCGTCGCGGGGCGGTTACAGGAGACGGTACCGGAAAAGTGCTTCCGAAGGACCGTGGTGGGGACCGGGGCTGCCAACGCCTGGGGACACACGGGGTGGGCGAAACGGCGGTGAGGGTCACATGCGCCTGCGGTCTCTGACACCGCTCCCCGGCTCCGGCCAAGCCAGGGACACGAGCGGGAGGCGGGGGCTGTTCTCAGGCTGCAGGAAACGGCGACCCGGAGGCCGGCGGCCGGCGGCGCGCGGCCTGGGGCGGGGAAGACCGGAGGACGCGGGAGCTGGATTCCTGCACAACCCGGCAACAGGGGGGCTGCTCCCGTCGGGCACATTGCGAAGGGGCGGCCAGGGGGCTGGGACACCGCTTACCGCACGGCACCCGCTTCCTCCGCTCCAGCCGGCACCGAAGTGGAATCGTGCGCTCGGCCCCGCGTGTTGCTCACAGCCCGGCCCAGGGCGCCGCCGGCAGCGCGGGCGCGGGCGCGGACGCGGATCCGCGGGGCGGGTGCAAGGCGGGGGCGGGGCCTCTGCGCCCGGGCCGCCTCCTCGGCCTATAACTGAGCCCACGGGCTCCTGGCTCCCACACGCCCCCCACCGGACCAGTGAAGCCGCTTCGCCCCTTGCTTTGGACCTCGGGCCTCACTCCTCCTCCAGATGGACCCCAAGTGCTCCTGCCCCACTGGTAAGGGAACCCTGGCTTTGAGCCTTCGGATGCCCCCCTTCCCAGGCACAGGACGAGAAGGGAGGGTTTTGAGTTGGAGCTCAGGAGGACTCCTGTCACGGGGCCAGGGCTGTCTTGCTAGCCAGGCTCCTGAGAGCACGTCAGTCTCCCTTTGCCTCTCCGTTAACACTGAGGGCACGGAGGCTCCAGGCTGTCCTTCTTGAGGTCACCCAGCTGGTCAGGGGACTGCTAGACCGGGACCCAGTGTTTGGAGGAGGCCTCGGAGCTGCCAGGACTTGATGGGAGGAGGGGACATTGCCTCTTTCGGGTTCAGGCCATGGGCCCTGGCCCCCAGCCCCAGTCAGCCTGGGCTCGGTCTGGAGCCTGGGACCTTCCCTGTGGAGTCCATCAGGAGGGGACCTACTCTCCTTGGACCAGAAGAGAGGAGCTGGGGCTTCTCTATCCGCCTGAGTGGACACGAGCTCCCAGGGCTGGGTCCTGACAGAGGAGGAGGGCTCAGGGAGGCATTGCTGACCGTCTGCTGTAGCTCCTGCATCCCTCTCCCTGCTCACCGCGGGCCTTTCCCTTCCTGGCAGGCGGCTCCTGCAGCTGCGCTGGCTCCTGCACCTGCAAAGCCTGCAGATGCACCTCCTGCAAGAAGAGTGAGTGTGCGGGGCCTTCTCTGGGAATGCGGGGTCTGGGCTGAGTGCGAGCAGGGAGCCCAGGGCTCAGCAGGCAGGAGCAGGACAGTGACCAAACTTCCCGGTAACGCCCAAACTTTCCAGTAACCCCCACCCCCCCACCCCTCACCAGGAAGGGATTCACAATCAGAGCTGGAATCCCCTTCCAGATGACTGAGACCCAGGCACGCACTAGAGAACAGGGAGACTGAGGCCCAGACGGGTCATTAACAAACAACCTCAGACCTGTCAGTAGAACTAGTCCTCCTGCCTCCCGAGTCACGCTTCTGAGTCCTCTCAGGGACTGAAGCACTTTAGGGACATGAACTAGTGACCGTGTGTGGTTTCTCGGACCTGGGGCAGCCCCTTCCTGTCGAAGCAGCCCAGAGCTTCCCTATCCCGAGCGGGAGCTGCTCTGTCAGGGCTTTGCCTCCACTTTGATCCTGAGGACTTTGCTCACATCACTGACGGTGCTGGGCGCTAGCTTTCCTTGTCCCCAGAGGCCCTGCTCACTGTCTCTCCAAGGCTCTGTGCCCTGTCCTGGGCACAGATGGGGCAGGCAACCTGAACCTAGTGTCTGAGAGCAATTATCTCAGGACAGAGGACACCATCCTAAACTCAGGGTCTGGGCCTGAGGGCAGCTGGGGCCAGGCCTGCTGCTGGGAAGGGTGGCTCCGGACAACGCGTGGTCCGACCGCACGCTGCCCTCGCTTCCCCAGGCTGCTGCTCCTGCTGCCCCGTGGGCTGCGCCAAGTGTGCCCAGGGCTGCGTCTGCAAAGGGGCCTCGGACAAGTGCAGCTGCTGTGCCTGATGTCGCGGAGAGCCTGCCCCGGGTGTCAACAGAGCAACCAGGACGAACCTGCATTTTACCGTTTTTCATACAACCGGACCTGACGCTACATTCCTTTTTCTATGAAATATGTGAGCTGTAATAAAAGTTGTTGACTTCATTCTGGCTCTGTCTTCCTTTGTCTGTCTTGGACAAAGAGACTCCGTGCCCATCAGGGCTGGCGTGGGGAACTGGGCTGGAAGTGCAGAGACCTCGGCTCTGGACCAAAGAGTACCCCACCCCCACCCCCACCCCCACCCCCGAAAACACACACACACACACACACACACACACACGGAGCGTCTTAGCCGCTTAGGTTAATGTGAGCTTCAGTTTCTCAGCTCCAAATGAAAGCCTCGCCCAGAAGACACAGGGCATCGGACACACAGAGGACGCACTCCCTCTATTCCCCTTAGGAGTATGGATTGCAGAGCAAGTGGTCCGTTTCTCATTTTCCTTCTCTGGGGGCCCCTGCCAAACTCAGTCCTCGGTGATGAGAGCCTGGAAAAGCACCCAGAGGGGATGGAATCCCACACCCCTCTTGTTTGACTTCTACACGGGGCTTGCGTCTAACACACCCTGGAAAGACCTATTTGTATTTTCTGCCACAGTTTTCACCCTGGTCAGTAAAAAGAATCGCTAAGAAAAAATGTAAAAGGACACGATACGGGAAACCCATTTTTCCCTTCAACACGTAAAATCACCTTAACACGTGGAGGAGCAATTCTGAAAATTAGAGGCTCGCATATGCTGCACATACATTGAAGTGTGTGCTGGAGTCCCGGGAACACTTCACACATGCCCCACTGTGTGGACCACACACGCCTGGAGCAGCTCTGCCCCCTGCCTCCCCACACGCAACATCGGTCTTGGCTCGCCCAGGGCTACGGACAGGACACTCGCCACCCCTGACAGCTCCCTGCAGGGGCTTGGCCCTGCATCTTCGCCAGTGCCTCCCTAGATCAGCCTGACATCTTCCCTTCCCTCAAAATCCAGCCCGTTGGCTACCTGACACCCCGAAAGTGATTTGGATTTGTTTGGTGGGCATTTCCCAGCCGTTTCCCGGAGACTTGGTTTCAGAAGGAGGACTTCACGTGTTCCGCTGCAGAGTGATGGTGGTGCTGCAGTGCGGAGGGCCTGGTGGTGTTTATTAGCAAGACGTGTGTGCTGAGGGAACAGGTGATATATTTCAGGTGCTGGGCCCCCTGGCGGTCTGGGGCGGGAATTCCTATTTGATGGGCACTCCCAAGAGAAAGAGGAGACAAGAGGCTCAGAAGTCAGGACCAAGATCGGCCACAGGTGCCCTGTGTGAAGAGGGCATTTCGGGAGCCGGCCCGTGCTGCGTGCGTGGGTGCTGGTGTCAGGCACCCGGGTTCACAGCCACCGTGCCACTTCCTGACCTGGCAAGTCACTGATAACTCTCTGAGATGTCATTTCCTCCTTTCTATAGAAAAGATTAATTTCCAAGAGGGGGAATAAGCGAGACAGTGGCCTGGCTCCTAGCTCGGGCTTCCCGAACGGTGTCCTTTATGATCGCTATCTCCACACTGACATCTGTGCACGGAGAATCCTTTAGCTCCCAACAAGCTCCTGGAGAAAGGCTCCCTGGTTTGCAAGCAAGCCCATGGAGAGGGCAGAGATGGACAGGAACCTTGCTTATCCAGTGCCAGAGGGCGTGGGGATCTCCTCCAACAAGCCCCATGGAACGAGTCACCGCCACAGCATTTGGACACACTCAGTGAACCTGCATGGTCTGGAGCGACGGTGCCAATTCCAGAGAGGTTAAGCAACTTACCCAAGGGCACACAGCCTAGACTCAAAGGACTAAACCTACACTACAGCTGTCTCACCTCCCGGCCACATGGTGCCGGTTATGACATCACTGGAGGCTGAATCCGGCCTCTCCTTTTTCAGGGCCGCAAGGGTCTTCGGAGACAGTCCAGCTGTGCTCCTGGCTGCAGAGGTGGGAGGCTGAAGCCCAGAGAGGTCACAGAGCTGTGCAGAGGGTTCTGACTGCCAGCTGCTCAGTGCTTTCCCACTGCTGCCTCTGGGCCAGGTGTTCAGTGTCCTCACCTTTCATGGCATGACATGGTGTCCGGTTGGGCGGGGGACTGCAGTCAGCCTGCAGGAGGGCCAGTCCCATCTGTGCCACATATAGCCATGGGACATAACCTCTCTGTGGCTCAGTCTCCTCTGCTCTAAAGGGCAAAAAAATAGTGTCTGGCTCTCGGGATGAAAGAATTGAATACTTGCAAAGAATGTCAGAATATACTGGGCACTCAGGGAGTAATCTATCATATCACCTACTTATTTATTTATTTGTTATCATTAGCCTAGGAGACATTGTTCTCCTTCCAGACACGCAAGCAAGGATGGTGTGTTTAGCTCTGTGTTCTGGGTCGTCCTCATCAACCCTGTGAGCATGGGACCACTTCCCCGGAGGGGGTTATCCTCCCTTCACGCTAAAGAGCCAGTGACACTACAGATAGAAAGCCGTGAGCAAGACAGTCGGTGTCCTCCTAACAGATACAGAAGGATCCTGCCATCTCTGCTGTCACCTGCATCAGGATTTCCTTACCATTTTCTTTTCAGTGATTTTCTGAAATATGTTATACCAAAAGAAACCTCTTGAACACTACTGAAGGAGAGAGTCAGAAGGAAGCCACAAAAGCATAAATACATTCCTATTCTGTCACTTCGGTCCCCCCCAGGATTGAGCTGGACACGGTAGAGACGGGCTGAAGACACAGCTCTGGGCCAAAGGGGAGCTTTCTCACTGACTCTCTCTTTCAGCTGCGAAGCCACAAGAACACAGAAGCAGGGCACCGCTCCCCAGCACTGTGTGCCTGCCTTTACTGTAGCCTCCTCGTACTGTAGGTAGTTTGGCCTTTGGGAAACGGGCTCCTGACTACTAGCTCCCTTCCGGGTTGGTGTGACAATTCAAAGAGCAAAAGTGATTAACAAGGCTTGGCATGGACTCCATGGTGTGTAATCGTCAGGACTACCCAAAGGGAACTATCCACTTGTCTCGCTTTGTTATTTCATGCCAGGTCTGCCTATCGCCTACAATGATGCCTTCCCTGGGGAGCACCCCATGATTAGGGAACCTCCACCCAGGCGTGGGGTGGACCGGCCACGGTGAGGAGCGCCCCTGGGAAGTTTAGGCAAAGGAGCCCCCGGAGAAATGCGCCATGATCCCTCCAGGAAAGGAAAACACAAGTGACGACTAGCGGCTGAAGGCAATGTTCGTCGCGGGGCGGTTACAGGAGACGGTACCGGAAAAGTGCTTCCGAAGGACCGTGGTGGGGACCGGGGCTGCCAACGCCTGGGGACACACGGGGTGGGCGAAACGGCGGTGAGGGTCACATGCGCCTGCGGTCTCTGACACCGCTCCCCGGCTCCGGCCAAGCCAGGGACACGAGCGGGAGGCGGGGGCTGTTCTCAGGCTGCAGGAAACGGCGACCCGGAGGCCGGCGGCCGGCGGCGCGCGGCCTGGGGCGGGGAAGACCGGAGGACGCGGGAGCTGGATTCCTGCACAACCCGGCAACAGGGGGGCTGCTCCCGTCGGGCACATTGCGAAGGGGCGGCCAGGGGGCTGGGACACCGCTTACCGCACGGCACCCGCTTCCTCCGCTCCAGCCGGCACCGAAGTGGAATCGTGCGCTCGGCCCCGCGTGTTGCTCACAGCCCGGCCCAGGGCGCCGCCGGCAGCGCGGGCGCGGGCGCGGACGCGGATCCGCGGGGCGGGTGCAAGGCGGGGGCGGGGCCTCTGCGCCCGGGCCGCCTCCTCGGCCTATAACTGAGCCCACGGGCTCCTGGCTCCCACACGCCCCCCACCGGACCAGTGAAGCCGCTTCGCCCCTTGCTTTGGACCTCGGGCCTCACTCCTCCTCCAGATGGACCCCAAGTGCTCCTGCCCCACTGGTAAGGGAACCCTGGCTTTGAGCCTTCGGATGCCCCCCTTCCCAGGCACAGGACGAGAAGGGAGGGTTTTGAGTTGGAGCTCAGGAGGACTCCTGTCACGGGGCCAGGGCTGTCTTGCTAGCCAGGCTCCTGAGAGCACGTCAGTCTCCCTTTGCCTCTCCGTTAACACTGAGGGCACGGAGGCTCCAGGCTGTCCTTCTTGAGGTCACCCAGCTGGTCAGGGGACTGCTAGACCGGGACCCAGTGTTTGGAGGAGGCCTCGGAGCTGCCAGGACTTGATGGGAGGAGGGGACATTGCCTCTTTCGGGTTCAGGCCATGGGCCCTGGCCCCCAGCCCCAGTCAGCCTGGGCTCGGTCTGGAGCCTGGGACCTTCCCTGTGGAGTCCATCAGGAGGGGACCTACTCTCCTTGGACCAGAAGAGAGGAGCTGGGGCTTCTCTATCCGCCTGAGTGGACACGAGCTCCCAGGGCTGGGTCCTGACAGAGGAGGAGGGCTCAGGGAGGCATTGCTGACCGTCTGCTGTAGCTCCTGCATCCCTCTCCCTGCTCACCGCGGGCCTTTCCCTTCCTGGCAGGCGGCTCCTGCAGCTGCGCTGGCTCCTGCACCTGCAAAGCCTGCAGATGCACCTCCTGCAAGAAGAGTGAGTGTGCGGGGCCTTCTCTGGGAATGCGGGGTCTGGGCTGAGTGCGAGCAGGGAGCCCAGGGCTCAGCAGGCAGGAGCAGGACAGTGACCAAACTTCCCGGTAACGCCCAAACTTTCCAGTAACCCCCACCCCCCCACCCCTCACCAGGAAGGGATTCACAATCAGAGCTGGAATCCCCTTCCAGATGACTGAGACCCAGGCACGCACTAGAGAACAGGGAGACTGAGGCCCAGACGGGTCATTAACAAACAACCTCAGACCTGTCAGTAGAACTAGTCCTCCTGCCTCCCGAGTCACGCTTCTGAGTCCTCTCAGGGACTGAAGCACTTTAGGGACATGAACTAGTGACCGTGTGTGGTTTCTCGGACCTGGGGCAGCCCCTTCCTGTCGAAGCAGCCCAGAGCTTCCCTATCCCGAGCGGGAGCTGCTCTGTCAGGGCTTTGCCTCCACTTTGATCCTGAGGACTTTGCTCACATCACTGACGGTGCTGGGCGCTAGCTTTCCTTGTCCCCAGAGGCCCTGCTCACTGTCTCTCCAAGGCTCTGTGCCCTGTCCTGGGCACAGATGGGGCAGGCAACCTGAACCTAGTGTCTGAGAGCAATTATCTCAGGACAGAGGACACCATCCTAAACTCAGGGTCTGGGCCTGAGGGCAGCTGGGGCCAGGCCTGCTGCTGGGAAGGGTGGCTCCGGACAACGCGTGGTCCGACCGCACGCTGCCCTCGCTTCCCCAGGCTGCTGCTCCTGCTGCCCCGTGGGCTGCGCCAAGTGTGCCCAGGGCTGCGTCTGCAAAGGGGCCTCGGACAAGTGCAGCTGCTGTGCCTGATGTCGCGGAGAGCCTGCCCCGGGTGTCAACAGAGCAACCAGGACGAACCTGCATTTTACCGTTTTTCATACAACCGGACCTGACGCTACATTCCTTTTTCTATGAAATATGTGAGCTGTAATAAAAGTTGTTGACTTCATTCTGGCTCTGTCTTCCTTTGTCTGTCTTGGACAAAGAGACTCCGTGCCCATCAGGGCTGGCGTGGGGAACTGGGCTGGAAGTGCAGAGACCTCGGCTCTGGACCAAAGAGTACCCCCCCCCCCCCCCCCCCCACCCCCGAAAACACACACACACACACACACACACACACACACGGAGCGTCTTAGCCGCTTAGGTTAATGTGAGCTTCAGTTTCTCAGCTCCAAATGAAAGCCTCGCCCAGAAGACACAGGGCATCGGACACACAGAGGACGCACTCCCTCTATTCCCCTTAGGAGTATGGATTGCAGAGCAAGTGGTCCGTTTCTCATTTTCCTTCTCTGGGGGCCCCTGCCAAACTCAGTCCTCGGTGATGAGAGCCTGGAAAAGCACCCAGAGGGGATGGAATCCCACACCCCTCTTGTTTGACTTCTACACGGGGCTTGCGTCTAACACACCCTGGAAAGACCTATTTGTATTTTCTGCCACAGTTTTCACCCTGGTCAGTAAAAAGAATCGCTAAGAAAAAATGTAAAAGGACACGATACGGGAAACCCATTTTTCCCTTCAACACGTAAAATCACCTTAACACGTGGAGGAGCAATTCTGAAAATTAGAGGCTCGCATATGCTGCACATACATTGAAGTGTGTGCTGGAGTCCCGGGAACACTTCACACATGCCCCACTGTGTGGACCACACACGCCTGGAGCAGCTCTGCCCCCTGCCTCCCCACACGCAACATCGGTCTTGGCTCGCCCAGGGCTACGGACAGGACACTCGCCACCCCTGACAGCTCCCTGCAGGGGCTTGGCCCTGCATCTTCGCCAGTGCCTCCCTAGATCAGCCTGACATCTTCCCTTCCCTCAAAATCCAGCCCGTTGGCTACCTGACACCCCGAAAGTGATTTGGATTTGTTTGGTGGGCATTTCCCAGCCGTTTCCCGGAGACTTGGTTTCAGAAGGAGGACTTCACGTGTTCCGCTGCAGAGTGATGGTGGTGCTGCAGTGCGGAGGGCCTGGTGGTGTTTATTAGCAAGACGTGTGTGCTGAGGGAACAGGTGATATATTTCAGGTGCTGGGCCCCCTGGCGGTCTGGGGCGGGAATTCCTATTTGATGGGCACTCCCAAGAGAAAGAGGAGACAAGAGGCTCAGAAGTCAGGACCAAGATCGGCCACAGGTGCCCTGTGTGAAGAGGGCATTTCGGGAGCCGGCCCGTGCTGCGTGCGTGGGTGCTGGTGTCAGGCACCCGGGTTCACAGCCACCGTGCCACTTCCTGACCTGGCAAGTCACTGATAACTCTCTGAGATGTCATTTCCTCCTTTCTATAGAAAAGATTAATTTCCAAGAGGGGGAATAAGCGAGACAGTGGCCTGGCTCCTAGCTCGGGCTTCCCGAACGGTGTCCTTTATGATCGCTATCTCCACACTGACATCTGTGCACGGAGAATCCTTTAGCTCCCAACAAGCTCCTGGAGAAAGGCTCCCTGCTTTGCAAGCAAGCCCATGGAGAGGGCAGAGATGGATAGGAACCTTGCTTATCCAGTGCCAGAGGGCGTGGGGATCTCCTCCAACAAGCCCCATGGAACGAGTCACCGCCACAGCATTTGGACACACTCAGTGAACCTGCATGGTCTGGAGCGACGGTGCCAATTCCAGAGAGGTTAAGCAACTTACCCAAGGGCACACAGCCTAGACTCAAAGGACTAAACCTACACTACAGCTGTCTCACCTCCCGGCCACATGGTGCCGGTTATGACATCACTGGAGGCTGAATCCGGCCTCTCCTTTTTCAGGGCCGCAAGGGTCTTCGGAGACAGTCCAGCTGTGCTCCTGGCTGCAGAGGTGGGAGGCTGAAGCCCAGAGAGGTCACAGAGCTGTGCAGAGGGTTCTGACTGCCAGCTGCTCAGTGCTTTCCCACTGCTGCCTCTGGGCCAGGTGTTCAGTGTCCTCACCTTTCATGGCATGACATGGTGTCCGGTTGGGCGGGGGACTGCAGTCAGCCTGCAGGAGGGCCAGTCCCATCTGTGCCACATATAGCCATGGGACATAACCTCTCTGTGGCTCAGTCTCCTCTGCTCTAAAGGGCAAAAAAATAGCGCCTGGTTATTTACGAATTTATCTATGCAACAAATTAGGATGTCAGAATTTAAAAGGATTTAAGAATTTAATAGATGCAACAATATTAGTTGTAAGCCTGGCACACAGTAAGTAACCAAAATATTAGCTATTACTTTATTATTATCAGTCATATTTTCGGCGATATTTTCCTACTTACAAACCAATAAGATAGTGCTGTTGTGAATAGCTGTGTGTCCCGTGTCGTCCTCATCAATCATGTGAGCGTGTGCCAATTCCCAGAGAGGGTTATCATCTTTCCCAGAAAATAGGAGTTGGCACTTGAGATATAAAGCCAGGATCAAGACTGTCCCTGTCCTTCAAAAAGTTGCAGGAGGATGCCCACCATTTCTGCTGTCACCTGCACTAATATTTTACTTAACATTTTCTTTTCCTTTTTAAAATAAATTTATTTATTTTTATTTATTTATTTTTGACTGCATTGGGTCTTTGTTGCTGCACGCGGGCTTTCTTTAGTTGCGGCGAGCGGGGGCTACTCTTCGTTGTGGTGCTCGGGCTTCTCACTGTGGTGGCTTCTCTAGTTGAGGAGCACGGCCGCTAGGCACTTGGCCTTCAGTAGCTGCAGCTTGTGGGCTCAGTAGTTGTGGCACACGGGCTTAGTTGCTCCGCAGCATGTGGGATATTCCTGGACCAGGGCTCGAACCCTTGTCTCCTGCACTGGCAGGTGGATTCTTAAACACTGTGCCACCAGAGAAGCCCAAAATTTTGTATAGGTATATAAAGTTCTAAAATTTTCCTTTTCCTCAGCCACAATAGGTCTTTCCCTGGGCCCCAAGGGAAGTGGGTTTGCTGACCTTTCTTCAGTGGTTTGGGGATTTTATTTTTTAAGGGAGAAGTGCCTGAGCAGAGCTTGAAGCATGCACCCTTGAGGCAGGTTTTCTCTCGTCTTACTACCTGTTCCCAGTATTTCTCACGGGTCCCTGATAGAGGTCCATGGAGAAGGGCCTGTAACAAGTGTAAATTCCCTGTGGGTGTGTGGTTTTTAGGATTTCATACTCTCATACTCGCCCACATTTGGCCTTTAGCCTTTGATTCGAATTTTTAGAGTAATTGTACTCACACATATGGTGATTCCATCTTCTACCTGTGGCCAGACGGTAAGCCAGTGTTCACTTCCCATCTTTCCTCCAAAGTGCCCGTCTTCCCCGAGATTTCAGGGTAATTGTTTGCCTTGCAACCTCTTTGAATGAGTCAGAGAAAGTCATGATTTTGAGGATAATCCACTTTTTTCTTTCTGTTAAGGTGGGATTGGCATTCCTTAGAGCTTTCTATATCCCAGGAACCAGAAGTCACCCCAGGGATTCTGAAAGAGTCAGTTTTCAGGTGACACTTCAGGGACTCACTTCAAGGTGGTCACTGCTTGGACCTGATGTGGTCCAGGCTGCAGACAGGGTTCAGAGGAATTGTTGGAAGAGACGGCCTCAGGGAGGGGCCTGGGAGGATACTGTGTAAGTTGAAGAAAGAATTGTAGACCTGTGGGAGGGTCAGTAAGGGCCACACAACAGTGCCACAGTGTCACCATGGCAAGTCCCCCTCTTTCCCACTCCAGGTACATCCTCGGTCTGTGCCCCCTCCACGTCTACAGGCGGCTGCACATGGAGGAGAGGGACACTGCACTCTGGTTCCTTCACATCCACTTACTGCAGCTGTTGACGGCCAGAGACATAGAGCAGATGCAGTGTCCCCTTCAGCCCCTCCCAGGGCCCAGCCTACTGGACTCTTCCTGTCCAGAGGCCAAGCCAGAGCTGCCCGAGACACCTTCCTGCCAGTGGTGCCCTCTCTCATCCTTCTCTCGCTAATGAGGATGACTTAATTCCAGCCCAAGACAAAGACACTGACTTGGTCTCCAAAAGAACATTTATTTCCAAAATTGAGGCCACAGAAACAGAAACTCCCCCTCCCTGACCTCTGCTACTCCCATCAGATAATTTCCCAGCCTCCACAATAAGATGCCTCTTTGGCCCACAAACACCTTCTACAGAATACCCCTGTCTGGGTTCCCACAAGCCCCCAAGGCCAGCTGAGCCTCCCGTTCACAGCTCAGCATGTTTTAACTGGGGTGGCTGCTTTGTCGCCTCCTTGGGCAGGAGCTCATTCCAGAAAGCCACTTCCTTGTCTTTCAGCTTCTCGGCTGCCTGGGTGGTGACGCCAATCTGAAGGTACCCTTCTTTCTGGTCATATACTGGCCAATGGGGAAGCCCCTCCCCGTTGGGATTCCTGGGAACAGAATCACATAGAAATTCCCCAAAGCTACTGTGTGGTCCCAACAACCCTCAGAGATTGTCAGGGACCCCCTGGCTTCATCTCTGCCAAAGGCTCATATGCCTCCAGAGACAGGAGGCTGACCATCTCCTGGGCAGCCTGTCCACTGAGGGAGCTCTCACGTCAGAGGTCACAGGGCGGGGAGTTTGACCTTCACACATTGGAAGCTCCTCCCACCCAGCAGACACGCCCTGCCCCTTCCCAACCCTGCTCCGTCTTTGCCACCAGCTCACCCGTTCCGAGCAAAGTTGGCCCAAAATTTCATCACCATCTTGCTGAGATTGGTCTCCTCTTCTGAGGCACCATCTGTGGGGAGGAGACAAAGCCATTGCTACTCAAAGTGTGGTTCAGGGGCAGCAGCAGCCCTTGAGAACTTGTTAGAAATTCAGAAACGGAGCCCTTATTCCAGACCTACTGAGTCAAACCTGCATTTTAAGAAGATCTTGGGTAATTCAAGTGCACTTTAGGCTTGACAGTTACTGACCTAGGTCGGGCTCAGTGAAGGGCTGTAGTCAATCCATGAACTGGCTGCCTTGGTCTTCTGTGCCCACCCTCCTGCCCCTGCAGCCTCAGGGTCGCAGGGCCACACCCCAGGGTTTCTGCTACAGTAACCCCACCTCCCAGGATGCTCTCCTTTGGGTCTCTTCTCAATCTCCTTCACACACACACATTTTCATAGAATCTGAAAAATAACCAAGCTGCAAGGTCCCCAAATAGTCATCCATCCAGAAAGTGCCCAGAGGCACTGGGTGTCATGAACAGCCCTGGGTTGTGTCACACACAAGTTGTCTGTAACTGCTGAGGGTTAAGACATGAGAGACATCTGTGAGAGGTATTCTTTAAAATAGTATAATCCTAAACATATTTAATTTTAAAAGATATGAGTTTTAGATAGATAGATAGATGGTTGGACAGACAGACACATATTAGTCCTGATTCAAGGTTAAGAGCAATTCTAACCTTACTCTCACGTACATTCTGATATGCTCTTGTGAGTGCGAAGTGAGTGGTGGCATTCTAGCCCTGAGCAGGGCCCTGCAGGTGACCCACCTCCTGTCTTACTGATGCCCAGGTCTGGATTCTTAGAGTGACCATGGATGAGGGCGCAAGGATACACATTCTCCACCATGCACATTAGAGCAAGAGAAAGGTTGGGACTCTGTCCTTCAACACTGTTATGGTGAATTCAGGAGACTAAGACCTGGAGAGAAGGAGGAACTTGCCCAAGGCCACCAAACCAAGACTTGAACCCAGATCTCCTAACTCCAAGTCTGTAGTCACCAAAGGGCCATCACCTTTCAAAAATGGAGCCCCGAAGACCGAGAAGAGCTCATCCCCGTGGTCCCCTATCACCGTCTTGGGTTTCATCTCTGATGAGAAGCTTGGGCGATACTGGAACTCATACATGTAAGTGGGGCCTCCGGCATCTGGAAGACATGGATTCATGCACAGTTCACTTCAGCAGACGCACCCCTGGATGGTATCAAGAGCTCCAGAGGTGTGTGGGAGGGGCGCTGTGAGCAGTCAGGAAATTGGGGGCATGCCTGGTCCTGAGTGAACAACAACAATATTAACAGCAGCTGCCCATTGTGAGAACCAACTGTGTGCCAGACCCTGTGTGTTCCTGCAGGAAGCCCCTGGTTATCAGCATAACAGAGAAAAACAGTTTGGGAAAAGTTCTATGACTTGCTTAAGGGTGTACTGGTGGTGGAGGTGGAACTGGATTTGAGCCGGTTATTGAATGAATGAATGAATGAATGTTGAAACTTTGGGGAAACTGATTAAAAATAACTATGGTTATAGAGGCATTGGGTCAATACATATCAACCTCTTTGCCTACTGATGCATTCACACACCAGAACGTCTAGATACATAGTTTATGTACACAGAAATACCACGACATTTCATTGCTGACAGGTTACTCTTCATTCCCTTGGAGAATACCTGCAGCCTGACAGGTGCCTTCTATCATGCCCATTTTTGAGCATTTCTGGTGTTTTTCACACGTATTCCAAGAAGAGTGAAGTAAATCCAAGTTGCTGGTCTGAAAGGGCAGATATTTAAATACAAGCCTATGCAGAAAGTGGACAGTCTATTCCTTGTGTCTCAGGAAACCACAATTCAGCATTTCCTTTTTCTCTGTCATCTCACAGGTCTTGCTTCCTGCTTGGCCCAGGGAGTGCTAAGGTGGTGGCAGAAGGAAGAAGCGGCCGAGGAAGGGTAAAGTTCCTCCTTCCCCCTCTCCCCTGCCCCTACTCTCACCACCCCCTCTCTAAGCCCCAAGAAGATGTCAGTTTTCCTGCTGATGCTTCAGCAGAGTTGCCCATCTTGCTCCTTCAGGGCCAACTCACGGGCCACCCGCCTGGGGAGCTCTGTGCTTTGCATTGATCATTATGCCCAGAGCGAGTGACTCTACCGGGGAAGGGTCAGGCCCCAAGTCAGACTGGCGGGGAAATACCACACTTTTTCCCTTCTTGGGGACAGAATCACATTTGGAAAATGCAGAAAAAAGGAATAAGAACAAAAAGATCATATCTAATCCCACCGCTCAGAGGAACCTCTGTTAATATTTTAGCACTTACCCCACTTATGTATATAAAATAAGGATACTATTGGATGTGTAGTTTTGTAATGACTGTAATAATTTCTTCATATCATTAAATGTTTGTCCACTACATAGTGTAACAATATATGCCATCCTCACAGGAGGATGTAGAATAATTTATTTAATTGCCTCCCTTCCCCCCGCTCACCGCACTCTTGGTTTAGCAAGAGGCGTTGTTTGGAAGAAGCAATCCGTCTGTGGTTCCATAATCCACTTGCTAAACAACTGCTTCAGGGTCAAGCAGAACTCACTGAAAGGAGGGTGTTTACCCTTGCCTCTGCTACTCAGAAGTGTTAGAAAGGAACTCAGAACCCAACCATACAAAGAAAGACCTAGTGTGAGTGAGAGAACTTAATTATGGCAGCATGCTGCCCAAAAGATATTCTTCTTTTCATTCCTCTTCTTTTTTTTTCAGTGTTTTGCCTTAAACCACTGAGATTTATAAAAAAATTCGTACGGGGGGACTTTTCTGGTGGTCCGGTGGTTAAGACTCCATGCTCCCAGTGCAGGGGGCCCAGGTTCAATCCCTGATCAGGGAACTAGATCCCACATGCCGCAACTAAAGATCCCACATGCCATAACTAAAGATCCCGCATGCCATAAGTGAAGATCCTGTGTGCCACAACTAAGACCCGGCTTAGCCAAATAAATAAATATTTTTTTAAAATTCCTACAATCACAACACACGTCTTCAAAGGAAAGTAGGGCAGAGATTTCAATAATAACAGTTAGGAGCAACAAGAGAAGCAGAGGGAAGGAGAGAGCTAGTAATAAAAAATATGCAAATTAAAACAGTGTGATGTTCTTTTTTTTGGTGAGGAAGGACTTATATAAAATTGGCAGCATTATTTTTATTCTTTTAATCTGACTATCCCAAGTGAGAGAACTAAGAAATCCACACTCTCATACACCAGAAAGCAATTTCACAAAATGTATCAAGAACTTTAAAATTCTCCTACAGCTCAGCTTAATAATTTCACTTCTAAAAACCAACTCTAAGAAAATTATTTGAGACTTGGTTAAAGATTTACACACATAAGGCTGAGTATGATGTTTTCTGTAGCATCAAAATGAGCAGCCAGGCTAAATACCCAATAGGACAGGAATACTAAAGTAAATTTTAATCCATCATACCATGAAATAATTGATATTTTCCATGAATTTTTATTGACATTGAGGAAATGCCTATAATATAGTTGTCTATGAACATAAAATTAATTTTAAAACTATGTGTAAGACATGGAAAGGCTAATAGAAAAAAATGTCAAAACTTTATAGCTGATACTTCTAGGTGAAGGAATTATGAGTAATATATAGTTGCTTCTTTAACATGTTCCCATATTTTCAAAACTTTCTACAATGGTAAGATTAATTTTATACTCAGAAAACTACTCTATCAAAAAGAAATTGAGAGAAATACAACAATGAAAAAATGACACTGATAAACTCTGGGAAGTGCTGGCAATAAGACACTGAATTCAAAGTCACGGGATGTCAGATAAAAAACTCAAGTCCAGTATGGCTGGGAGCAGCATGGATGTTGAAGGGGATACTACAAGTCAGACACGTAGCAAGAGGCAAGACCAAATTTATGAAAGAACAGATTTGACCCCAGGCAGCCCCTCGCTGGTCATCAGGACCCTAGGGAGGAAGAAATGGTAACTAGCGCCTCCAAATTACTGTACTGAGTGCTTGGGGACAGAGTGAGTCAGCCACAGCTACGTTTTATCATGCTTATAAAGTCTCAAAGTTTAAAACCCTTCTAGCACCGTTAGGCAGAGAGGTCTGGACCACAGAACCATCTCCTGGCTTGCAGACTAGGTGAATGAGGTCTCCAAGAAATGAAGGGCCCTGTGAGTAACTCAAAAGGTACCCAAAAGGGACACCTCCTCTCCAGGTGAGCTCATCCATCCCTGACCTCACACCCTACACACAGTCTTGGGTCAATGTTGGAAGGTCCTGTGGTAGACACAGCACACACTGGGAGAAACAACAGCCAGCCACAGACATTGACGTTCTTTAGACCACGTGGCCCCACTCTTCCAATACTCACTCCTTTCAGCTTTCTTGGTCCCAGACAACACTCCTGGTCTTACTCTTGGCCTCACTCTACCCCCAGCTCCACTGGTTAACAAACTAGTTTGCAGGTAGCTCTGACCTTGGAAACTTTCCAAGACCTATCTTCCAAGATTTTCCCTCTAGCCCCACAGACCACCGCAATTCAGGTGAGGAGCCCTGTGGCAGATGCTGTCGGTGCCTCCCCATATCCCCTGCTTCTGGGCATGTCAGCCTGAGTTCCACCTCCTGCATCCGTAGCTCTTTGCCTGAGGTCTCTGGCAGCCAGAGACCACTCTGCCCATGTGTGCAACAGGTCAAAGCACCAGGGAATTAACTGCCCTTGGGAACAGCCTTCAACCAATGACTCGTCAAAGTTGGAGGATAAATATCCCAGCTCTCTTGCCACTCACTAGGGATAACCCTGAGACATGTGTTCTGCTGGTTTCCCAGAGCTCCCCAGGTCCAGGTGTCCACAGTGGATGCTTTCTTGACAGTGCAGTGTGGACTGGCTTCCTCTCCATTCATGTCACTTCTCCACTCCTCTACTGGTGTTTCCTGGGATCACCCCCCAAATAAACTCTTTGCATTTGGATCCTTTTCTCGGAGTCTGCTTCTGGTGGAAACCAAAATAGGACAGTGCCCCACCCCAGGCCAAATGCAATCAGCCTTGGATGTACGACCCTCAGCAATTTCCACATGTGTTTGTGCTGAGGGCTGGGCAGGACAGTCAGTGAAGCTGGAGCGGTCAGTGTCCCTCTCCCGTCCAATGTCTGGGACTCACCTCTGTGGTGACGGGCCATATTCACAGATGGGACACCAAACATCGCATCTGCAATCAAGTCCAGGAACAGGTCTTTCTTTCTGGCAGGGTCATCTGTTCCTCCTAAATACTTGTCAGCGGCCACCGCGGTCAGTTCCTCAGGGATGCTCTGAAATAGATCGAGTGAAAGTGACCACTGTTAAATATAAAGTGGAGACCAGACTTATGAATTATCTGTGCAGACAAAACCATTTAAGCCATGTAAGCAAAACTAACTCTAGCTCATTTCATGCACATAAGCAAAACCTAACTTAGGTTATTTTTGTAAATCCCTCTGACAATCACAAATAAACTTAAGTCATCTCCTAAAATAGTATGAGATAATCACTTTTAACCAATCCCTTGCCACCTGAAAACCTCTATTGTAATAAGCAATCACTGAAAATGTTAACAACTTCCTCAGTTTCACTTTATAAGCCATCCTGTAACTTCAGGCCCCCGAGCTGCCCACCAGTCTTTGAAGGTGGAAGCCCCAGGGCGTGAACTATTTTTATGTACCATAAACTCTTACCAAATACTCTTCATTCATTTGGTGGTTTTAATTTTGCTATTTCTGGATTTTTGACTTCACCAACCCTGGTGAGTGACACAGTTTCTCTTCTTGTGTTAATGGTGAACTTTTTGAGCCCAGTGCAAACTTTCCCCCCTCCCTCAACCCTGGGTAGTGATTAAGAAAGCAGAAAAGTGGGGGCAGACCCCCCAGCCCAGTCTTCATTCTGCCATTAGTTGCTTTGCAATTGGGGACAAGCCTCTTCCTCTCTTTAGGGCTCAGCCAGTTCCTGTGATTCCTAGACTCTTACAAAGGATGGGGTAGGACTTCCACATGAGTGATGTGGCCGTCTTCTGGTCCAGCTTGCCTTCAGAGAATGAGTAGCCCATGAACTGTTAAAACAAAGGTTAAGCAATTGTGAATCATCCGGTAATGGCAAGAAAAACCGAAGTGACCAACAACCAAACCAATGCAGGCTGAAGGTCACTGTCATATCTTGATGGGCATGGGTCTTTTTTTTGAGTCTTTTATTGTTTGTTATATTTATTTATTTATTAACATCTTTATTGGAGTATAATTGCTTTACAATGGTGTGTTAGTTTCTGCTTTATAACAAAGTGAATCAGTTATACATATACATATATCCCCATATCTCCTCCCTCTTGCGTCTCCCTCCTACCCTCCCTATCCCACCCCTCTAGGTGGTCACAAAGCACCGAGCTGATCTCCCTGTGCTATGCAGCTGCTTCCCACTAGCTATCTATTTTACATTTGGTAGTGTATATATGTCCATGGCACTCTCTCACTTCGTCCCAGCTTACCCTTCCCCCTCCCCATATCCTCAAGTCCATTCTCTAGTAGGTCTGTGTCTTTGTTCCCATCTTGCCCCTAGGTTCTTCATGACCATTTTTTTGTTTGTTTTTTAGATTCCATATATATGTGTTAGCATACGGTATTTGTTTTTCTCTTTCTGACTTACTTCACTCTGTAGGGCAGGGGTCTTTGATGAGTTGGGCAAAATCAATGAATCAAATGGACTTTTATATCTAGAAATCAAGGAATGCAAAGAAGATAAAGTAATTGTTAAGGGAAGCTGTCCCAGTCTTTGTGTGTGTGTGTGTGTGTGTGTGTGTGTGTGTGTGTGTGTGTATGTATGTATATATATGTATATATATATGTGTGTGTGTGTATGCGTGCATATATATATATATTTAGGCTAGAGTCTCCACAGTGGTCATCAAGACAGAGAGGGAAGGTTCAGCCAGCCCAGGGTGTTGAAGTGGAGGGCTCTGGGGCAGATGACACAGACCTCACAAATACCCCGCCTGTGTTAGATAGCAGAGAAAGCCCCAAATTCTGCCATTATGGTTTTGGTCCTTTGGTATAACCTCTGAAATCATTCTGAAGAACTGCAGAACCCTGCACATAATGACTCCATCAAAACTCTGCACTGGGCTTCCCTGGTGGCGCAGTGGTTGAGAATCTGCCTGCCAATGCAGGGGACACGGGTTCGAGCCCTGGTCTGGAAGTTCCCACATGCCACGGAGCAACTAGGCCCGTGAGCCACAACTACTGAGCCTGCGCGTCTGGGAGCCTGGGCTCCGCAACAAGAGAGGCCGCGATAGTGAGAGGCCCGCGCACCGCGATGAAGAGTGGCCCCCACTTGCCGCAACTAGAGAAAGCCCTCGCACAGAAACGAAGACCCAACACAGCCATAAATAAATAAATAAATAAGTAAATAAAAATTTTAAAAAAAAACCTCTGCACTAAGTGACTTGACCAAACTCTAGCACGGCTACAAGCAGCTTAAGGCCATGTCCCCAGGATGACCCCAGGCCCCCTTAAAAAGCTCTGTGCTGCCAGGAGATTTTACTGTTTGTTCTAGCCAAAACCTGGTGATAGGCAGGTATGTCCCTGAACCCTTTCTTAGTGCAGTTACTTTAGAAACCTTGTAATTATAAATCCTTTTTCTGCCCTTTGGGATGTAAAACCACTGCTCCAACCTGTTTTCTCAAGGACCTGAGAGCAAACTTTTATGAAAGCAAACATTCAGGGATAATTCTGCTCTCTCCCCCAGTCCTGTGGAAAGATAATGCCTAACTTCAGTGGGAGACTTGCTTCTACTTACACCATGGTCTCCTGTCATAAAGACAGAAGTTTGTTTCTTCTCCAGACAATGCCAGCTAACAAATCCAGGTGGCCCAGTTTCATGGACAAATCCCCCTCCCGTGCCCACAGCCTTAAACAGGCTCCAGCCTTTGTTTCAGAGATTGGGTTCAGTTTACAAATGGATCTTTTCCCTATAGCAAGAGTGTCACTGAATCAAACTCATTACCACTTCAACTATTGTCTGGCTTTGTTTATCTTTGGCAGAAGGGAAAGCTCTTCCTAACTTTTAGAAGTCAATTTTAACTCAGGAGGAAGCAGGCTCCTTTGAATCTTTCCAGTTAGACGACTGAGAGTGTGGGGTGTGGGTGGGTGGAATTTATGGAGAAACTATGAAAGCACCCAAGCCCAGGGGAGAGGCTGCAGGGTCCCACGCCTCACTCTCCTTACACTCCCAAGCCCCTTCCCCTTCCAGGCCTTGGGTTTCTCATCTGCCCAATGATTATCTCTACCAGCCCTCCTGGCACTGACATTTCAGGATTCTTGGATACGAGGACAAGCAGAGAGTGTGTGGGGATGTGGGTCCCCAGGGCCGCACCACCCAGGTGACAGCTGGGCCATCGTGGAGAAGGTTTCCACGGAAACGTCAAGGTGTATGAAGGCCCCAGAGGGGGGTGCGTAGAAGGAGGGGTCCTGTGACCAGAGATGGGAAGGGTGATGTGACGGGCAGGGAAGGCGAGTCTAAGAGGCCTGCACTTTCTCACCATCGGCAGAATCCAGCCACACTCCTGCTTGTTGATTCCCACGATGTAGGGAACGGGGTGGAAATTCTTTTCAGCCAGAATCTCTTCAGGCGTCTTTGGCAGCAGCACTCCGTCAAGCACGGTGGGCAGGAAAGGAAAGCTCTGGGGAAGAGGGCAGCGTCGTGTCTGTGCTTCCCCTTCGAGGTCACACCGGCGTCCCCCTCTCCACCTGCCTGAGCTCACGGCCGGCATCGCAGACCTGCGTGCCCATGGGCGGTGGCCACATATTCAGGGTCCTAACAAAGGGGGCTAAGTCTGTGGACCCCAGAGGGCAGAACTCTGACCAGGGCCGGCAGTGCTTAGGTGATGCGGGCAAATCTTCACTCAAGTTGGTATAAACTATATAACATAACGTGTATTTAATTTGAAGGGTATGTATATCTACATGCATCTCTCCATCTATAGTCAGTTCTTGTAAGCATCTTACCTCTCTGGGGTCTCCATGTAAATCAAGAGCGAAAAATTTCTGTGAAGACAAAGGCAGAGGTTGTGGGTGAGAAGGCTTCCTGGGAGAAGAAGCTGATCCTTGTGGAGCTGTGCGGTCAAGGTATCAAGTCCTCCCTCCTGGTGCTACCCTGGCTGGGCTGAAAGGAAGTGGGCAGGACACCAGCTCCCCTGGGCATGAGCACAGGGTGGAGGTATGGGACGGGGGGAGGGGAGCTCTGGAGAGGACTGTTGCTTGTGCCTGCCCTGCCCTCCATCCATCTCCCCTTCTTGTTCCTCCAGGCAAAAACACCCCAATTTTCCTTTGGGGGACCTCCTCTTCCCCACTCTCACTCCACGATTCCAGGCATCTATATGTGACCTGAGGTTCACCATCTCCCTGAAGACAGGGATTACTTCAGGGATGGACATGTGCCCATGTCAGTTCAAGAGTTTCCCCCAAAACTTTTGCTGGAATTATTGGGAAAGAGGGTTTTCTAGCAGATAGGATGTAAGTCTAGAATACTGTTCTTGTCTAACCTCCCCAGGGGACAAATCTGCCTGAGAATGAAGCCAACACAGAGAGGTAAAAAAACTAAAAAAGCTGAGGGATAGAGACAGAGTCTTAATAATATCATATGTGCATCTGGATCCGGACATGCCTGAAGCCATCAACCTCCTGGACTTTTCAGTTAGTTACCTGAAATTCTGTTACAACATATCCCTTCTCTTCTCAAGTCACTTCGAGATGAGTTTTTCTCTCCTGCATTAGAAAATCCGACTCATACAAGCTCACTGAAATTCACCCCACCCCACGCTTCTCTTTGTTGTGAGTTCACCAAGATTGTGCTGATTTTATTGTGACACTGTAGCTAACAGGTCTGACCAGTATGCAGGAAGTCCCAGTAAGGGTCCCTCCGTTATGGGTTGTAGCCCTGCAATCCAGGTGTGTGTGTGTGTGTGTGTGTGTGTGTGCGCGCGTGCCCGCGTGTGTTACTGGGGAGAGAGGATAATCATGGAAACACCTCCACGTGATCTCAGAAGATCTCAGAAGGATAACATGGGCTCTTAGGTTCTCTGGATTCTCCCAAAGTCACCGACTCTCCCCTTATAAGCGGATCTCTTGTGCCACATGGAGAATTGCTGAAATAAATTTACCTCTTTCCAGGCATCAGGAAACAGTTGTGTTTTTGTCTTTGAACACATTGGTCACCTTATTTGAGCCTGAGAAACCAGGATCCAAGGCTACGTTGGACTTAACCCATGGAAACAGAGCAGAGTCCAGTGCTGGAGGCTGGCCGCTGGGGGTCCAGGAGCATCCACAGGGGTCCAGGGTCCAGACAGAGAGGCCAGGCACTCGGGCTACTCCAATAGTTCCCACTGGCTCTAAATGTAGTGTTCTCTGGGTATCTGTTGTGCTGTAGCTTCCTGTGATGACCCACTACCATAGCCATCCACCAATCCTGAAATGTCACCTTCTCTGTGACATACCTGGAGTATGGGTTAATTGGGGGGATAAGTGGATAGATGGACGATAGCTAGCAGATTAGGTGATGGATGGATCATTGATTTTAGAGAGATGGATGATGAAATACAGATATATGAATGATTGATAACAGATGAATGAATGTTATAGATGAATTGATATTAGATTGATGAAAAGATATTGATGAATTGTATTCATTGGTGGATGGACAGATGTATAATAAGATGATGAATGAATGGATGGATGAATAGGTGGATGGATGGTTGGATGGATGAATGGGTAGATACACGATTATGTGAGAATCACTAGAGGCAGACATGCAGAAAATCGGGCCATCACTGGGTTATAATTGAGGTGGTTTCTAAATTAACCAAGACAATTGTGACAACCTTTCTGAAAATCTTTGTTCTAAATAACCCCATTCCCCAAATTCAGGATGGTAATCACCTCTGAGAATATGTAATGTTTAATTTCTTAAAAATCTATCAGATTCCACTTATGAGAATGAATCTAGGATGGGCAAATTCATAGACAGAAAGTAGATTAGAGGTTTCCAGAGACAGGGGGGAAGGGGAGAATGTAGAGTTACTGTTTAAAGAGGTAGGGATTTTTTGTTTGGGATGATGAAAATTTTTGGAAATAGTGGTGATGGTTGCACAGTACTATGAGTATAATTAATGCCATTGAATTGTACACTTAAAATGATTAAAATGGTAAATTGTATGTGACATATATATATATTTACAGTAAAGAAAACAGTCACATATAAAAAAATCTATCAGAAAAACAAGATTGGAAAAAGTAAGTTTTGATAGATATGAGGAGTTATTACATAGTTGTTCATTATGTTATTTTTTGTCTTTGTTAACATCTGAGATATTTCATAATAAAAAAGAAAGAAGGAAATTCCCCATTCAGATCCAGAGCTCTGACACTGCTCTTGAGAGGTGAGAAACTGTCCCAGGTAGTTTTTCCAGGGCAAGGGGACAGCTGAAATGATGAAGCCTGGGGCCATGTTTACAGGACGGGGAGCTTGTGTGGCCACGAGAGTGGATGAACTTACCATCTTCAGCGTTATCTCCAAGAGCTCGTCTTCTGTCTTCTGGCGCAGGCAGTGAACAAGGACAGCTGAGGTGGTGGTTTTACACCCAGCAAAGACAGCAATTTTCTGCAGAGATCACAGGTGACAGCAGAATTCAAGAGCCCTGTCTCTTCCCTCCATCAATAACGAAGTGTTCTGCTCCAACCTCAATTTCTAAAGTCAACACATGGTAGCAGAAGATACTCTCGACGAGTATGTCCTGGATCCCAGACGTGCCAATTATATTCCTCAGCCTCTGCTGCCTTATCTCTGTTCAAGTGGCCATAATGATCTCAAAGCTGAACATCTAAAGACAGGCAGCATGGAGTGGGGCTTAAGAGCATGGAATCCAGAATCCACTGTCTAATTTCAAATCTCGGCTCACCCAGTTAATAGCCTTTTGGCCTCAGGCTAGACACTTGCAAAGTGCAGCCAGAGGGGAAAATGCAGAAGGAGAGAAGTCAGGCTCCATGATGGCGGGACCGTGTAGAGTACACATGGGCTGCCCAGAGCCTGGTCCAGTGTCTGACATACAATCAATGCTCAGTATGTATTTGGTGAAAAATTAAATAAAAAGGCACATGAAGAAGTAGAGGGGAGGGAGAGAGGGAGAGAGAGAGAGAGAGAGAGAGAGAGAGAGAGAAAGAGAGAGAGAGCAAGAATAAGAGTCTTGGATTCTTCATTCTGCCAATTTCTGGTCCTGTTTGATAGCAAAATCCAGCACCATTTCTGCCACCTTTGTTTCCTTTAAATAAACTCCCCCTTCTTGACTTAAGCCTGATCAAGGGGCTTCTGCTGTTAATAGCCAAAGAATTCTGAAAAACAGTCTCAACAATATTTAAATTCTTGGTGTCTTATCTCCTCCCCTCCTGCTCACCAGGCAGTCCCTTTACGTCTGCCTGCTGCCCCCACCCGGCCACCTAACCAGCGCTCACAGCCCGACGAAAACGCTCCACATCAATGACTCCAGCGCACACTCCTCAGCAGAGCCTCCCTGCGGCTCACCCTTCCTTGGCTTCCTAACACTCTCCAAATAAAGACAAAGTCCTCACCAGGTCCTATGCAGCATGGCCCTGCCGACGGCCCCATCCTCACTTCACTCCGGGTTCCGTCTGCTCTTTCTCACTCTCTCTCACTTGAGATACCTGCTCCTGCCACAGGACATTTGCACAGGCTGTTCCCTCTTCCTGGATATTCTTTTCTTACCAAGTAATTTACTGTTCATCTTTCTCATCTCAACTCGTTGATCACTTTTTTTCATGAAGCCTTTCCTGAAAACCTCCCCCTATCCACTGGACTAAGTGCTCCTTTTGGATTCTGTTATAACATCAGGTATCTCTCCTCTATTGCTCTAGTCACAGTTGACATTTTGTAAGTTGTGCAATTATATAATTATTAATCTGTCTCCTCAATTATAACAGAAGCTTCATGAGGTTGCGAGATGTCAGATTATATCAAAACTATTTGTTGAGTGAATGAATGAATCAATGAATGAATTCTTCAGGAACCCACCCCAGTCACAAGCCCCCAAGGAGAATCCACTCCAGGCCCACATGGTACAAATGAGTTCACCAGACCTCAGATCCTGAGAGAGGCAAGACACAATGACAGTCCACCAGACACATCCAGCCCAGCACCCCTCCTTTAGGAAATATGGTCAGTGGACCGTGCATGGGGCTGGCAGCCCAGAGTCATGAGCTTGAGTCCGGCTCTGCCCTGATCACTCGCTGACCTTGGCAAGTGCTTCCGCTCTCTGCCCCAGTTTGCTCAGCGGTAGAAGGTGGAGGTGGGCTGAGGTGTGCCCTTGTCCTCCCTGCTCAGCCACCCTCACTTCTGTGATTCTTTGAGGATGTCAGCCGGCTCCCACAGCAAGAAAGACCCTGACAACTCCAGGAGAGCAGAGCAAAGGGTGTGGGGACAGGCCAGTGTGAGACCTACCTTAGCTGCAGCCTTCATGTCCGTCTGGACCAGGATAGAAGTGAGGGCCACACCACTCTCAGAGATGGCCCGGTGGAAGAGATTCTTGGCCAGGGGAGATAACACCTGGGAGGAGGGTGGCGAGAAAGGGAGTTTATGCTCACAGGAAGGGGTCTTCAAGAGCCACCCCCATCCACAGCCCTGTCCTGGGCTGTTCCCCTGGAGACCTTGGGGCCCCGCTTCTGCAAGAAAACCTCAGCTGGAAGGAGCCAGGAGCAGAGTGAAGGACAAAACAGGAAGTGTGTGGCACACACTGATTATAACAATCAAAGTATCTGAAAGGCAGCTCAGCAATTCCTAGCAACACTTTAAAGGCACAGTTCTGATTCCCCATTTCCATTACTTAGGATTTATTTTAAGGAAAATGATCATGGAGGCACACAAAAATCTCTAAAATGTTCGTGTTATTTATAACAGTAAAAATTGGAAATAACACAAGGTTCTAATATATGACATTGGGTAAATAAGGTATTTTTCATTCTTACAATGAAATACTATACTCGACTATACACACAAAAAATATAAAAGAATAACTAATGGTTAGGGAAATATATGTGTTATAATATTAAGGAAGTTTTTTTGTTTAAAAATTCATAGATACAGATAGATAGGTAGATAGATGATAGATGATAGATAGATAGATAGATAGATTCATGGAAAAAAGACTAGAAAAATAAAACTGTCCATGGTGACAATCCCTGGCTAATGGGATTGTGGATGAATTTTTATTTTGGGGGAGTTATCTATGCTTTTCTTTTTTCTCCATTTTATAAAATAAAAACATTTTCCTCTGAATATTCAACTATGAATCCAACACATATGTTTTAAAAATGCAGTAATAGCACTGACCTTCTGCTCAACTGTGAGGCAGCTGGAGGGTTTCTAACAGCTCCCAGCGCCTTCTAGTGTGCTTGTCCATCTTTGCTTCCCTCAGTGTCTCCTTATTCCCATTCCCCACATCAGGCTCCCAGGTTGTGTCTGTGTTCCATATCCCCGGTCCCATCCCCCCTTCCATCCTCCTTCCTCTCTCTACCCCTCCTCCCCCAGCCCAGCTCCATCCTCAGTCCCAGAGACTGCTTCCCTCCTTCCTGAGCATGAACAAGCCGTCAGACCTCCTCAGAGGAGGCCTCTGACCTGTTCTTAGTGCTCGTGTCCCCTTGAACTGTAGATCTGGCTTCAAGGCAAATAATGACATTGCACCCAACTTCATGGTTGCCTCTTTTTATTCAGAATTTACACCCACCCCTACTTCCCAAGAGGAGTGAGATGAGTACTAACGGTAAAATGATTAGGAAGGAGAGTAAGAGCTCAACCAACACAGGACAGGAGGAATGTCTCCGTTGCAGCCGTGGCTGGAGATATGGCCCCAGGATGCTAAGCTGAGCTCTGGAGGGCCAAGGAGAGTTTGGCCGTAACTTTCCACCATCTGACGCTGCACAGACTAGGGTCAGCCTTGAATCCAAGTCTTATAAGTAAAGGTCCCATGACTAGACTGGCTGGTCTGCAAGGGGTCCCATCGGTAGCCACATCAGGGCCAGGGCCAGGAACACTTACAAGAATAGAGACACTTTCCCCTCCTGCCGACTCTCCAAAGATGGTCACAGAGCCTGGATCCCCTCCGAAGTTGGCAATGTTCTCCTGGACCCAGTGCAGTGCGGCCAACTGGTCCAAATGACCCCAGTTCCCCCGGCTGTGTTCATCCCCTGTGCTGTGAGTAAGACAACAGGGTGGGGTTGAGAGCAGAGATGTCACAGCAGGGCCCTCAGGACCACAGATGGGGCTGGGGGTCTGGGTGAGCCTTCTGGAAAAGGCTGGGCTTCCACAGCACTGACACTGGGGTCTTCACCTGCCTCCCATCCTGCAGCATTGTTCCGCTGTAGCGCTCTACACATCCATCCCACATCTATTTATTGAGCATCTACTATTCTACAGTTCCAAAGGGAATTCCAGGCAGAAGAAACAGCACAGGCAAAGGCCCTGGGGTCCAGTGAACAAAAGAGTGAGTCTAGGACATACAGCTACAGAGGGCCCTGAGGGCCTCGGTAAGGATGTCAATGTCATCTTGAGTAAGTTAGGAAGCCATTGCAGGGATGACATGATTCCATTTATGTCTTAAATGATCACTTTGGCTACTGTGTGGATCAGACATGGTGTAAAATAGCAGGGTTATAAAAGTAGGTGTTATGGGACTTCCCTGGTGGTACAGTGGTTAAGACTCACGTGCCCATTGCAGGGGGCCTGGGTTCGATCCCTGGTCAGGGAACTAGATCCCACATGCATGCTGCAACCAAGAGTTCACATGCAGCAACTAAGGAGCCTGCGAGCCACAACTAAGCAGCACACCTGCCACAACTAAGAACCAGCACAACCAAATAAAGAAATAAAATATTTTTAAACAAAGTAGGTGTTATTACAACAATCCAGGGGAGAGACACAGAGTGCTTTGAACAGGGTGACCACAAGGGAGGAGGTGAGAAGTGGTTGGATCCTGAATACATTGTAAAGGTGGAGCCAAGAGGATTTGCTGGTGACTGG
Source organism: Balaenoptera musculus (assembly GCF_009873245.2). Taxonomy (NCBI): domain Eukaryota; kingdom Metazoa; phylum Chordata; class Mammalia; order Artiodactyla; family Balaenopteridae; genus Balaenoptera; species Balaenoptera musculus. The sequence continues at coordinate 31,433,933 of NC_045803.1, read as the reverse complement.
ATGTGGGGTGTGAGAAAAAGAAAAGAATCCAAGTGCCCACAGGCTTTTATCCTGAGTAACTGGAAGGGTGGAGCTGCCTGCAGCTGAGCAGTAGGCCCTGTGGGGAAAGGAGGAGTGTTTGGGGGGAGGGGCATTGGGAGTCAAGGGTTAAGTTTGTCTGTGGAAGGGAGAGGTGCCCTCAGATGTCCCATGGGGATGGCAGGAGGTAGTTAATGATGTACCTGTGGGTTTCAAAGGAGAAATGGGCTAAAAATAGGGAGTTTGGAAGTGCCCCCAAGGTCATTCAGGGAACCAGTGAGACAGAGAAGAAGATGCACACAGAGGCTGAGACGGGGAGGGGGAGGGCCCGGGAGGGGCCGAGAAGGAGCAGCCATGAGGGAGGAGGTGGCCAGGAGCCAAGAGAAGGACATTTTTCAAGAGGATCTGAGGGATCACGTGCGGTTGCTGCCAAGGCTGGGCCACTGGTGACCTGGACCAGAGCAGTCTGGTGTCTGGTTGGGCTGAAACCCTGACTGACGTGGCAGAGGAGAGCCTGGGGGAGAGGAAGGGGGGAGAGTGTACGCGGTTATACTGTAACTGGGAGCAGCCGTGGGCCGTGGGGGAAGGAGATGAGGAGTCTCGGTGAAGGTGACACATCCCGGGACATGACTCGCCTGGGACAACCCTCCTCCAGCCCATAGGTCTTTCCAGTGAGATGACCACCCCTCCCCCAGCCCACGCACCAGCCATCTGAGGGTAAGAGGTCCTGGGGCTGGTGCATTCAGAAAAGGCTCAGTAACTGTGCCTGCAGGAAGTCCGGTTCCTGTCCCCACGGAGACTCCATGGAGGAGACTCGAGCCTTCGCTCACGCATGTGCCAAGCTCCACGAAGGAAATGGGGTGAGTGGGCCCTACGCTCCTCCCAGTAGATGTGCCCACTGGAGTCAGGTGCTCGTTACAACCTCCCAGTTCCAGCCACCCGTTCCCCCACCTACAAGACTTTACGGAGCTCCCACATGAGTCTGCTCCTTCTTTACTTCCCCATGAGGTAAGATGTATAAGCCTCCAACTGCTGCGCTGCATGTTAACTGTCATCTTAGAGGCATGCAACATGCTGGGCAGCACAGGTGAAAAAGAGATGAGTATTTCAGACGAGGTAACATTTGGGTTGGGCTTTGCAGGAAGAATAGGAGTTTGTCAGGCAGATTAGGCATTTTACATGCAAGTAAGTGGACCAGGGTGGCTGGGGAAGGAGAAGGTAGGTAGAGCCCAATTATGAGGGGACTTGCACGTCTTAGTAGGGAACCTAGCAAAGAACCCTTTGAGGGCTTGCATGACCAGAGTGGGGTCCTAGCACTCCCACACTGAGGGTCAGTGTGCCATGAGGAGAGGCCAGTGTCTTACCTGAAGAATCCCCAGATACCCAGGCGGTACTGAATGGTTACCACCACCACGTTTTCATGGGCAGAGAGGGCCAGCCCATCATAGGTTGATGCCCCGCCCAACATCAGACCTCCTCCGTGGATCCACACCATCACCTGGACGGGGAGGAAGCAACCATACAGGTCATAGGAAGCAGAGCCGGGAAAGACCTCAAGAGGCGGCCTGGTTTGGTCACCTACCCGTTCTCCCAGCTGTGGCCCAGGCCACCACCCCACTCTGTGCGCCCTGGCTGTCCCTGCCTGTCTCCCCTGCCCCAGTGCCACCTCCTGCCAGGGCTCTTCATGCTGAGAACATCATCATGGCAACAGCCAAGGCTAAGAGCGTCATCTTCTCCCCAACACTCCCCCCGCCCTCACTCCTGGACCCCTCACGCAGCTCAGCACACTCTGTATGCAACGGCCCTTGGTTAGAAGCTTATTTCAGCTTCACCTTAGTTACCTTTTGTGTGGTGAAATAAATTTCTCACGTGAATGATGATCATGTCAAGAAGCACACGCCCCGGGTGGTACCTCTTCTTAATAGGCCTTCCCGCTGCCTCCTCTGCTCCCCAGATCTCACCCATCCTCCAAAGCCCAGCCTAAAAGCCACCTCCTCTAAGAAGTCTTCAATCATTTGATGAATATGATCTGAAAACCTACTAGGTGCCAGGGACTGTGCTAAGAATTGAGGCTGAGAGTGGACATGACAATTCATAATGCATGGCCCTGAATTTAAAGAGTTCACATAGCAAGAAAGTGAGAATGGCTAAAATAATAGTATAATGATTTTGTTAGGGCTTCCCTGGTGGTGCAGTGGTTAAGAATCCACCTGCCAATGCAGGGGACACAGGTTCGAGCCCTGGTCCGTGAAGATCCCACATGCCGCGGAGCAACTAAGCCCATGTGCCACAACTACTGAAGCCCAGGCGCCTAGAGCCCATGCTCCGTAACAAGAGAGGCCACCGCAATGAGAAGCCCGTGTACCACAACAAAGAGTAGCCCCCGCTCGCCACAACTAGAGAAAGCCTGCGCGCAGCAATGAAGACCCAACGCAGCCAAAAATAATAAATAAATAAATAAATTTAAAAAAATGATTTTGTTAATAAAAAAAATCAAAGAACTCATACATGAACTATGTGTCAAGTACTGCTCTAAGCATTTAAAAATAAACCATCCACGAGATAGGGACTACCATTGTCCCATTTCACAGACAGGAAAACTGAGGCACTTAACCACCCTGAGGTCACACAGCTAATAGGCGGTGGAGGCAGGACTTGAACCCAGGCAGTCTGGCTCCAGAGTCCACATGTTGAGCTGCCCAGCACACGGCAGCCAATGGCCACGGTGCAGTAGGCTGGCTGTTGGGGCAGGAGGAATTTCTTCCCTTCAACTCTAACTAATGCATCAGCAAGACTTGCCTCATGTGCTGTGTCAGACACTGACATAAATCTTGATATTCATCATTGAACACTTGTGTGCGATTATCCCTGATTTGAGGAAACACAGCCAGGTCTCTCAGCTAGTAAAAGGCGGAATCAGGATTTACACCCAGACCCTGCGGTTCCAGAGCCTGTGTCCATAGTAGAGGTTCTCCAGCTTCAGGTTCCTGGAGCCCCTGCTCCTCCTACACCGCTGATCCCTGCCTACCTCCGGGCGGAGGGACTGAGTGTGCAGTCATCTCTGAGTCCAGGCTGAGCCAAGGGCTGGTCAGCAGTGATTTGCTGAAGAAGCTAGTCCAGCTCTGTGCAACCCAGATGCTAAGATCCTCCAAGGCAGGGCTGTGTGGTCATGGTTTTATGTTCCTCCTTTCTCTTAACCCCCAATTCTACCTATGCATATGGGGGCGCTGAGTATGTACTAGGGGAATGAATGAATGAATGCATGAATGAATGAATGAATTGTCCCCACCTCTTTGAGCCAAGCATGTGCAGGGCCACCTTTTAGTCACAAGTTCACAGATGCCCTCCTCCACATCTGGGCACCATGCCAGGGGTGTTCCTGGGAAATGGCTGGGTACTCACACCCCTCCTGTCTCTACCCCACTGACCCCTCCTTTCCCAGCAGGCCAGCGCCACCCTCCAGCCTGAGTCTGGAAGGCTGCCCCATCTCTGGGCTTCCATTTATTCTGGAAATGCTGACTCACTGGGTCATCAGCTTGTGTCAAAGACAATTAGGAAGTGAAATTATCTACAATAAAATCTTGATAGTTGGCAAAGGCAAAGGAAAGTGCTTCTCTGTTTCTCCAGGCTCTGCACCCTCCACGTGTGACACTGAGACACTGAAAGTTTGTCAGAGAAGGTCTTTGTGTGCTGAGGAAAGGCCACACACAGGCTCCACTTGCTAGTGTGTGTGTCTCAAAGAGCGTGACTTGGAGATCAGGAGACCCGTGCTCTAGTCCTGCCAACCCTACTCTGTGACCTCGCCTTCCCCTCACTGGGCTTCAGTTTCTCTATCTGTAACGGAAGGGTTGGGCTGTTGGCTTACCTCTAAGATTCCTTCCAGCTCTGACTTTATTGGAAATTATGTCTTAGCCACCCTGGGTATCACATTCCTAATCTAACAAGTAAGAGTAATCCTTCTTGTCCATCTATTAGCATGAGAGACCTTAGAAAAATTAAAATGTGCATTACAGATGCACAGCAAACTCCCCCAGAGGCCCTATGTCTGTCACTATGGGAAACTGAGGTGTGGAAAACCTGTGTTCCCCAATGTCAGGTTTGGCTGTGGTGATAAAGAAAGCCCTGGGGCCCCTGGGGAACAGCCTGGGGCCCCTGGAACAGCCTTGGTCCAAGACGCCCCAACCCAACACTGCCTTCAGCCCTTCCAGTCCACGCCAGCCTTGCCCATTTGTTCCCACTGCTTACCGGCAACCTGCTTCTCTTCCTCAAGTCAGCAGGAGTGTAAATATTTAGGTAAAGACAGTCTTCGGAAAACTTGAGATTAATGTTCTCCTTTCTGTTGGTAAAGAGCTCTGAGAGCCTCTGCCCCGCCACTGGGTCTTGGGAGCACCTGGGAGGGGCAAGGAGAGAAAAGAATTCTTGAAGTTCAATCAGAGCTGACCAAGGAGATGTCTCCTGCGGTCAGGCCAGGTCTTGCACTGGCAGGTTTAGGGCAGTAAATAGAGTTGTTCTCACCAGACTCAAGACATTGGGTTAGGTAGGAGGCTACCAGGGGCATCCGATGGGGGCTTCTCAGGCTCACCAAGGTCTCCCAGGACCAGGTATGGTGAGGCCTGACCCTCTTCCCTTCCTGGGGCCTTTGGGAGGCCCTGAGTCAAGGAAGGAAGCTGCCTATACGCTGATGGGCCTGGGAAAGGACAATTTCCTGCATGCCCTGGGTCCAGACCAGCTCTCCGCTGGGCGCTGTATGATGCCCGCTATAGGGTGACCATATTCTGCCAACAGGGAAGCATGTTCTAGTCCACGGGAGACTTCCACAAACCAGGAGAAATCACTCAAATGGCAGTTATTTAGCACCTACAACAGGGCAGGGGTGAAATATTTGTGGGGCAGCTTTAGGAGAACTACGTTCTAGTCCTGCCTCAGCCTAATTTGCTGGGTTTCCTTGGGTGAATTCTTTGCCTGCTCTGGGCCCCAGTCTGCTCCTCTGTGTAAATGAGGGGAGTGATTTCCATAAGGGTCCTGCAGCACTGACATGCTAAAATTCTATCATCAACCCATCACAGGCAAGAACTATTGGTTGCCCTAATAGGAAATTTTTTTAATCATTTTAATTTAATTTAATTTATTTTTTTATACAGCAAGTTCTTATTAGTTATCTATTTTATACATATTAGTGTATATATGTCAATCCCAATCTCCCAATTCATCACACCACCACCACCACTCCCCACTGTGCTTTCCCTGCTTGGTATCCATATGTTTGTTCTCTATATCTTTGTCTCTATTTCTGCCCTGCAAACCAGTTCATCTGTACCATTTTTCTAGATTCCACATATATGCGTTAATATATGATATTTGTTTTTCTCTTTCTGACTTACTTCACTCTGTATGACAGTCTCTAGGTCCACCCACGTCTCTACAAATGATCCAATTTCGTTCCTTTTTATGGCTGAGTAATATTCCATTGTATATATGTACCACATCTTCTTTATCCATTTGTCTTTTGATGGGCATTTAGGTTGCTTCCATGAGCTGGCTATTGTAAATAGTGCTGCAATGAACATTGGGGTGCATGTGTCTTTTTGAATTATGGTTTTCTCAGGGTATATGCCCAGTAGTGGGATTGCTGGGTCATATGGTAATTCTATTTTTAGTTTTTTAAGGAACCTCCATACTGTTCTCCATAGTGGCTGTATCAATTTACATTCCCACCAAACAGTGCAAGAGGGTTCCCTTTTCTCCACACCCTTTCCAGCATTTGTTGTTTGTAGATTTTCTGATGATGCCCATTCTAACTGGTGTGAGGTGATACCTCACTGTAGTTTTGATTTGCATTTCTCTAATAATTAGTGATGTTGAGCATCCTTTCATGTGCCTCTTGGCCATCTGTATTCTTCTTTGGAGAAATGTCTGCTTAGGTCTTCTGCCCATTTTTTGATTGGGTTGTTTGTTTTTTTATTTATTTAATTTAATTTAATTAATTAATTTTTTTAACATCTTTACTGGAGTATAATCGTTTCACAATGGTGTGTTAGTTTCTGCTATATAACAAAGTGAATCAGCTATACATATACATATATCCCCATATCTCTTCCCTCTTGCATCTCCCTCCCTCCCACCCTCCCTATCCCACCCCTCTAGGTGGTCACAAAGCACCGAGCTGATCTCCCTGTGCTATGCAGCTGCTTCCCACTAGCTATCTGTTTTACATTTGGTAGTGTATATATGTACATGTCACTCTCTCACTTTGTCCCAGCTCACCCTTCCCCCTCCCTGTGTCCTCAAGTCCATTCTCTAGTAGGTCTGCGTCTTTATTCCCGTCCTGCCCCTAGGTTCTTCATGACCATTTTTTTTTTCTTAGATTCCATATATATGTGTTAGCATACGGTATTTGTTTTTCTCTTTCTGACTTACTTCACTCTGTATGACAGACTCTAGGTCCATCCACCTCACTACAAATAACTCAATTTCATTTCTTTTTATGGCTGAGTAATATTCCATTGTATATATGTGCCACATCTTCTTTATCCATTCATCTGTCGATGGACACTTAGGTTGCTTCCATGTCCTGGCTATTGTAAATAGAGCTGCAATGAACATTGTGGTACATGACTCTTTTTGAATTATGGTTTTCTCAGGGTATATGCCCAGTAGTGGGATTGCTGGGTCGTATGGTAGTTCTATTTTCAGTTTTTTAAGGAACCTCCATACTGTTCTCCATAGTGGCTGTATCAATTTACATTCCCACCAACAGTGCAAGAGGGTTCCCTTTTCTCCACACCCTCTCCAGCATTTATTGTTTCTAGATTTTTTGATGATGGCCAGTCTGACTGGTGTGAGGTGATACCTCATTGTAGTTTTGATTTGCATTTCTCTAATGATTAGTGATGTTGAGCATCCTTTCATGTGTTTGTTGGCAATCTGTATATCTTCTCTGGAGAAATGTCTATTTAGGTCTTCTGCCCATTTTTGGATTGGGTTGTTTGTTTTTTTGATATTGAGCTGCATGAGCTGCTTGTAAATTTTGGAGATTAATCCTTTGTCAGTTGCTTCATTTGCAAATACTTTCTCCCATTCTGAGGGTTGTCTTTTTGTCTTGTTTATGGTTTCCTTTGCTGTGCAAAAGCTTTTAAGTTTCATTAGGTCCCATTTGTTGATTTTTGTTTTTATTTCCATTACTCTAGGAGGTAGGTCAAAAAAGATCTTGCTGTGATTTTTGTCAAAGAGTGTTCTTCCTATGTTTTCCTCTAAGAGTTTTATAGTGTCCGGTCTTACATTTAGGTCTTTAATCCATTTTGAGTTTATTTTTGTGTATGGTGTTAGGGAGTGTTCTAATTTCATTCTTTTACATGTAGCTGTCCAGTTTTCCCAGCACCACTTATTGAAGAGACTGTCTTTTCTCCACTGTATATGCTTGCCTCCTTTATCAAAGAAAAGGTGACCATATGTGCATGGGTTTATCTCTGGGCTTTCTATCCTGTTCCATTGATCTATATTTCTGTTTTTGTGCCAGGACCATATTGTCTTGATTACTGTAGCTTTCTAGTATAGTCTGAAGTCAGGGAGTCTGCTTCCTCCAGCTCCATTTTTTTCCCCTCAAGATTGCTTTGGCTATTCGGGGTCTTTTGTGTCTCCATACACATTTTAAGATTTTTTGTTCTAGTTCTGTAAAAAATGCCACTGGTAATTTGATAGGGATTGCATTGAATCTGGAGATTGCTTTGAATAGTAGGGTCATTTTCACAATATTGATTCTTCCAATCCAAGAACATGGTATATCTCTCCATCTGATTGTGTCATCTTTGATTTCTTTCATCAGTGTCTTATAGTTTTCTGAGTACATGGCTTTTACCTCCTTAGGTGGTTTATTTCTAGGTATTTTATTCTTTTTGTTGCAGTGGAGAATGGAATTGTTTCCTTAATTTCTCTTTCTGATCTTTCATTGTTAGTGTATAGGAATGCAAGAGATTTCTGTGCATTAATTTTGTATCCTGCAACTTTACGAATTCATTGCTTAGCTCTAGTAGTTTTCTAGTGGCATCTTTAGGATTACTCTGTATACTATCATGTCATCTGCAAACAGTGACAGTTTTACTTCTTCTTTTCCAATCTGTATTCCTTTTATTTCTTTTTCTTCTCTGATTGCTGTGGCTAGGACTTCCAAAACTTTGTGGAATAATAGTGGTGAGAGTGGACATCCTTGTCTTGTTCCTGATCTTAGAGGAAATGGTTTCAGTTTTTCACCATTGAGAATGATGTTGGCTATGGGTTTGTCATATATGGCCTTTATTATGTTGAGGTAGGTTCCCTCTATGCCCACTTTCTGGAGAGTTTTTATCATAAATCAGTGTTGAATTTTGCCAAAAGCTTTTTCTGCATCTATTGAGATGATCATATGGTTTTTATCCTTCAGTTTGTTAATATGGTGTATCACATTGATTAATTTGCATATACTGAAGAATCCTTGCGTCTCTGGGATAGATCCCAGTTGGTCATGCTGTATGATCCTTTTAATGTGTTGTTGGATTCTGATTGCTAGTATTTTGTTGAGGATTTTTGCGTCTATATTCATCAGTGATATTGGTCTGTAATTTTCTTTTTTTGTAGTATCTTTATTTGGTTTTGGTATCAGCGTGATGGTGGCCTCGTAGAATGAGTTTGGGAGTGTTTCTTCCTCTGCAATTTTTTGGAAGAGTTTGAGAAGGATGGGTGTTAGCTCTTCTCTAAATGTTTGATAGAACTCACCTGTGAAGCCATCTGGTCCTGGGCTTTTGTTTGTTGGAAGATTTTTAATTACAGTTTCAATTTCATTACTTGTGATTGGTCTGTTCATATTTTCTGTTTCTTCCTGGTTCAGTCTTGGAAGGTTATACCTTTCTAAGAATTTGTCCCTTTCTTCCAGGTTGTCCATTTTATTGGCATAGAGTTGCCTGTAGTAGTCTCTTATGATGCTTTGCATTTCTGCGGTGTCTGTTGTAACTTCTCCTTTTTCATATAATTTTATTGATTTGAGTCCTTTCCCTCTTTTTCTTGATAAGTCTGGCTAAAGGTTTATCAATTTTGTTTATCTTCTCAAAGAAGCAGCTTTTAGTTTTATTGATCTTTGCTACTGTTTTCTTTGTTTCTATTTCATTTACTTCTGCTCTGGTCTTTATGGTTTCTTTACTTCTACTAACTTTGGGTTTTGTTTGTTCTTCTTTCTCTAGTTCCTTTAGGTGAAAGTTTAGATTGTTTATTTGAGATTTTTCTTGTTTCTTGAGGTAGCATTGTATTGCTACAAGCTTCCCTCTTAGAACTCCTTTTGCTACATCCCATGGGTTTTGGATCATCATGATTTTGTTGTCATTTGTCTCTAGGTGTTTTTTGATTTCCTCTTTGATTTCTTCAGTTATCTCTTGGTTATTTAGTAACGTATTGTTTATCCTCCACGTGTTTTTCCCTGTAACTGATTTCTAATCTCATAGCGTTGTGGTCAGAAGAGATGCTTGATATGATTTCAATTTTATTAAATTTACCGAGGCTTGATTTGTGACCCAAGATGTGATCTATCCTAGAGAATGTTCCATGTGCACTTGAGAAGAAAGTGTAAATCTGCCGTTTTTGGAGGGAATGTCCTATAAATATCAATTAAATCTACCTGGTCTATTGTGTCATTTAAAGCTTTTGTTTCCTTATTAATTTTCTGTCTGGATGATCTGTCCATTGGTGTAAGGGAGGTGTTAAAGTCCCCCACTATTATTGTGTTACTGTTGATTTCCTCTTTTATAGCCGTTAGCATTTGCCTTACGTATTGAGGTCTTCCTATGTTGGGTGCATATATATTTATAAGTGTTATATCTTCTTGGATTGATCCCTTGACCATTATGTAGTGTCCTTCCTTGTCTCTTGTAACATTCTTTATTTTAAAGTCTATTTTATCTGATATGCGTATTGCTACTCCAGCTTTCTTTTGATTTCCATTTGCATGGAATATCTTTTTCCATCCCCTCACTTTCAGTCTGTGTGTGTCCCTAGGTCTGAAGTGGGTCTCCTGTAGACAGCATATATACAGTTCTTGTTTTTGTATCCATTCAGTGAGCCTGTGTCTTTTGGCTGGAGCATTTAATCCATTCACGTTTAAGGTAATTATTGATATGCATGTTCCTATTACCATTTTCTTAATTGTTTAGGGTTTGTTTTTGTAGGTCCTTTTCTTCTCTTGTGTTTCCCACTTACAGAAGTTCCTTTAGCATTTGTTGTAAAGCTGGTTTGGTGGTGCTGAATTCTCTTAGCTTTTGCTTGTCTGTAAAGCTTTTGATTTCTCTGTGAAATCTGAATGAGATCCTTGCTGGGTAGAGTAATCTTGGTTGTAAGTTCTTCCCTTTCATCACTTTAAATATATTGTGTCACTCCCTTCTGGCTTGTAGAGTTTCTGCTGAGAAATCAGCTCTTAACCTTATGGGAGTTCCCTTGTATGTTATTTGTTGTTTTTCCCTTGTTGCTTTTAATAGTTTTTCTTTGTCTTTAATATTTGTCAGTTTGATTACTATGTGTCTCAGCGTGTTTCTCCTTGGGTTTATCCTGTATGGGACTCTCTGTGTTTCCTGGACTTGGGTGGCTATTTCCTCTCCCATGTTAGGGAAGTTTTCGACTATAATCTCTTCAAATATTTTCTTGGGTCCTTTTTCTCTCTCTTCTCCTTCTGGGACCCCTATAATGTGAATGTTGGTGTGTTTAATGTTGTCCCAGAGGTCTCTTAGGCTGTCTTCATTTCTTTTCATTCTATTTTCTTTATTCTGTTCCGTGGCAGTGATTTCCACCATTCTGTCTTCCAGGTCACTTATCTGTTCTTCTGCCTCAGTTATTCTGCTATTGATTCCTTCCAGTGTATTTTTCATTTCAGTCATTGTATTGTTCATCTCTGTTTTTTCTTTAATTCTTCTAGGTCTTTGTTAAACATTTCTAGCATCTTCTCAATCTTTGCCTCCATTCATTTTCTTAGGTCCTGGATCATCTTCACTATCATTATTCTGAATTCTTTTCCTGGAAGGTTGCCTATCTGCACTTCATTTAGTTGTTTTTCTGGTGTTTTATCTTGTTCCTTCATCTGGTACATATTCCTCTCCCTTTTCATTTTGTCTCTCTTTCTGTGAATGTGGTTTTCGATCCATAGGCTGCAGGACTGTAGTTCTTTTTGCTTCTGCTGTCTGCCCTCTGGTGGATGAGGCTACCTAAGAGTCTTGTACGAGCTTCCTGATGGGAGGGACTGGTGGTGGGTAGAGCTGGGTGTCGCTCTGGTGGGCAGAGCTCAGTACAACTTTAATCTGCTTGTCTGCTGATGGGTGGGGCTGAGTTCCCTCCCTGTTGGTTGTTTGGCCTGAGGCGACCCAGCACTGGACCCTGCAGGCTATTTGGTGGGGCTAATGGTGGACTCTGGAGGGCTCACACCAAAGAGTACTTCCCAGAACTTCTGCTGCCAGTGTCCTTGTCCCTGCAGTGAGCCACAGCCGCCCCCCACCTCTGCAGGAGACCCTGCAACACTAGCAGGTAGGTCTGGTTCAGTCTCCGATGGGGTCACTGCTCCTTCCCCCTGGGTTCTCATACACACACTACTTTGTGTGTGCCCTCCAAGAGTGGAGTCTCTGTTTCCCCCAGTCCTGTCAAAGTCCTGAAATCAAATCCCACTAGCCTTCAAAGTCTGATTCTCTGGGAATTCCTCCTCCCATTGCCAGGCCCCCAGGTTGGGAAGCCTGATGTGGGGCTCAGAACCTTCACTCCAGTGGGTGGACTTCTGTGGTATAGGTGTTCTCCAGTTTGTGAGTCACCTACCCAGAAGTTATGGGATTTGATTTTATTGTGATTGCACCCCTCCTACAGTCTCATTGTGGCTTCTCCTTTGTCTTTGGATGTGGGGTATCTTTTTGGTGAGTTCCAGTGTCTTCCTGTCAATGATTGTTCAGCAGTTAGTTGTGATTCTGGTGCTCTCTCACCAACTGTTGCTTTAAACACTGCTTATATATTAACTCATTTAATCTTCACATCAGCCCCATGATTTAGGTTCTATTATTATCCCCATTTTACAGTTGAGAAATTGAGGCACAGAGAGGTTAGAGAATCTGCCCAAGGTCACACAGCCAGAAAGAACCATACTATGTAGTGTTTATGTTTCCAGGGACATTATAAGCCACATTTCCAGATCTCAGTGTCCCCACAAAACAGCATGACTGCCTCCAGTATGTTGATGAGGTAACTGAAGCACTGAGGTGCTTGGATGACACAGCTGTCAAGTGGCAGAGTCAGAGCCCCAAAGATAAACTCTTGATTTCCATCCCGGGGGAACTTTCCCCAGATCACCAAGGCAAGGGGCATAATATTCATAAAAGAAGACAATCAAAAGTTTAAAAAGAGAAAATAAGTCAATGTCACTAGTATTCAGATAAATGTAGAATAAAGAGAATAATCATATATATAATGACGATGATAATAAAAATTATCATTATTTTGCCTATTCAATAGCCCAAAATCATTTTTAATAACCCAAAACATTGCTAAAAATTCAGTTAATGGAGGTTTTCATATATTAATTAAAGGGATGCAGTTGGAATATTTCTGAAGGGAAATTTTTAAAATACTCTTACTCGGAAATGTTATTCCTTAGAACTTATCCAAAAATATTTATGAACATGCATGAAGATCTAGCTACAGGATATTCATCATAGTGCTACTTATATTATCAAAATCATCAAGAACAATTAATAATCCCAAATAAGAGATGCGGTAAATAAATCGTGATTCAATATGCAATGTAATGCAGCTATTAAATGTCAGGGTGTGATATTTAATGACATAGAATGATGTTCACGATATACTTTCATGAGCAAAACAGGCATCTGAAGTATCTGTCTTGGGGTTTCCCTGGTGGCGCAGTGCTTAAGAATCTGCCTGCCAATGCAGGGGACATGGGTTCGAGCCCTGGTCCGGGAAGTTCCCACATGCTGCGGAGCACCTAAGCCTGTGCGCCACAACTACTGAGCCGGCGCACTAGAGCCTCTGAGCCACAACTACTGAGCCCATGCGCCACAACTACTGAAGCCCGTGTGCCTAGAGCCTGTGCTCCACAACAGCAAAAGCCACCGCCATGAGAAGCCTGAGCACCACAACGAAGAGTAGCCCCCGCTGGCCGCAACTAGAGAAAGCCCGTATGCAGCAACAAAGACCCAATGCGGCCAAAAATAAATAAATTAAAATAAATAAATTTAAAAAAAATAAAGTATCTGTATCGTGTAATATGATATTGTGATATAAGAAGAAATATGTATTTGATCTTTGTCCAGTTTCTGCTGAAGAGCTCTTAAAACCCTTGAAATCTCCTGAGTGGTGTATACTGTTGGGTTAATGAGGTGACTTTTGGTTCTCATCTAAGGGCAGGGACTGGTTGCCAGAGGAACAACCATGTGATTAGAGGGTTGGAACTTTGCGCCACAGCCCCCTGACCTCTGGAAAGGGGAGATGGGCTGGAGAAGAATCAATCACCAGTGACCAATGCTTTCAATCATCCTGCCCATGTAATGAAGGCTCCACAAAACCCAAAAGGACAGGGTTCAGCGAGTGTCCTGGTTGGTGAACCAGAACTCTTCTAAGGGCCACCGTGCTGGGTCCCAAACTCCAGAAGGATGGATGGATGCTCCTTTGTTAGGGACCTCACCTTATGGATCTCTTCATCTGGCTACTGGCTTGTATCCTTTAATACCCTTCATAATAAACTGGTAGTCTAGTGAGAAAACTAATTTCCTGAGTTCTGCGAGCTGCAATGGCAAATTAATAGAACCTAAGGAGGGGGTCACAGGAACCTCTAATTTATAGGCAGTTGGTCAGAAGCATAGGTGACAACTTGGACTTGGAACTGGCATCTGAAGCAGAGGGTGTTACTGTGGAGCTGAGCCCTTAATCTGTGGAATCTGATGCTATCTCTGGGAAGAGAGCATCAGAATTAGCTAAATTGTTGGGCACACATATGGTGTGTGAGAACTGCTTTTTGGTGCGGGGGAAAAACCACACACATTAGAATTGGGTACAGAAAATTATGTGATTACATTTTAAGGGAGAAATTATGCAACAGATAAAAGACTGGAAAAATAGAATCTAAAATATGAACAGCAGTTCTTGCTAGGTGGTGGAGTTGTGTATGATTTTCATTTTCTTACCTTTACTTATCTATACTTTCTCACTTTTATGTAATAAGTATGTATTACTTATTACTTACAATCAGGAAATAAAATGTATACTTGCAATAAAAATAAATAAAACATATTAATTGCAATCAGGAAATAAAAAGAATGAATATTATTTTAAAAGAATGGAAGAAGTAAGGAAGGAAGGGAGTAAGGAGAGAAGAGAAGAAAATTCAGCAAGAGGCAGGACCCTGGAAATTATTAGAAATCTCTTGCTGAGATAAATAAGGTCTGAATCAATGCTTGTAGACATCTAAGGTGCCTTGGGGGACAGTTGTGAGTCTTCTTGCCCAACTTGACCAGCTAACTAGAACACATCAACCATTGTTCTGCTTGTGGCTAGGTAGCTAGCCACACTTGGGAGTTGAGAACTTGCCCAGTCAACACCCCAAAGCACTACCCACCCACACATCTCCTGGCCCACCTCACTTCCCACTATGGTAAAGTTCAAGAAGGAAAATGAATAGAACTGTGAAAATTAATAAAGAGAACCCTCACTAAAATGGAATCTGGAGGTCAGGAGGGGGAGATCTCAGGAAGATATCACTCCACCTCAATACCGATACACCTAGGAAGAGACATACTGTGCACCTCTGACCAGAAGTGACACTTTACTACAAGAAAGATTTCCTCCTTGCCTGGCAACAGCTCAGCCAATCAGAGACTGTCATTACTCAGCCAATTAAAAGCCACTACATAACAAACTCCCAGTTTCCTCCAATGGACTTTTTGTTTATAACAGTGCCTCCTAATTTCCCCTTCGGCTCTATAAAAGAGTTTCCTTTCCTTTTACCAGACTTGCATGTGGTTTGCCATAGTTGCATGTCCCCAACTGCAATTCTTTGCTGCTCCCAAATAAATTTCTGGTTTTGCTGGTAAAATATCTGGTTGTTTTATTGTTTTAGGTTAACAGAATCATTACTTTTGAAACCCCTCACCTGCTCAACTTTCTATTTTTTTCCACAGCACTTATCATATTCTAACATATTGTATAGTCTATTTATTAATTTGCATATTGTTTACTATCTATCTGCCCCTGCTAGAATGCAAGCTCCATGAAGGTGGGATCTTTGTTCTGTTCACTAATAGATTCCAGGAAACTAGAAAATGCCTGGCAAATTTGCTCAATAAATATTAGTTGAATAAAGGGCTCTAGAATGCTATGAGAGTTCTGGAATGTTTTTAACGATCTACAATATCTTGAGGATTCCAGGATGAAGTATGAACCACTCAGAGGATTGCCTTGGCTCCTTCCTGCATCCCTTTGAGGCTAACATCCCCACTGGAAGATGCCAAAGTCACTCCCTGACTTACACGGGAGGGTAAGAGGTGGTATTCTTCACGAAGATCCATGGTTCTGCAGGCTGCGGCGGAGCAAACCTCAAGGATCCAAGAGGGGGCTTGGCAAAAGGGACTCCCAGGAAAACGGCCACAGGCTGTGCAAAACCTTCTAAGCTGACATATTTCCCCAGGACTCTGCCCTGTGCGGTGTCCACAACAGGCGGTGAGGGTGGTTGCCCTGCTGAACATTGAGAGGAAATGAGGACATGTCAGTGGTGAAGGTGTGAACTGGATTCTGGGTGAATTTTGTTACTTTTGCCACGTGATCTTGAATGTCCCCTCAACTCTCTAAGCCTCAGTTTCTTCTTATGTAAGAGAGAATGAAGCTAACTGTCCTTCCTAACTCACAGCTCTATCCGAAGGAGCGAATTGCAATTGGAGGTATAACAGCATCAAATAAGACATAAATGCAAAAAGAAGAGCCACTGGGAATGAAGACGGCATTCGGTTTCCACACTTAGGAGCATGTGGAAACAATCAGCAGATGCTGGTGCCGAGCTGCACGCTGGACGAGAGGATGAACAAGAGCCGGCTGCTCTCCTCAGAAATCTGACCTTATGTGGGGGATGAGCCACATATACCTGACCCTACTGCTGGGAGGAAAGTGGTCCGTGTCCTGAGAGAGGTACCAAGTAGGGTGCCATAGGAGACAGAACAGGGAGCGAGGCCTTCTGACTGGTGGCTTCATGGAGGCAGTGACCTTGGAGCTGGGACTTGCAGTAGTGGAAGGAGTGACAAGGGGAGGTGGAAGAGGGTGTTTAAAGATATAAACAGAGATGAGATTGTGCAGAGGTGAGGCTCTGCGACAGCAAAGTGCAAGACCTGCTTGAGGAAGAGCAATGGGCCCATTTGGGTCAGGAAGAGTAATGGGGGTGGAACATAATCCTGGATGAGACAGGTTCATGTCTGGGAGGGTCTCAAACGCCAGGCCAGTGATTCGAGCTTTATTTAGTGGGTAAATGAGCAGCAGTGAACCGTCCTGGAGTAACAGAGAGTGACACAATCAGCTTGAAGAGGCCCCTTCTGCTGGCTCTGAGCAGGGTCATCCAGAGGCAGAGAGACTGGGGCTCAGATTCCGTCTGTCCCCTTCTCATGGAGCAGACAGTTCTTTCTCACTGAGCTGAAATGCGTCTCCCCGAAGCTGCCACATCAGTCCTGGTCCTACCTGCTCTGGGACATCCTGCAACTTCATGTGACAGGCAGCCTTAGTGACCCATGTTCATACCCATCCCTCAAGTCTTCTCTTGTCCGTCCTCAACAGCTTCAGTTTGTTTAAGCATCCTAACAGGAAACGATTTCCAGCCTCTCATCCTCCCAATTGTTGCCCTTTAGATATAGACAAAAGGTCAACCTCTCCCTCAAAGTATGTGGCCAGAACAGAAAAGAATAACCCGGATTTGGTCTTACAGAAAAATCCGATGATAACCTTCAAGAGAGATGAAGTGGACAGACGTCCAACTGGCAAGGGTGAAAAAGTGGGTGATTGGCTGAGAGGTATAGGCAATCCTGGTAACAGCAGCAGTTAGCACTTGTGTTATATGTAATATTTGTATATTGAGCACTTATTATGTGCCACATGGGCATTCCAGTTCCTTTAAACTAATCTTCACAAAAGCCTTGCTAGGTAGACATCAGTATGCCCATTTTTCAGATGAAGTAACTGAGGAAATGGAGGCAGCCAGTATGGACTTTCTTTTTTTTTTAATTTTATTTATTTTTGTCTGTGTTGGGTCTTGGTTTCTGCACGCGGGCTTTCTCTAGTTGCGGCGAGTGGGGCTACTCTTCGTTGCGGTGCGTGGGCTTCTCATTGCGGTGGCTTCTCTTGTTGCAGACCACAGGCTCAAGGCACGTGGCTTCAGTAGTTGCAGCGTGTGGGCTCAGTAGTTGTGGCACGCGGGCTCTAGAGCGCAGGCTCAGCAGTTGGGGCGCACGGGCTTAGTTGCTCCACAGCATGTGGGATCTTCCTGGACCAGGGCTCAAACCCGTGTCCCCGGCATTGGCAGGCATATTCTTAACCACTGTGCCATCAGGGAAGTTCCCAGTATGGACTTTCTAAAGGTGGAACTGGCGTGGCCCTGCCAGGGGGTAAACAGCAGTAAGGGAATAACCTGCCCCTAATTTGGTTCTTACTCTGCTCTTACCCTCAGTTCCAGGCCTCTCACAGTATCATAGCACCAGGAGGAAGATAAAACCCAGTGGAGACTGGGCTGTCAGTGAACTCAGGAGATAGAGATAGAATTCAGAGCATGATTTTCCGGTTGACCTTGGGCATGTACATTTCCCTGAGTCTCAGTTTCCCCATCTATAAAATGGCACAGATGCATTCTGAGGTCCCTTGCTACACCCTTATATTAACCAGGTCTTTTATGTTCTGTATTCTGATGCCTTGACATCTGGGGCCTTGCTGATTCTGGAGGGACTGCCCCTCCTAGAGTTCGCCAATCCCTAATGATAGGAATGAACTTCCCCTTCAAGCTTGCCAGAGCCTGTACCCCAACTACCTTCTTTATCAGGCCCTCCACATCTGGCCACTATCATCCTGCCCTAATCACTCCAGGCCAAGTACCTGACAACTGTGTAGTCCCTAAGCCCCAGAACCTGTTGAAATTGGCTACTTTGCCAATCTCAAGCCTGCTTATCCTGCCTCACCTCTTCCTTCCCCCCAGCAACCAAGATAAAGCCCCTTACTCCCAGTTCCTCCTTCTTTCCGGTGCCTCATGACCCATCCAGGGCTTCACCTCCAGGCCCACCATGGTAGTTCCGTACTCCTTCCTCTGGGGAAATTGAGTCATAAACCATCTTTTCAATGACAGTTGGTTCCTGATCTGTGGGCCTTAGAATACCCCAAATTGTCTATTAATACACTGTCTTTTTTTTTCTGGCTGCCCTGCGAGGCATGCGGGATCTTAGTTCCCTGACCAGGGATCAAACCTGCGCCCCCTGCAGTAGAAGTGCAGAGTCTTTAACCACTGGACCGCCAGGGAAGTTCCAATACACTGTCTTTTAAAACAACTTCTTTATCCCTTTTTTGCACTCTCTCCATTCCAGGCACTCTCTCAGAAACAACAGCGCATTTCAACCTCACGACAGCCTAATGATGTAGATACAGCTGTCACCCCCATTTTATAGAGGGGGAAACTGAGGCACAGAAAAAGGAAGTCCTTTGCCTAAGCTCACAGTGCTAGTAAGTGCTGAGCTGGCATGCAAACCCACACACTCTGCCTCCAGAGGCGGTATTAATATTCTGGTAAGCTAAGCTCCAGGATTTGGCCACGTCCGTATTAGTAATCAAGAGGAAAAGATATGGAGCTCTCCAAAGTCCTCAACTGGGATGCAGGAGGTTAGCTGGTGGTCCCCCTCCGGTGTGGCAGCGTGCAGCCGAGCCTAGGATGTTTATCGTCCACTGTGTCTCCTGCCGCGGGGGACCGGCTGGGCTAGACGGTCCAAGTCCACAGAGTGCGCGCTGCTGCAGAACCGGGCCTGTCACTCCTTCCCCTTGTCCCCCACAAGGATTTCCAAAGGTCCCCCGCTATTTGAATTTAGGAGGACTCACCCCAAGCCGTGAAAGTGGTGAGGGAGGACAAGACCAGAGCGAAGAGCCACATCGTGGAAGGACAGCAGCTCCTGTGCCCGCAGGTCTCGGCACTGCTCAGAGGGGCTGTTCCAGTCCCCGCCCCCAGCTCCCGCCCCCAGCTCTCTGCACAGGCTCCCGCCCCAGTTGCTCAGTAGCCTAATCTGGAAATAACAGAAAAGCTCTCCCACCCTTCCCTGTGGGCTGCTGTTTAGGGCTGTAAGCCATGCCCACCCAGAATTTACCTTCTTTTAAATCAAGAGCCCGGACTTTACTCTCCAATTACAGGTAGCCACCTACAGGTTCAACGATTTGTTTCATAAGTGTTTTTCCCTTCCTGGACTCTAGCCTTAGTGTGCTGTGAGCTACCCAAGGCAGACACCAGCACACAGAGGCCTTTGGACAAGGGGAGGCTGTGGTCTGGGGTCCTCAGAACAACTTGAAAACTTTCAGAGCAACTCCCAGACCCACAGCTGCCCAGCTGGGGAATTAACGGCAAATCTTTTCATTTCCCTGGGCTTCTATTTCATAGAGTTCCATGCTCTTATTTTGGAAACATCTTAAATTTCATTCAGTCTCCCTTCTGATGCCTAAATTAACTTTACAACATTCCTGCTAAGTGACTCAGCCTCCTGTTGCACACCTGCAGGGTCAGGGAACTCATTCCCTCTCCAGGCAGGGATCTTTGGACAGAATGTTCTTACAATAAAGGGACTCCATCTCTCTACAGTCTTTGCCTCTAATTATTCATTCATCCATCCCTCCATTCTTCCTTCCATTTATTCATTATTTCACTTATTCATTCATCCTCCAAACATTTACCAAATACTTGGCACTATGCTAAGTGCAATGGATACAAAGATAAATTCAAGACATGTTCCATCTCCTGGAGGAGCTCACCATGTAATAAATAAGACAGATGCAGGGAGAGGTGATAGGTAGATTGCAATGCAATCTGAAAGCACCAAAGTAAAGGGATACAAAGTGCTCTGAGTACACCTGTGAAAGTGCCACTTACCCACTAGGGACACAAGGAAAATGCTCAAAGCCTGTTTTATAGAATTATTAAATGTTGAACAACAGGACATTCTCTAAATACATTCTGGTACAGCTGCCTAAGGAAATACTATGCTTTCACTCAAACTAGTGATGCACACCTCTATTTATTTATTTATTTATTTTTGGCTGCGTTGGGTCTTCGTTGCTGCGCGTGGGCTTTCTCTAGTTGTGGCGAGCGGGGGCTGCTCTTTGTTGCGGTGCGCGAGCTTCTCACTGGGGTGGCTTCTTGTTGCAGAGCACGGGCTCTAGGCACGGGGGCTTCAGTAGTTGTGGCACGCAGGCTCAGTAGTTGTAGCGCATGTGCTTAGTTGCTCTGTGGCATGTGGGATCTTCTCTGACCAGGGCTCGAATCCCTGTCCCCTGCATTGGCAGGTGGATTCTTAACCACTGCGCCACCAGGGAACTCATACACACCTCTATTTATTGACAAGGAAAGGCAGTCATGATCTATTGTGAAGGGGAAAAAAACAGATTATAATATAGTTATGGCTGCTTTAGGAAACAGTTTGGCAATTCCTCAAAAATCAAACACAGGGACTTCCCTGGTGGTCCAGCGATTAAGACTCCATGCTTCCGCTGCAGGGGGTGTGGGTTCGATCCCTGAGGATCCTACATGCCACGTGATGAGGCCAAAAAAATTTAAAAATTAAAAAAAATCAAACACAAAGTTACCAGATTTCCCAGCAATTCCACTCCTAGGTATATACCCACAACAGCTGAAAACATAACTATACAAAAACTTGTACACAAATAGCTGCATTAGTCACAATGGACCGAAGTGGAAAGAACCCAAATATCCAGGAACTGATGAACGGACAAATAAAATAATATCTATCTATACAATGGAATATTATTCAGCCATAAAAAGAAATGAAGTACTGGTACATGCTAAACATGGATGAACCTTGAAAATACTATGCTAATGAAAGAAGCCAGACATGAAAGGACATATACTGTATGATTCCATTTGTATGAAATGTCCAGATTAAGCAAATCCATAGAGGCAGAAAGTAGTTTAGTGGCTGCTGCAGGCCTGGGGTGGGGGAATGATGTGCGGCTGCTAATGGGTAGAGGCTTCTCTTTGAGGTGATGAAAATGTTCTGGGATTACATAGTGGTGACGCTTGCACAACTCTGTGAATATACTGAAAACCACTGAAGTGTACGCCTTAGAAAGGTGAATATTATGGTGTGTGGATAATCTTTTAATAAATAAATATTTTTAAAAATCTAGGGCTTCCCTGGTGGCGCAGTGGTTGGGAGTCCGCCTGCCAATGCAGGGGACACGGGTTCGAGCCCTGGTCTGGGAAGATCCCACATGCCGCAGAGCAACTGGGCCCGTGTGCCACAACTACTGAGCCTGCGCTCTAGAGCCCGTGAGCCACAACTACTGAGCCTGCACGCCACAACTACTGAAGCCTGCGAGCCTAGAGCCCATGCTCCGCAACAAGAGAAGCCACTGCAATGAGAAGCCTGCCCACCGCAACCAAGAGTAGCCCCCGCTCGCCGCAACTAGAGAAAGCCTGCGTGCAGCAACAAAGACCCAATGCAGCCAAAAATAAATAAGTCAATAAATAAATTTATAAAAATTTTTTTAAATAAATAAAAATAAAAAATCTAGTCATGTACAATATCCCATTATAATATAAAAAATATCTTTCTTTGGGGAGGAAAAATTTTGGAAGGTTATACCTCTAATTTGTGTTGCAAC
Source organism: Balaenoptera musculus (assembly GCF_009873245.2). NCBI lineage: Eukaryota > Metazoa > Chordata > Mammalia > Artiodactyla > Balaenopteridae > Balaenoptera > Balaenoptera musculus. The sequence goes on along the minus strand of NC_045803.1, from coordinate 31,412,021 downwards.
AGCCATTTCCTGGCTATAATATTGCGAGTGTTTTTATTAGTATTTTTCACTTTTATTCACTCAGACATTCATTTGACAAATATTTACCGAGCACTCACAGTGTGGGAATGACCGTGCTGAGGGTTTTGTATGTAGGATCTCACTTAGTTCTCAAAATAAACCTGTGAATTGATACTATGATCTCCCCGTGCTCAGTGAGGACAAGGAAATGGCCCACAGTCACACAGCAAGTAAGAGGAAGAGCTGAGAATTGTACAAAAGCTGCACAGTGTTATAGACCTTACTCTGAACATGGTGTTAACCGGAGTCGTGAGATGTGAAATTTGTTCTTGTCTGTGGAGAGGGAGCAGATGTGAAGGGGTTGTCTCTAGGGCAGCAGACTGAAGAGGCAGCTGTGCCTTCTCCATGCTTGCACTGTTTTCCAACTGTCATTTGTCAAAACTGACCTTGTCCAGGCCAGGCCAATATTAACATTAGGAAGAATTGGGCAACCATAAAGCACATGACAATCTTAGAAAAGCTCATGGGTTCTTGGCCAACGTCATAGGTTGTGGCTGAAATGAAGCTTCTGGAGACCCAAGTTCTAAGAGTGATGCTTGTGTGTACCCATTCTAGCCACCGTGGCAGGCCGGTGAGGGCTGAGGGTTTGGGACAGCAGCAGAGTCAGGCCCCAGAGGCAACTGCTTCTACAAAGATTGACCTGGGCTGGGCGCCTCCCTTTTACCAGGAAAGAAACATGGGTCCTAAAGAACACCCTAATAAAGAACACCCCTATCTCTATCCACACTGGACAACCCAGGTTGTCTTCCTAAGCAGAAAACAAAGCTGTTTCTAATCACTTTGCACTCATACACTCACACTTATGTGCATACACACACACACACACACACACACACACACACACACACACACACACACACACACACAGAGCTGTTAAGGCAAAACCATCCTGCCTTTTGCCCTGGCCAGCTGGCCTTTGCAACTTGAGACACAGACCTGGCTCTTAGACTGTGAAGACTGTAGGATGCTGTCTTAGCAAAATATAAAAGGTAAGGATGAATCATTCTCCCGGCCCCACTGTTCCATCGCATGCCCTCTTGTGACACCCACAGCTCCGCAAACACGCGCAGCTATGCCCAGACCTTGAAGTGTCTGCAGCCTGCATGCCCACTCCTGGCTCATGATGACTCTGCAGAAATGGGTGTGGCATCAAGCCAGACCTCAATTTGCTTAACCTGTGCCCGCTCCCTGGGTCGCACCAGCTGTAAGTGATACAGCTCTTGTTTCAGTGGCATTTGATAGAGATTACAGCTTTTAACTTGGGAAACTGCCATATGGAACTAGTCTGAAGAGGAAAATCCTATACTGGCCTTAATGCCTAAGTAGCTGGGCAGGTCTTGGGACAGAAGACACTTCTAAGCTCCAAATCAGACCCCTGCCATCTTCATCAATTCACTCAACAGATACATGGAGAGCACATACTAGAACAATCACTGGACAAGTCTGAACCCATGTCCTACTGGACCATTCAGCTGGACTCTGTCCATTAGTCATGGGATTAATCAGGCAGAGTCTTCATGGTGGAGAACGCTGCACTGGGGGACCAGAGGTCTGGAAACCCACAGGGTGACTTCAGACGTCCTTTTTGGAAAGGGAGTGGTGAGAGGCAGGGGTGGCGATGGCTGAGGTGATCCCTCATGCACCATCCACCTTGGATCAACATTCTATGAACCTGGAATTCTATGAAATTTTTCAATGCAGCCTAGACATATACAGTGTTTCTGGAATCTGTTATTCTCATGCTAACATCACATTTTTAGCCATATCAGCATACCGTCTGTACTATTATGAGCAGTTTTCTTTTATTTTTTAAAATTTACTTATTTTTGGCTGTGTTGGGTCTTTGTTGCTGCATGCAGGTTTTCTCTAGTTGTGGCAAGCGGAGGCTACTCTTCGTTGCGGTGTGTGGGCTTCTCATTGCGGTGGCTTCTCTTGTTGTGGAGTACGGGCTCTAGGCGTGCGGGCTTCAGTAGTTGTGGCGCACGGGTTCAGTAGTTGTGGCTCACGGGCTCAGTAGTTGTGGCTCATGAGCTCTAGAGTGCAGGTTCAGTAGTTGTGCTGCATGGGCTTAGTTGCTCCGCAGCATGTGGGATCTTCCCGGACCAGGGCTTGAACCCATGTCCCCTGCACTGGCAGGCGGATTCTTAACCACTGCACCACCAGGGAAGTTCCTATGAGCAGTTTTCTTAAATGAATTAATTCTTTTTGTTTTAATGCAATTGTTCAAAAAGAAAATTTTACCCATTTCCATAAATGGAAGATTATAAATTGTCATAAATTAAAGGTGTTAAAAAAGTAAAAATTCAACTGAGTAAAATTTAAAGATCCTATTGGCTCTATTCAATGATTCATGAATCGGGCAGTATCCCATATAGCAAAAAGAAAGATGTTCAGAGAGCTATACAAAATGAAAGACTCTTATAGGCAGAAGGAGGTGGGACAAGGAAGTTAAAAAATTAAGAGTGTATTTTTTGTGGCATGGTCACCTTACATTAAGGGGTGGCAGGGGTCTATCAGGCCAATGACCTCACTGGTTCTGACCAGGCAATTCCGGATTGACATAAATCTCAGCAAGATCTTTTTTGACCCATCTCCTAGAGTAATGAAATAAAAACAAAAATAGGGCTTCCCTGGTGGCGCAGTGGTTGAGAATCTGCCTGCCAATGCAGGGGACACGGGTTTGGGCCCTGGTCTGGGAAGATCCCACATGCCGCGGAGCAACTAAGCCCGTGAGCCACAACTACTGAGCCTGCGCGTATGGAGCCTGTGCTCCGCAACAAGAGAGGCCGCGATAGTGAGAGGCCCGTGCACCGCGATGAAGAGTGGCCCCCGCTCGCCCCAACTAGAGAAAGCCCTCGCACAGAAACGAAGACCCAACACAGCCAAAAATAAAAATAATAAATAAATAATAAATAAATTAAAAAACAAAAAACAAAAAACAAAAATAAACAAATGGGACCTAATTAAACTTGAAAGCTTTTGCACAGCAAAGGAAACCATAAACAAGACGAAAAGACAACCTTCAGAATGGGAGAAAATATTTGCAAACGAAGCAACTGACAAGGGATTAATCTCCAAAATATAACAACAGGTCATGAAGCTCAATACCAAAAAAAATAAACGACCCAATCAAAAAAAGGGTGGAAGACCTAAATAGACATTTCTCCAAAGAAGACATACAGATGGCCAAGAGGCACATGAAAAGATGCTCAACATCATTAATTATTAGATAAATGCAAATCAAAACTACAATGAGGTACCACCTCACACCCGTCAGAATGGCCATCATCAAAACATCTACAAACAATAAATGCTGGAGAGGGTGTGGAGAAAAGGGAACCGTCTTACACTGTTGGTGGGAATGTAAATTAATACAGCCACTATGGAGAACAGTATGGAGGTTCCTTAAAAACTAAAATAGAATTACCATATGACCCAGCAATCCCACTCCTGGGCATATACTCGGAGAAAACCATAATTTGAAAAGATACATGCACCCCAATGTTCATTGCAGCACTATTTACAATAGCCAGTTCATGGAATGCCCATCAATAGACGAATAGATAAAGAAGATGTGGTACATATACACAATGGAATATTACTCAGCCATAAAAAGGAATGAAATTGTGCCATTTGCAGAGATGTGGATGGACCTAGAGACTGCCATACAGAGTGAAGTCAGTCAGAAAGAGAAAAACAAATATCATATATTAACGCATATATGTGCGTTAGAAAAATCTAGAAAATAAATCTAGAAAAATAATACAGATGAACCTATTCACAAAGCAGAAATAGAGACACAGACGTAGAGAACAAAGGACACCAAGGGCAAAAAGGGGGTGGGATAAATTGGGAGATTGGAATTGGCATATATACCCTACTATGTATAAAATAGATAACTAGTGAGAACTAGTTAACTAAACAATAGGTTATTGTTTAGCACAGGGGGAAGAAAAAGAAGGTACAATCCATTTGTAGGACATATATTAAGTTAACCTTAAAAATGCATTCCAATATACAGTAGGTGCAGACAAATACTGTTTGGTTCCACTTATACAAGGTACCTTGAATAGTCAAATTCATGGAGTACAAAAGTACATTTGTAGATGCCAGGGGCTGGGGGGTTGGGGGGATGGGGAGGGGGAATGGGTAGTTAGTGTTTAATGGGGACAGAGTTTCAGTTTAGGAAGGTGAAAAATGCAGTAGATGGATGACGGTGAGAGTTGCACAGCAATGTGAATGTACTTAGTGCCACTGAACTGTACAGTTAAATACGATTAAAACAGTATGTTTTATATTATGTGACTTTTACCACAATAAAAAAAAAATTTAAAAACGGGGGGATGGCAGGGGTCTATCAGGCCAATGACCTCACTGGTGCTGACCAGGCAATTCCAGATTGACTGGTTTAACATTTCACTCCTGGGAGAAGTTGAACTATAATTAAGTTAGATATTAAACCTGTTTGGTGACGTGTGCTTAGTGCAAGTGATTCCATTTTGGTACCGTTGTCTCTTTTGACAATTTTCCGCTTTTGGTCAGAGTCTCAGCTTAACTGAGAGACGTGATAAAAGTTTAAGGCATCAGTGCCACGCCCAGCTACCACTCTGAAGTTTCTGATGATCCTCTGTGTGGTATTCACAGGTCATGATGTTCTTTGCTGAAACTCTGTTGTATTCAGAGGTCATGATTTTCGATTCACATTTGTTTAGTTGGTTATTCTCTTTGTTCCTTTTCTGATGTTCCAGTCTTTGGGAGATTAGCTACGAATATGTATTTAAAGATTTTGAGAGGCTACAACACACCAGGGAGATTACTATGATTATTAGAAGCAGGATAATTCCCAATGTCTAGAGTGTACTTTAAAGCTGTGGTCCCCAAGACCTAAATCAATCAAAATCAAATAAGTCAAGGAAAGACCCCATTGAAAGAGTCACTTGCTTAAGGCATGTGGCTTGCTCAGTGATCTCATGCTCAACTGATGTTCAACTTCCCCAGAAGTGTTAATCCAGGTGCCTCAAGTGTCGTGGTCCACAGCAAAGACACCTACTTGTTCAGCTAAAAGATAATCAATGGCAGTTTTATTATCAAAAACAACCTGTCCAATATATACACTACCAAATGTAAAACAGTTAGCTAGTGGGAAGCAGCCGCATAGCACAGGGAGATCAGCTTGGTGCTTTGTGACCACCCAGAGGGGTGGATAGGGAGGGTGGGAGGGAGATGCAAGAGGGAGGGGATATGGGGATATATGTATACGTATAGCTGATTCACTTTGTTATAAAGCAGAAACTAACACACCATTGTAAAACAATTATACTCCAATAAAGATGTTAAAAAAAACAAAACAAACAAACAAAAAACAACCTGTCCAGAGAGTCTAAGGATTTTTGTTGGGCAACCATTATGTTAGCAGAAGATCCGGCAATACTTTTTTTTTTTTTTTTTTTTAAACAGTTGAGGAGAGGTTTCAGATCATAGCCTCATTTGCACTTACTCCTACCTGGGAGAGTAATCTGCCAAAGGAAGCTAATTTTGAATAATGAATGCCTTCTGATAATTCCCACTTGAGTCTGTGTCTCAGGGCTGGAAAGGCATCAGCCATGGAGGTCAACAAAATTTGAGGGTTGACAGACCACACAGGCATATTTATTCCAGTTATCCTTGCCTTGTGTCTGTCTTTTTGTACACAGTTTGGGATCACAGGCAGGGAATCAGAGACAGGGAAATGGACCCCCAGGGTCACGTTGTCTGACACAGTACAGAGGGGACTGAGTTTGTTCCAGGGAAACTGAGGCATTGGAAATCAGGGTAAGTTTGTGACAGGAAAAACTACAGAATCACCACCATCGTGGCAAATCTATCAGTCATTTGGAGGTTGGATTACCATTATTTGCAATGTCCTGAGGTATTTGCGCAATGGCATTATCTTTCCAGGCCAGAGCAAAGCAAAAGGTGGACAAAAGAATCATAAAATATTTTCATGGTGTAAGAATTAGGAAAAGAATGGTCAAATAGCAAAGGAGAAGTGGAATGAAACTTTCTGGATCCAATGTCTTGGTAGGAAGTAGTCTACCTCAATGTTGGCTACTTCTTTTCCTAGTCAATTTGATTTTGAGGTCTCCAGCAGGTGTGCAGTTCCTAGCGTCTAGAGGAATCCTTTTAAGTTGAGAAATGAGGACCCAAAGGACTTTCCTGGTGGTGCAGTGCTTAAAAATCCGCCTGCCAATGCAGGGGACATGGGTCCGATCCTCGGTCTGGGAAGATCCCACATGCTGCGGAGCCAATAAGCCCATGCGCCAGAACTACTGAGCCTGCGCTCTAGAGCCTACAAGCCACAACTACTGAGCCCATGTGCCACAACTACTGAAGTTCGCGTGCCTAGAGCCTGTGCTCCACAGCAAGAGAAGCCCCTGCAATGAGAAGCCCACGCACCGCAACGAAGAGGTGCCCCTGCTCTCTGCAACTAGAGAAAAGCCCACGCGTAGCAACGAAGACCCAATGCAGCCAAAAATAAATAAATAAAACAAATAAATTTATATATTAAAAAAAAAAGAATCTGCCTGCCAATGCAGGGGACACGGGTTCGAGCCCTGGTCCGGGAAGATCCCACATGCCGTGGAGCAACTAAGCCCGTGCACCACAACTACTGAGCCCGTGTGTCACAACTACTGAAGCCCGCGTGCCTAGAGCCCGTGCTCTGCAACAAGAGAAGCCACCGCAATGAGAAGCCCACGCACCGCAACGAACAGTAGCCCCTGCTCGCTGCAAGTAGAGAAAGCCCGCGTGCAGCAACAAAGACCCAACGTAGCCAAAAATAAATAAATTAATTAATTAATTAAAAAAAAAAAAAAAGGAAATGAGGACCCAAGGTTTAAGTCCCTGATATTTGGCTGTCATCTGGGTAGTGAGGAGGACCTGTTATAATGGGTTCCCTTCCAAGGAGATTCAAGGACAGTCTTTGTGCTTAGTGATTCCAAATCAGAAGGGTGAAAAAAAACTCGAAACTTTAGTTTGGAGAGTCGTAGCCAGATATTTGAGGAAACTAGAAAAATTCAGGATCCAGTCCAGTTTACAGCAACATGTCTTGGATTTATCTTTGTATCCATTACACTTAGCATAGTGCCAGGCATTTGGTAAATGTTTGGAGAATGAATGAATAAATGAAATAATGAATAAATGGAAGGAAAGATGGAGGGAGGGATGAAAGAATAGAGCCAAAGACTATGGAGAGATGGAGTTCCTTTATTGTAACAACATTCTGTCCAAAGACCCCTGCCTGGAGAGGGAATGAGTTCCCTGACCCTGCAGATGTGCAACAGGAGGCTGAGTCACTTACCAGGAATATTGTAAAGTTAATTTAGGCATCAGAAGGGAGACTGAATGAAATTTAAGATGCTTCCAAAATAAGAGCATAGAACTCTATGAAATAGAAGCCCAGGGAAATGAAAAGATTTGCCGTTAATTCCCCAGCTGGGCAGCTGTGGGTCTGGGAGTTGCTCTGAAAGTTTTCAAGTTGTTCTGAGGACCCCAGACCACAGCCTCCCCTTGTCCAAAGGCCTCTGTGTGCTGGTGTCTGCCTTGGGTAGCTCACAGCGCACTAAGGCTAGAGTCCGGGAAGGGAGAAACACTTATGAAACAAATTGTTTGAAGAGTCTCTGGCTACCTGTAATTGGAGGGTTTAGTCCTGGCTGTCAGTATAAAAGAGGGCAAACTCTGGGGAGGGGAGGGTGTGTCTTAGAGGTGGCCGGGGGGTTCGGGGGGGTAGGAGCTTGCAGCCAGAGCTGGAGAGGGCGGGACTGGAGGAGGGCACAGCTGAGAGGTGGGACCGCACTGCCCCTCCAAACTCCTAGAGACCTGTAGGCATGGGAGCTGCTCTTCCGTACTGTGGCTCTCTGCTCTGGTCCTGACCTCCCTCTCCACTTCCACAGCCTGGCATGAGTCCTCCTGAAATGCAAATAGCGGGGTGACATTTCGAAATCTTTGTCTGGGACGAGGTGCCAGAGATGCATACAGGGCAAAAGTTCCCTAGCAATGGCTCACCCTCTGGACTTGGAGCTTTGAGCCCAGCCAATCTGGTGGCAGGAGACACAGGGGAGGGTAAACACCATGAGACACAGCTGCACAGGCCATGTGCAGGAGGGAAATCAGCTGACCTCCCGCCTTGCTGTTGAGAACTTTGGAGAGTGCCTACTATTTTCCTCTTGATTATTAGTATGGATGAGGCCAAATCATGGAGAGTGGCACACTCACATTAATACCAGAATATTAATACCGACTCTGGAGCCATAGTGCATGTGTTTGCATCCCAGCTCAGCACTTACTAGCTGTGTGTCCTGAGGCAAGAACCTTCCCTTTTCTGTGCCTCTGTTTTGTATTTCTAAAATGGGGGTGACAACTGTATCTACCTTATTGGGCTATTGTGAGGTTGAAATGGGTTGCTGTTTCTAAAATGTGTCTGGAATGGAGACAGTGCAAAAAAGTAATTCATAAATAAACGGGTTGCTTTAAGATACAGTGTATTAATAGACAATCTGAGGTGTGGTAAGGCCATGGATCAGGAGCCAAATGCCACTGAAAAGATAGTTTGTTACTCACAGTTCCCCAGAGGAGGGGGCGTGACACCACCATGGTGGGCCACGAGGTGAGGCACCGGGTGCATCAGGAGGCAGAGTAAGGAAGGAGGAATTGGGCGCAAGAACCTTTATCTTGGTTGCTGGGGGGAAGGTAGAGGCGAAGCAGAATAAGCAGGTTTGGGATTGGCAAACTAGCCAATTGCAATGGGCTCTGGGGCTTAGGGAGTTCCCACAGTTGTCAGGTACTTGGCCTGGAGTGATTAGGGCAGGATGATAGTGGCCAGATGTGGAGGGCCTGATAAAGAAGGTAGTTGGGGTACAGGCTCTGGCACGCTTGAAGGGGAAGTTCATTCCTATCATTAGGGATTGGCGAACTCTGGGAGGGGCAGTCCCTCCAGAATCAGCAAGGCCCCAGATGTCAAGGCATCAGAATACAGAACATGAAACACCTGGTTAATACAAGGGTGCAGCAAGGGACCTCAGAATGCATCTGTGCCATTTTATAGATGGGGAAACTGAGACTCAGAGAGGGACATGTACATGCCCAAGGTCAACCGGAAAATCATGCTCTGAATTCTATCTCTATCTCCTGAGTCCAGAGCCAGTGCTCTGGCTGTCAGTGCACTGACAGCCCAGGCTCCACTGGGTTTTATCTTCTTCCTGGGCCTATGACACTGTGAGAGGCCTGGAACTGAGGGTAAGAGCAGAGTAAGAACCAAATTAGGGGCAGATTATTCCCTTACTGCTGTTTACCCCCTGGCAGGGCCACGCCAGTTCCACCTTTAGAAAGTCCATACTGGCTGCCTCCATTTCCTCAGTTACCTCATCTGTAAAATGGGCATATTAATGTCTACCTAGCAAGGCTTTTGTGAAGATTAGTTTAAAGGAACTGGACTGCACATGCAATAATTAAAAAATTATTAAGAATTTCAAGATAGCAACAGCAGAGTACTAAAGCTACCACGGAGCCTGGAGGCTTCTGAGTGGGTACTGTGTGACAGCACAGGTCTCACACCCATGACAGAGCTGGTGACAGAGCTGGGATATGACCCTTGCCAGTTTGGCTCTAGAACCTGGCTTTTTTTAGAGGTGACATCTTGAGGGACAAATAGGAATTAGTCAGTTTCAGAGAAATGCACAGGTATGAGGCCCAGGGGGCTGGGTGTGCTTGGGGACACACCTGCAGGTAGTGCAGGATGAGTGGAGCACAGAGGTAGGGTGGGCTGAGGAGGGGGAGTTTGGATTTACCTTGAAGGCAATGGGAACCACTAGAGGGCTTTAAAGAAGCATGCAATAGGTGCTCAATAAATGTTTCCTTATTAGCACACCGTCTGTCTTCTCCATTAGACTGAGAGTTCCCGAGGACAGGGTTATTCCTTCTTTGTATTCTCTATTTCCTTCCTGGAATGGCTGGGTATGATTTTCTTCTTTTTTTAAAATTTTTTAAATTTTTTTAAAAAATTAATTAATTAATTTTTGGCTGTGTTGGGTCTTCGTTTCTGTGCGAGGGCTTTCTCTAGTTGCGGCAAGCGGGGGCCACTCTTCATCGCGGTGCGCGGGCCTCTCACTATCACGGCCTCTTGTTGCGGAACACAGGCTCCAGATGCGCAGGCTCAGTAGTTGTGGCTCATGGGCCCAGTTGCTCCACGGCATGTGGGATCCTCCCGGACCAGGGATCGAACCCGTGTCCCCTGCATTGGCAGGCAGATTCTCAACCACTGCGCCACCAGGGAAGCCCGCCGGGTATGATTTTGATCAATGAATGAATGAGTGAATAATGCCACCCAAGATATAACAATACAAAACCCAATGGGTCTTTTCATCCAAACAAGAACTGCTTTTCACTCTCCTGGTCAGGGAGGTGTTGAGGGTTCAGATAGGCTCTGAGACAGGTCCAGTGAGCAAAGACCCCTAGTCCTCTGGGCTTCCCTCAGCCTTTGCTTGGCAGCAGGAGTGTGTGCTGGTGCCACCTGGTGGCCACAGTGCTCATGTTCTATTTTGATTGTCTTCCTCCATTGCCAAGGGGCCCCGTCAGGCCAGAGAAGGGAAGCAGGAGCCTGGAGTGGGCAGAAATGCTCTGCTCAGCATGTAACCAAAATTTTGGTCCCTGTTCCCAATGCCAAATGATAATGAGGCAAGGTTTTGAGAATAAAGGAAAGAGAAAAAAATTTTTAATATAACAACACTTCTTTTAATGTACACACATCATTCTCCTATCGTTTCACTAGCAAAACCAGGGTCTTCAGAACTCAGTATTAATTACAATACCATCCCACATGGCTATATATAGCCTTAGAAACACTTTGTGCTCTTTAGATGTGGGGGCAGCAGGAGAAAATGGAAAAGAATAGTGGCTTCTCAGGATAGCTTCACCAAAGTGCCAGTTGATCCAACCCAATTGTTTGGAGTGAGAAAAATTTCTTGTCAAGTAGTTCATCATCCTTTCCAGAGTTTCACAGAGAACCTCGTACTCTTCTGCTCTTGGCACTTAGAAGCATTCCAGTCTTTCAGCTCTCTGATTATTCCTCCATTCAACAAGCATATGTGTTTCACTCACATCACAGTCCAAATGAGTTTTGCCAACTGCAGCTGGCCTTCCCTTGTGATTTGGCATCTGGCTTCTCCATCTTGTGATGCTGAGATCTTCCAGGGCCTCCTGAGTCACCTCTGCTGTTCTAGAAGAGTCTCCTGGAGAGACGGGAAGCAACTGGAGCTCACCCTGGGGACACAGTTGCCGGCAGTAGCCGTTTTTTGGTAGTTCATTCTACCACAAGCACACTGGTGCTGGCCAGAGCCATTTTGGAGTCCTTGAGATATTTATTTATTTATTTATTTTTATTTATTTTTTGGTTGCCCCACATGGCTTGTGAGATCTTAGTTCCCTGACCAGGGATTGAACCTGTGCCCTCTGCAGTAAAAGCACAGGGTCCTAACCATTGGACTGCCAGGGAATTCCCTTGAGAAATATTATTTTGCCAGCAAATGAGGAGGGTAGGAGACTAACATCTTGAAAACTACTGTCCTACTCTCTGAAAGAGGGCAGGTCTATTTAAGGAGAATTTTGAGGGTAGGGGTCACAGGACTATGTGACCGAGACCTCGCTGGGCTGGTGCTGTTTCTTTCGATATATCTGTGATTCATGGCCATTGCAGTAGTCTGCCTCTGGTCAAGATGTTCTGTTTCTCTTCTGCTTGATCCTACACACCTGTGACTCAAATTAAGAAGAACTAGCCAAACAGGCTAGAACTTATCAGCATAGTTAGCAGACAGAAACAGCATGTGTACATTATTTGATTTAATGCATGAGTTAAAAGAGAAGGTCAGTGGTTAAGTTTTTAACCCTATATTCAGCTACATATTGCCCACTGTCAGTTACGACCTTCCGTATCTGTGGGAGTGAGGACTAAAAAGTCATCTGGTTACTTCCTGCTGAAGGGGGCAATGTTAAAATTGGGGAGGATTAGAAGAGAGAAAGTTCTGGACTTTCATTTTAAAGGATTCGCTTGTCCCAAAAGGTGCTCTAAAATCCTGCAAGATAAGCAGAGAGGCTTTTTCTTTCTTTCTGGCCTGATGTCACCTTTTGTTATATTAACACCTTGGAGGGCATAAGGTTGCAGTCGGCCGCCAGGTTCTCAGTAGTACAGAAACGTGTCTGAAACCACATCCATAAGAGCCATCCAGCTCTGTATTCAATGCCTGAACCACAGTTACTCTACTTTGATTTTTAAATGTATACTTTTTCTTAACGGTTAAAGCAGATGTACAAGTATATGTAATAGGCCACAAACAGGCTGTTCTGATTAGCCTAAAGTTCAAAATAACGTATAAGCCAGAATGACTTTCCCACACCTCAATATGTGAAAATTTCCTCCATCATTTTCCCCTTTTAGTTTCAAATCTCTCCATAGAAAGCACTGATAATCAATACATTTTTCCACTGTTGCTGGAGTGGTTTAGTTGCCTGCTCCAGGTCCGTTCATGTCCCTCAGTGCTAGGCTTACTCATCGTTTATACCTTTGCCTAGTTCTCCACGTTGGGGGAAAACTAATCAGATAGGACAAACAAATACAGTGAGGTATGCTGACAGGGAAACACTTTATAGGCTATGCATTTAATCAATTATACCAAATTGTCATTCAAACATTGTATATGTGCTTTTAGCAGTACACTCAAAGCAAGCAGTGATACATGTCATGAACAGTTAGACAACTTCACTAGAGAATTTTCTTTCCATCCTGAACATTGGGGTTCAAAGTATGGTCAGAAGTAAAACAATAACTTCCCATTTTGATAGGAAGACAAACATTTGGTAAAGAGTCCAATTAAATTAGTTGGATGGTTCTTCAGGGCTGACACGGATTCTTGGGTCAGCTGCCTACCACTGCGGTTGTCTTCTTAACCTGGTGTGGTTGTCATTTGGGGTCAGCGGTCTTTTCTATAGACAGTTCAATACAGAGGCCCTTCTTAATTGGGAAATATGAATTTAAGAGTTGATTCCCTTCAGTTTCCTTGTGCATGAGGTACTTGAGAATACCTGATAAGAAGCCTTTCATCTAGGTTGGAGACAGTCCTTTAAATGATGCTTTTTCCAGTATGCATAACCCCTTGGTTATAGATCATGGGGCACCTGATCTTCATCCAAAGACAGATTACAGTGATGAGCTTCAGAAACAAGCTTAGAATACCTTCTTAATAACTCAGTTAAACTTAACAATAACGTAACGTAGTAACAAAGAGCTATTTGGGAAGAGAGTTTTAGATGGTAAACACTGACCTCAATTAACAAAACTAGAATTTAACACCTATTGAAATGTAATCTTTTCTCTCTAAAAGTACCCTCATTTTTACCAAATATAGCCAAATTATGATTGTAGAAAGAATATCCCAAGTGGAAAACACATTTTCTAACCATTTCTTTTTTCATTGTGAGGGCATCAGTCTTGCAGTCAGGGAAGGCTTTAACCCATCAAATAAAAAATGGGGTTTGCCAGGGAGCTGGGAGGATCCAAGTGGCTGTCTTGGGTTTCCCATAGCCCTGACTGTTTAACTCACAGCTATTGTTTACCTATCTTAATTTCTCTGATTTAGGAGCAGACTGTTGCCATGTTATAAAGACATCAGGATGGCAATGAGGAGTTAATTTTCTTTGTAGAAGCAGAATGGACTTTATCTACATGTGCTATAATCTTTATAGATTCTGTTGTTGCCTTTGCATGAAGGTCAGTTAGGGCATTTCCCTAATACTCAGGTTCAGTCCCTTTGGTGTGAGCCTCAGGTTTGATGATGGATAACATTTTATGTCAGGTCATATAAGATTTTAAGGAATTTCATATAATTTCTGTAACACCCACAATATATTTATATAGACATAACAAAAAGAAGGCTTAATGTTACCTTTTATTTGACAATGCTTCCCCTCTAATTTAATCTACCAAATAATCCTAGTTAGTTTAATATTTTTTCTGAGATGCCTCAGGGGCCCTCTGAAGCACCTCAAAGTTAGCTGGAGGTCAGAAGAACCTTAACTAGAATTTGACATTTGGGAAGTTTGTCAAAAATATCAAAAAGTTTCAAAACACTTGGTGAACAGAATTACATGTCATTTTGAAACAATACTTATTCACTCAACCAAAGTAATAAAAGATTTCAAAAGCAAATACAAGTCACTTAAAGGCAAAGAGATTCACACAATCTGTTCTCAAAAGCAGCATTTCAAGAAACCTTTGTTCTTTTAACAGAGAGAGAAAACCAAATTCTTTTTTTTTGGTACCACCTTACTGTTAATAACAAAATCCATTTATTTAATTAAATTCAATCTAATCTTAATCAATCCTGATCATTAAAAAACCCTCCTTTTTTCAAGGTTCTTTTTCTGTAAGCCTTCCATAACTTTATGTGTCCGTATTAATTTGTCCCCTTTTTTAAAACTATAAACAACCAGCTCTAGGACAAAATTATTCTCCTTTTTTTTCCCCATGAATATATTTCCAGTCTTCATGTCTTCTGTCACTGACAACATATATCCTACTATCTTTACATATTGAAATGTTTCCCTTATTATTTTAGTAGCTTTAGTTATATATAATAATTTTTTAACTCTTAGAAACCTTAAGAAAACCAAGAAACAAGTAATTTAACTGGTTGTGATATCAGCATTCCTTGATTAGCAAACTTAAGAATTTATTTCATAACCTCCAAAAACATAGTTTCCTCATAGTATGATTTCTCTGGCATGTGGTGCAAGATGCACGTCTAATAAACCCAAACGTCTTTAGTTTCCCTCTCGTAAGAAGACAAAAGTAGGTAAACTTAGATTTGTTCAGCAATCAATGTTCCAGTATTTTACCTTAAAAATGATTTCGACATTTAATGTTATCATTTAATTTAATTTAGCAAAACTCTAAAATTTCAAGTTACCAGAAATCTGGAAAAACTATTTTTAAGTAGACGTTTCTAGAACATAATTATTCCCAAAGTGTTCACTCAAAAGCTTTTATCCCATACCAAGTTAATTTTCTTGCTGATAGATTTTGCAGTAGATATACTGGGCTGGCCAAAAGGTTCGTTCAGTTTTTTTCATAAGATGTCTCTAGTAGCTCTTAGTTTTCTTTAACTTCATTCGAAACAATTTTGTTAGATTGTATGTGACAGCTGTCATATCAGCATGCATTTAAAAAAAGACATCAGAATTGGTGAATTTTTGTATAGCCATTTTAATATTGAAGATGGAAGAAAAAAAGCAACATTTTTGGCATACTATGGTTTATCATTTCAAGAAAGGTAAAAACGCAACTGAAATGCAAAACAGATTTGTGCAGCGTAAGGAGAAGGTGCTGTGACTGATCGAACGTGTCAGAAGTGGTTTGCAAAGTTTCGTGCTGGAGATTTCTCGCTGGACGATGCTCCACGGTCGGGTAGACCAGCTGAAGTTGATAGCGATCAAATTGAGACATTAGAGAACAATCAACATTATACCATGTGGGAGATAGCCAACATATTCAAAATATCCAAATCAAGCCTTGAAAATCATTTGCACCTTCTTGGTTATGTTCATTGCTTTGATGTCTGGGTTCCACATAAGTTAAGCGAAAAAAACCTTCTTGACCTTATTTCTGCACGTGATTCTCTACTTAAACGTAAGGAAAACGTTCCGTTTTTAAAACAAATTGTGACGGGTGATAAAAAGTAGATACTGTACAATAATGTGGAACGGAAGAGATTGTGGGGCAAGCGAAATGAACCACCACCAACCACACCAAAGGCTGGTCTTCATCCAAACAAGGTGATGTATATATGGTGGGATTGGAAGGGAAGTCCTCTATTATGAGCTCCTTCCAGAAAACCAAACGATTAATTCCAACAAGTACTGCTCCCATTTAGACCCACTGAAAGCAGCACTCAACAAAAAGCGTCCGGAATTAGTCAATAGAAAACGCAAAATCTTCCATCAGGATAGTGCAAGACTGCATGTTTTTTTGATGACCAGGCAAAAACTGTTACAGCTTGGCTGGGAAGTTCTGATTCATCCGCCGTATTCACCAGACATTGCACCATCGGATTTCCATTTATTTCAGTCTTTACAAAATTCTCTTAACGGAAAAAATTTCAGTTCCCTGGAAGACTGTAAAAGGCACCTGGAATGGTTCTTTGCTCAAAAAAATAAGTTTTGGGAAGATGGAATTATGAAGTTGCCTGAAAAATGGCAGAAGGTAGTGGAACAAAAGGGTGAATACGTTGTTCAATAAAGTTCTTGATGAAAATGAAAAATGTGTCTTATTTTCACTTAAAAACCGAAGGCACTTTTTGGCCATCCCAATAGTATGAACTTATTGACTCTCAGTAAACCCAAGTACAATAAAAGTACTATACTTAATGTTGATGATTCTAAAGATGTGCCTTGCTAATTAACATACTTAAACAATGAACTTAAACTGACTTTAATACTAGATATTAATTTAATACTGAATATTCCTCAGATCATGTGAACTTGAAATTTATTTAGCTTAATTTCTCTTGTATTTAGAAATGTTTGATTTGTAAGCGCTTACTTTAAGCCAATTAAATAGAGCTCGTTTACAAATTAACCTCAGCAGTATTATCCAAAGACAAAAACACATAATGAGACATACATATATCCAGACAGACCACAGAGATCTCATAGTTTCTGCTTGAGGTTAAAAATGCCTCTTTGCCTTTTTTTCCCCCTTGGCTTGAGGTTCTGTTGCAGCAAAAATAGAAATGAAGTTTCCCTTCTCCTAAGAACAAGGAAAATAAAGGGAACAGTGAACAGGCTAGAGAAGAAACATAATCTGGCCTGAAAGAGTTAATCACTCCTAGTTTTTTGTTTTTTGTTCCAACTGTTACTAGCATCTGTAGTTTCTGTAACTAGATTTGTACTTCACAAAGCTAACCTATTACTCTTTAACACTATGTGAATTACATCCTGCACTCCCTTGTAGTAAATCACCCCTGTAGCATCTGCATTTCAGAAAAAAGGTCGCAGGCGGATAACCCAGAGACAAACGGACCCAATTACCCGACTGCCTGACGCCAGCTGTGACTGTTTTGAAATAATGCGGGAAGAAGAAGAATGCAAGACCTTCACTACTTTGATCCTTATCATCTACCCCGGACTGCAGCCCTACATATAAAATCTTCTCCAATTCCCGAAGGAGGTGGGGGGCACAGTCCTTGAGGCGCTAGCCTGCTGTGTCTTCCCTTGTGCCTGGCAGAAAAATCAAGCCATCTCTCTCTTCCTCCAAAATCTGTCTCCGAATTTCTGTTCGGCATCGGTGCACAGAGAAGCCGAGATTTCGTCCACAAAATGAGGCTCCTCCGGGATCTGCTCGCAGGCAGGCGGCTCCGCCGTGCCCCTCGGCTTGATCGGAAGCTTGCGGATCTCTCTCCACGCCCTTCAGGAGAGCGGAGGGTTCGAGGATATCCCTGAGTCCAGATCGCCAGGGACTCCCTGCCCCGGGGCTGTGCCCCGTCACACCCGGCCCGCCGACTCGGCTGCGGAACTCCGAGGCTGCGGCAGAGAACGCGGGAGAGGCTGACCCAGCAGCTGCCAGGCTTCTTTTGCCTCAAGGACACCTTCTCTTCTCTTGCCTGTGCCGGCCTGGACTTTCACTCTGAGAAAACACTAAATATTGGAAGATCAGAAAGAGGGCATACGGAGGTCGCGACACACCCTGTCTTCGGGATGAGTCTTCGGGAGTGCACTCCGTGACCTTTGATCGTCCCCGTAGGGGAACTTCGGTTCCAATTTGGGGGATTTTCCTGCAAAGGGAAATCCTGATGTGGAATTCTCCCTGCAAAGGGAGATTCTGATGTAAGGCGCCGCTTTGGGGCAACCGTCCAGGTTGAGTGGGACTCGGAAGTCACGTTTGGGCAGGTCTCTGCCATGTGTTTCTCTTCTTTCTTTCTGAGCATCCCTTTGCTGTTTCCTTCTATGGTTTATGTTTATGTGTGACTTCCAGCTGACGAGGTGAAGGTTTATGTTTTGATTTGAGCGCGCTAACATCTAACGTCTGTTACCAACTGCTCTAGCCAAAATGGGAAGCGCTTCCTCTAGGGTTCCTTCCACCCGCATCTGGGAACTTTTAGGGAAAATCTTAAATGACTGGTCGACCTGTAGCTATGATCCAATGACAAAGAAAAATGGCCTGAAAATGGGTCTCCTACAATTAGATCTTTTTTGCCACAGGATGGGGAAAATGGACTGAGGTTCCCTTATGTTCAGGACTTTGTGCCCCTTTTATTATAATTCTGCTCTAGGTGGCTACATAATCAAAAGCCGGAGGAATCAATCAAAAAACAAACAAACCCCAAAAAACTCCCCTGACATTCTAAATGATCCTCTTCTAACTTCTCCCAACTCTCAGGGCCGGGGTGGGGAACCAAGCTTCCCACTCCTGCAAGTTCCCTTACTTCCTCAGATTCTTCTGATCAAACTAACCCCACCTCCCCAGAGGGACAGTCCCTGCTGGGACATTTTATCAGCCAGTCTGCCCCGGTTATCAGAGCCAATCTGAGCACTATCTGGTTTAAATTTTAGCTGTGAAAGCATGACCACAAAAAGAGAAAGATCATTTTTGACAGTATGGCCACAGTATTCTTTAGACTCTGGAGAAAACTGGTTAAAATAAAACTTTTCTTAAAATTGCAAAGCCAGTTCTTTTTGCATGTGCAATTAGAAAAGGCTAGCTTGTTAAAATACTTTTCTTCAAAATTCTGACCCTGAGAGAACAAAAATATGCCTAGGAGGAAGCTTGAAGTTAACTCTTATCATGTCCTTGAGTTACAAACACAGTCCACTTTGCTTGAGAGTTCAGCCTTGGGTTAATTAGTAGAACTTCAAGCCAAAAAAAAAAAGAGGCAAAGAGACATTTTAAATCTCAAGTGGAAACTATGAGATCGCTGTCTGTCTGGATATATGTGTATGTCTCAGTATGTGTTTTTGTCTTTGGATAATATTGCTGAGGTTAATTTGTAAAGGAGCTCTATTTAATTGGCTTTAAAGAAAAGTAAGCGCTTACAAATCAAACAATTCTAAATACAAGAAAAGTTAAATAAATTTCAGGTTCATGTGAACTGGGAAATATTCAATATTAAATTAATACCTGGTATTAATGTTTAAGTTTGTTGACCTAATTAATCTAGACATGTCTTTAGAGCCATCAACATTAAGTATAATACTTTTATTGTGCCTAGGTTTAATATAAACTAAATAAGATCTTATTATATCTGCTACAAATTTGTCAGCAATGAAAATAACTCGATGTGAAGAAACTTTTAAGGAGAAAAACTGCAAATGAGATAAGAACTTTGGTTGAAGTTTTAGGAATAATTATGTTTTAGGAATATTTACTTAAGCATGATCTCTCCAGATACTGGACAACTTGAAAATTTAGAGTTGTGCTAAATTAAGTTAAAGGATGGAAGTTTATTAAATAACTAGGCCATTTCCAAATAAAATAAGATACTGGAACAGTAATTACTGAACACTGGCTTCCTTTTACAGAGAAACAAAAGGTTTAGAACTATTAAAAAATGTGTTTGGTGCCACACTGAGATATTTTCTATAAGAAAGCACATTCTTCAAAAATTATTATTTGGATATATGTTTACCAATCTGCAGAGTGCTGAATATAAAGGACAGTTCATGGTTGCTTAAGGAAAGTAGAATGTGTGTTTTTAGTAAGGAAGGTATGAGGAATGGAATTGCATTTTATTAAGGGAAAAGGAAGTAGGTCTGACTTACAGGTGGCTGTTTCTGAATGGGAAAATAAAGTGATGGATACAGAAAGTGATAAAAATGGTTTGCAGAATGCGGACCCTTAGGAAAGAGTTTTATACATGGTACAAGTTTTCTTAAGATGTTGAACTGCCTTGGATGACAGATTTAAAGCTTGCTTGCTTGCTTATTTATTTATTCATTCATTCATTTTTGGCTGCATTGGGTCTCCGTTGCTGCGCGCGGGCCCTCTCTAGTTGGGGCCAGCGGGGGCCACTTTTTGTTGCAGTACATGGGCTTCTCATTGCAGTGACCTCTCCTGTTGCGGAGCACGGGCTCCAGGCGTGCAGGCTTCAGTAGTTGTGGCTCGTGGGCTCCAGGCGTGCAGGCTTCAGTAGTTGTGGCGCACAAGCTTAGCTGCTCCGCGGCATGTGGGATCTTCCCGGCTCAGGGCTCGAACCCATGTCCCCTGCATTGGCAGGCGGACTCCCAACCACTGTGCCACCGGGGAAGTCCCATTCTTCTTTACCTTTTAAGTGATCCGTTTGATATTTGCCTTTAAAATCTTTTATCGTTACTTTGGCTAAGTGAATAACTACTGTTTCCTAGTGACGTATGATCTTATCTGACTGAGTGTTCTAAACACTTTTGATTTTTTTGATAAAACTTCCCAAGTCAAATGTAATGAAGTTTCTTTGACCTCTAGGTAACTTTGGGGTGCTTCAAATGGCTCCTGAAACATCCCAAAGAGAGAGGTTACACTAATTAGGTTCATTTGGTATGTTAAAAGTATGTGGGAAGTATTGTCAAATGTGTAATATATCTTCTTAGGTTATATTGTATGGTAATTGTTACTAATATAGATATTCTAGAAATTATATGGAGTTTCAAAAAAATTCTGATACGTCCTGGTAAAATGTTATCAGTCATAATTCTAGTTATTATCTTAAGTGTCATATGTCACAACAGTAACCAAGTTACCTTGTTAATTACATTGTAATCAGATTTTAAATTTGCCTTAAGTCTTTTGTCTTTATAGACACAGTTTCACTCCGATGCCTTTGCAAAAATGCTTCCTCTTCAAGAAGATTTATAAAAAGGACTTTTGGATAAATACAAGTTTCTGACTTTCAGACCATAATGCTAAATTGGATATAAAGAAGCTCTTCTCCTCAAGCTACTTATGGTTTACAACAATTTGGTGATTTACACTTATGGGTAAAATTAAAACATTTATCTTCTCTATCTGCTCCCTCCAGAAACTGGAAACTCTTAGGTCCCCAGCAGCTTTATCAGATAGATTAGGAAGGCTACCTCACTAACAGGTATAGAAATCTCATGGTACTTTCGGGACCTTGAAAAGGGAGGAAATCACCTACATCTGGTAAGCGAAATCTGTGACAAGCCCTTGGTGTGACTTCCCTGAGAGGTCTTTTAAAAGTTCAGTCTGAGACTCCTATAAAAGTTTCAGCAAGCAAAAAGCCTATATGATCAATTACAGTTATATAAATCATCAGGCCAAGTTTATTGATACCAGACTAAAATTTGGTTCTCTCTCTCTGTTAAGAGAACAAAGTTTTCTTGGAATGCTGCTTTAATAACAGACTATGTAAATTTCTTTGCCTTTAAGTGATTTACATTTGCTTTTAAAATCTTTTGTTACTTCGGTAAAGTAAATAAGTATTATTTCACAATGCTCTATAAAGATTATGATGGCACACGTAGATAAAGTTCACTCTGCTTCTACAAAAATTAACCCCTCATTGTCAGACTTTTGCCATCCTGATGTCCTGAAAACATGACAACATATCTACTCCTAAATCAGGAAATTAAAAATGGGTAAACAATAGCTGTCAATCAAACAGTCAGGGCTATGGAAAATCCAAGACGGCTGCTTGGCTTTTTCCGGCTCCCTAACAAACCTCATTTTTTATTTGACGGGATAAAGCCTTCCCTGGCTGCAAGGTTAATGCCCTCACAGTGAAGGAAAAAAATTATGTTTTACTGAATATTAAATTCTAGTTTTGTTAATTGAGGTCTGTGTTTACCAAGACTCACTTCCCAGATAGTTCCTTGCTGTTATTTTATATTGCTAAAAAGTTTAATTGAATTATTAAAGGCCACTCTAAGTTTGTTTCTAAAGCTTATCTCAGTAATCTATCTTTGGATGAAGATCAGATGCCCCACTACCTACAACCAGAGGATTATACATACTGGAAAAGACATAATTTAAAGGACTATCTCCAAACTGGATGGAAGGACCCTTATCAGGTACTCTTAACTAGCTCATACACAGTAAAACTAAAGGGAATTAATTCTTGGATTAATTTCCACTCACAAAGGGCCCCTGCACTGGACTGGCCTATAGAGAGGGCAGCTGACCTCAAAATCACCTTAAAACCATGCTCAAACAGAGGAGAAACTACACTCACACCAGGATGAGAAAAAGACAACATCAGAAGTAGACAGCTTACCCAAGATCCTGGACCTGACTCATATGCCCATTTATAATGTTCTCTTGACTTCTTGGACCTTCGCATATGAATCAAATGTTTTTCCATCATAGGCACGATCCTATGCTAGCTTTAAAAATCAGTCCAGTTGTTGGGTTTGTGGCCAATTACCTATGTCTAGTACTTCTGGATCACCTGAGTGGATTTCTCCACTCCAAGGCTCTAATTGGTTGACTCTTAAGAAATTAATCTTAAATGGAAAATTATAATCATGTTCAGGCCACTACTGATATTACTAGATAAGTTCCCCTCACCTGACCAATTAATAATACCTGCTCTGACCCCGACCATAAATATGAATTTTCCTCTATTACTCAAAGTTCAATCAGAGCAACAAGCAAAATTTCAGCCAAGGAATAAAACCTCCCACAATTACGGGATGGATTTATGTAATTAACACCAGGCTATGGTAATTTAAGGTTAAAGGCTTCTCTATGTTGGGAACAATTAAATCATACTAAGGATAATCATTCTAGTAACACTAGGAAACTGGGCTGAGTACCTTATGGACAATGCCAATATATAATTTCCCTGAAGAATAGGGATTGGTATAGAACAGACTAAGTCAAGACAACCTGGGATATACTGGGCTGCACCTAATGGAAGTTCTTGGCTTAATTCTTACTTATGACTTTATTACTACCAGCTGCTATTTGTATTTTGCCTATTTCAAAAAAATTATTGTTTCTTATGTTACCAGATGTGTGACTGAGCCTCTGATAAAATGAGGATATATAGTTCCATAGGAGATCAAATGATTACCATAACCTAACTCTAGATATGAGAGGAAGCAACAAGAGGGAATATCCTGGACCATAAGAGACTAGGAAGACAGGTGGTCCAGAGACTTCTGGATACGAGTAAAGGCCTAGTCCAGTAATAGCACATGAGTGGCCTATCAGCAAAATCTTCGCCAGACCTGGGAAAGAGCATTCCTAGTACTGTGGGACAAAATGGTCATGAAACGCCCCAAACCATGGTTGAAATTATGACCATAAAGGGGCCCTGCCGACTGAAAACTGACACTTGCCATCCACTTCTACAAGGATTAAATCATGAGCTTCTGTAGCTGGTGACCTTCAACACCCTCTACAAGGAGTTCAGGGTGGAGATCTTAAATGAGACACTCTGCTCTGGGAAAAACAGACAGGACAGGCCTTCAGATAGTTAAATACTTTCAGGAGAAGATTTTATGAGCCCAAATTCTTGCATCTTCTCATACCTAGAGAAACACTGACATCATTAACAGTGACACTAAGGTGTTATTTTAGGCAAGTCCTTTTATTGCTAAGAACTTGAGTTTTCTGAGCTGCGTTAGATTTGGGATGTTACCAGCCATTCTCAAAAGAACATCTGCTGGCAGCTGGTAACTGCAACCTTACTTCTTAAAGGTCTCCTCTGGTAACTATTACACTTTTAGATGAAAAACTTGCTCTAGATCATATGTTAACAAAAAGAGAAAACACATATGTAATGACCAGTAGCTCCTGTTATTTATATGTTAATACCACATCAAAGGTTAAAACCTACTTTGATGAAACTAGATAACCGGCTACCTAGCTACAAGTCTCCCCAAAGCGCCAGGCCTAGATTGGGTTTCAGGCTTAGTCTCCTAAAAAGAAATGAGATCTATTTTGTCTATTAACATTTAGGTTGTCACTCCTCCAAATACTTCTAACAGGGTCTGTTATACCTACATCAATCACACTGAGCTAATAGAAGAGGACATAAAATTATATATATGACTACACCAAATGGCTCCATTCCTTTAGACAGGGTAACCCAAATGCTGACTCTATCTAGACCAGGATCAAAATTACTACCAAACGTAACATGGCTCTTAGTCCTGCTTGGGCCCCCGGCTACAATAATTCTTTTACTAATCTTTGGCCTCTGTTTTTTTTTAAACTACTTGTTAAGTTCTGTCTCTTCCAGATTACAATAGGTTCACATCAAGATAATGATGATGCAAAGATTCCAGCCATTTCTCAGAACAGATCCTGCCAAAACAACAACAGAAGTCACCCCGGGGCCCTTAATAAGATAGGGTGAGAGCTCCGTGACCCCAACTAGGTAGGGTCTACGAGTCCCTTGCCAGCCTAAAGAAGCTACAGAAGACATACCGTCGTCCCCGTCATCCCTTATCCTCCCAATGAAGATTTCTTGGGGTTCACACCTCTCAGTGGGGATATAAAATAGGAGATAGATGGGCCCCTGGGCCGGATGGCTGGTGTTTGTCAAGTGGAGCAAAACTGAAGTTTTGTCCTCAGCCAGACAAGAATGACGCCTGTTTCCCTCCCTCCATTGATATGGAGGGAATGAACTAGCAGTGGGGAATTTGTTGCAGCAAAAATAGAAGTTTTCCCTGTCCTGAGAACAAGGGAACACTGAACAGGCTAGAGAAGAAACATAACCTGGCCTGAAAGAGTTAATCACTCCTAGTTTTTTTTTTTTTTTAACTGTTACTAATCTGTAGTTTCCGTAACTAGATTTGTACTTCACAAAGCTAACCTATTACTCTTTTTTTTTTTTTTACCTATTACTCTTTAACACTATGTGAATTACATCCTGCACTCCCTTGTAGTAAATTACCCCTTGTAGCATTTGCATTTCAGAAAAAAGGTCGCAGGCGGATAACCCAGAGACAAACGGACCCAATTACCCGACTGCCTGACGCCAGCTGTGACTGTTTTGAAATAATGCGGGAAGAAGAAGAATGCAAGACCTTCACTACTTTGATCCTTATCATCTACCCTGGACTGCAGCCCCACATAAAAAATCTTCTCCGATTCCCGAAGGAGGTGGGGGGCACAGTCCTTGAGGCGCTAGCCTGCTGTGTCTTCCCTTGTGCCTGGCAGAAAAATCAAGCCATCTCTATCTTCCTCCAAAATCTCTGGCTCCGACTTTCTGTTCGGCATCGGTGCACAGAGAAGCCGAGATTTCGGCAACAGTTCTGCTTATTAACCCAAGGCTAAAGTCTCAGGCAAAGTGGGCTGCGTTTATATTTCAAGGACATGTAAGAGTTCACCTCGAGCTTTCTGCTAGGCATATTTTTGTTCCCACAGGGTCAGAATTCTGAAAAAAAGTATTTTATCAAACCAGCTTTCTCTAACTGCATATGCAAAAAGAAACAGTTTTGGCATAAAAAAACTTAATCTTGGCAATTTTTCTCCAGAGTCTAAAGAACACTGTGGCCATGCAGTGTTGAAAAAAAAAACAAACTTCTCTTTCTAGGAGCATACTAAAAATCACCCAGTTTTGTAAAATACACCCTAGGGAACAACTACAAGATGGAATAGCGCTCTCATTACCCATTTTCCTTTTAGACATAGACTTATAGCTGTAAGCTGGTCATTCGGCCATAATCCTTCCCAAGGGACTTTCGGACGAAATTGAGACGGCACCTCCCATGTTTAAAAGCAGACAAACGACAAAGGAACAACAAAGGAACCAAACCCAACAAGGCCAGCTAAACAAACAGGAACCTTTCAAAACTCAAAAGAGAACAAAAGGGAACAACTTCCCGGGTTCTCTGGTCCCACTCAACCGCGACCTCCATACCAACGGTGCCACAAACACCTCATAAAGGCCTGGAAGTATCACAACCTTCCTTAAAAGTACGGAATCAAGGATCTCGGTGTGCACACCAGGGGACTTACCCAAATGGCCCAGGTGTCTTGACTCTTCCAAAATCTGTTTCCTTTTCCTCCAAGAAGGTTCAAGTTGCAGGGGACGACGTCCTATCCGGGGAGAGAGACCGGAGTTCCCCAGAGTTAAATGGGGCTCCGGCAGCTGCTTAGACAGTCCTTCACTCTCTTCCCGGAAGGGGGCCCTCTTGCCGGCCTGGGCTCCAAGTGCAACCTGGGGCGGGGGCGGGCCCGGGGGCGGGGGCGGGGGCGGGGCGGGGGGCGGGCCCTCCCCTCCCCTCCCCTCCCCTCCCCTCCCCTCCCCCGCTCCGACAGTGTTCCATTGGACTTGGGTAGGGGATGAACACCCCACTGGGGAGCCGAGGTGCCTCTGGCTGGCTCAGCCAATTTGTAACCGAAAATTTGGTCCCTGTCCCCGATGCCAAATGAGAATAACGAGGGCAAGGTTTTGAGGATAAAGGAAAGAAGAATTTCTTAATGTGCCAGCAAATGAGGAGGGTAACAGACTAACATCTTGACAACTAGTCCTACTCTCTGAAAGAGGGCAGGTCTATTTAAGGAGAATTTTGAGGGTAGGGATCGCAAGACTATGTGACTGAGACCTCGCTGGGCTGGAGCCGCTTCTTTTGATACTTCCGTGATTCATGGACATTGTGGTGATCTGCCTCTGGTCAAGGCAGACCAGACTGACTGTTTTTCTGCTGACTGCTTGATCCTACACACCTGTGATTCAGGATTAAAAAGAAATAGCCAAACAGGCTAGAGCCTATCAGCATAGTTAGCAGAGAGAAGCAGCATGTGTACATTATTTGAATTAATACATGAGTTAAAAGAGAAGGTCAGTTGTTAGAATTTTAACTCTATGTTTGGCTACAAGCAGACATACCTGCCTGCTCAGCCAGTTAGAGGTGCCTCTGTAAATGCCAACCCAGGTCAGTCTGTCCTCACCTGCAAGATCTGCGTCCCGAATCCCCATAACTTGAGGCCAAGGGAGTCATTGATCTCACCCCATAGGACAGAGAAACCCTTTATCTATGGCCACTCAGACCATGGTGCTTTCCACAAGGGCCCCTGCCATTGTCAGCAGATGATGGAATTCAGGTGAGGAAGCCACGAAAGGGAGGTAATGACCAGTGTCCTCCCAATATCCTCATCCTCTTCCTAAGATCCTCTTCCTGATTCTGTCCAGAGAAGCAATGTATCCAGTTACACAGTCTTTCTCCCACCCCAGACTCTCTTACAGCTAAAGTTGCCAGGTTACATGAATCTGGCCAATGAGATGTAGATGAACATCCAGGTAGGTTTCTAGGAAATCTACTCTTCTTCAGAGTCAAGAGGCACAGATTCAGCAGGCCTCTGCCCTCTGCTCTTTCTCTTTATTTCCCTTCTTCCTGCCTGAAAGTTGGGCAAGATGTCAGCAGGTGGATTAGCCATTTTTCTCCATGACCGTGAGAACCGCATGCTGTAGATGGTAGAACAGGAAGCCAGAAGGAGTCCAAATCCTTGATGACTTTCTTAAGCATCACCAGAGGCATCCTGGGCTTCTGGGCATGTCCAGGAGGAGATCCTCACTAAAGTCCTTCTCCAGAACTGGGGACACCGCTCCCTTTTTCTTCCTGCTGAAGAACAATCTTCTCTCTGACTCATTGCCTATTTGTTACAAGAAAATGAGAAAAACTCATTGTTAAGAGACCATGGTTAGATTTCAGTTACATGCAGCCACTTATCCTAACGCATATGAGTATAACGTTTTTGCTTTTTGATAGTGAGTCCAGATGGACATAAGAACCAGAAAGCATGGGACTGGGGTGTGTGTGGAGAAAACCAGCAAAGATATTTTCCTCAAGATACAGGAGAGGTCTGTTCAAGATGAAATCCCTTACTTCGCGATCTAGGGCAAGTCATTTACTTCCTAGCATCATGTAGGCAAATTATATTTATATATAAATGTATATAGATTTAAGTGCATGCATATATGCATATATAACATGTGTATATAAAGTATGTATATGTGTACAAATTACAAATGTGTATACATATAAATAAATTAATTTTCACATCTAGTACTTACTTGTAATTGAAGAGGGTGTTGGAACTAGTTGAGGACCCAGGCCCCTACCAGCTGGGTCATGGTATGCCTGGATGGCTGGGGACCAAGGAATATGGCACATCAGAGTGGTTAGGAGCACAAACTGCAGCCAGACTTCCTGGCTTCAAATCCCAGCCCCACCAGCTAGTGAGTTGTCTCTTCTCTTTGTGTCTCCACTTTCCCCACTTACAAATGGGGATAATAATACTACCTCATCGACTCATTAAGAGGATTCAAAGAGTTGCAATTTGTAAAGCACTGGGAATAGTAACTGCGGCGGGATAAGCTAATGTGCTTGTTAACTGAATGTCAGCCCAGTGCATTGGCCTTGTCCAAGGTGCTGATGCTCCTAAGGTCTCAGTCCTCCTGGGAACCATGGCCTGTGAGACCTGGATGGCCCCATTTTCTATTTTAACAAAGCCAGGTCCTGCTTGTGCCGTGCTCCCTTCCAATCCCAAAACTCCGGTGGGGAGCTCTCTACATTCAATTGCTTACCTAAAAATTCTAGTCTTGGCTCTGACACTCCCTGACTTGATTCTGCAGCTCACTTGAAATGTCAGAGTGGCAATGTCCTTCCTTATCTGTGAAGTGAGTTTGCCTCATTTATCGGCCCTGCCCTCTCACTCCTCTCCATTGATAGGTTATTGTTACCATCAAGTGACTGGAGATGGGAGTCAGGGGTCAATGGCAACTACCAGGGAAGTCTGGGGCGCTGTGGTGCAAGAACAGAAATGTAGCAAGAACCTGGGAATGGACTCAGGGTGGGCAGTAGGCAGGTGCCCTGTTGTTGGCCTGACCATGGCCTTCACGTCTGCCCCAGGCTCACCGTTGCCGGAAGCTGGGTTTTTGCTTCAGGCCTCTCCTCTTCTGACTCCACATCTTCCTGTCCTAGGCTGAGACTCCGGACTGGAGCCTGAAGCTGCAGTAGGTGGGGTAGCTGCTCCCTCTATATTCTTTGCTGTAGAAACAATCAACCGTGGCTCAAGGGTATGTTCCGGCCACGACCCCTGCTGGGCCTTCTCTGGGGACAGAGATGGTTTCCCTTGATTTCCTGCAGCCTAACCCCTTACCTTCATGCCCTGCTAGGGGCCCAGCTCAGCCCCTCCCAGGCCTGATGACAAGCCAGTAGCTAATAAGAAAGACATCAGAAGCCAATCACTTGCCAGCTCTTTCAGGAGCCTCTGCTTACCACACTTCTGTCTCCAGCTCTTCTGGGTCATAGCTGAGGTCAGGGCCTCGCTGAGACATGGCCCAGCTGAGGGAACATCTCCCTTGCCAGCGGCCTAAT
This sequence comes from Balaenoptera musculus, assembly GCF_009873245.2. Classification (NCBI taxonomy): domain Eukaryota; kingdom Metazoa; phylum Chordata; class Mammalia; order Artiodactyla; family Balaenopteridae; genus Balaenoptera; species Balaenoptera musculus. Next base: position 31,382,612 of record NC_045803.1, on the reverse strand, counting down.
GGGGACTGACAGCGGAGGGCTTGTGAGGCAGCCAGATCCCGCAGGAGGTTGGCTGCTGCCTGGCAAGGCCTGTGGAGGCTGGTATTTCCGAAGCTGGAACTTCCTGCCCAGTGGTCACGTGCACTCAGGCCCAAGGAGACTCAGATTTGGCTACTCAGACCCCAGTTCAAACCTCTGGGGCAGTTTCCTAAGGAGGGGACAAGGGAAGAGAGACATTGTTTCGGCTACAGGAAAACACAGCAGTAGCTGGGCTGCCTTTGAAATGGGCAAAGATGGGTGAGAAGGAGAAGAAATAGATCATCATTATGTAACTGACATGTACTAAACATATAACAACAAGCTGTGTAATCTAGCACTATTCTGAATCCAATATTAATATTTAATCCTATCTATGATCCCATGAGGTGGTGGGGTCATTGTCATTCCCATGGATCGATGATAAACTGAGGCAAAGGGAGGTTAAGTAACTTGCCCAAGTCTTCACACAGTTGAGTGATGGAACCAGGATTTGGATCCAGGCACTGTGGCCCCAGAGAGGTTGCTCTTAAGTGTTCATCATCTTATTTGATCCTGCCGATCCTCTTGGCAGTCTTATTCCCACTCTTCAGAAGCTAGAGAGACTCAGATTTTACATAACTTGTCCAAGATTCCACAGGAGTAAGTAGTAGAGCTGGTATTCAAACCCAGGTCTAACCTGACTCAAAACCTTTGTTCTTTTCACTAATCCAGGGCAAACCACAGACCTCAGGCCAAATCCAGCCCACCACCTGTCTTGTAAATAAAGCTACTTTTATGCTACAACAGGAGAGTTGAGTACTTCTGACAGAGACCTTTACAGAAAATGTTTGCTGAAACCTACACTAAAAACGTAGAATGGGTGAAAAGTAGCAACTCCCACTCCTGTCTATCAGCAGCTGCCTAGAAAGGTAGTCATTCACATTTTAGTGTGAATTCACCAATCACATCTGTGGTCGCTCCCTGAGAGTATATCATAGAGTCAAAAACAGAAGGGGGGACTTCCCTGGTGGTCCAGTGGTTAAGACTCCACCCTTCCACTGCAGGGGGCATGGGGTTCCATCCCAAGTCAGGGAAATAAGATCCTGTATGCCACGCAGTGCGGCCAAAAAACCCCCCAAACAAACAAACAAAAAACAGAAGGGACTTTACAGAATCACCTAATCCAACATTTTCATTTTACCGATTGGAAAGCTAAGGTTTAATAACAGTTGCCAGGAAAACAGATGAGATATTGGATCTGGGGTGGATTAAAATGAAAAGTCAACATAATGCAGGGCGATGGAGATTTAGAAATGAACTCTGTTGTCATACTAATTTCATTTGGGGTGAGGACACAGAGAGATGCCACGTACTATCGGAAGAAAGAGGCCCCCAAAGGTACTATATACCTGTGAGTCTTCAACATTTGAGAATCTGATGAATGTATCAATTCTCTCTCCCAGAAAGGTAGACACAAACTCATGCACACAAAAATTTGCGATTCATTTCAGAAGGTTCTGATATTTCTGAAGCCTATCCATGAACACTTTGTGTTAATAACCCCTGACCCATTGCACAGATGAACAAATTGAGGCCTAGGGAGAGACTCCACATATCAGGGCCTTTTGGAAGGAGATAAAAATGAACCTCTATCTCTCCAAACATAGGACAGGAGTGCGATTAAAATTGGGACATTTCAAAAGCCCACCAGTTTCTTAAAGTGAAGCCCACCTGTGAGGCTTCTCCAACTACATTTGTCAGCCTAGGGGACAGAGTGGCAGCCAGCCCCCCAGAAGAGCTGCCCTTTCCCCCTCTGCCCCAGGCTCCCTCCTCTACTCCCGCAGGGCCCCTTATTAAATGTCTGCAGGCGTGAGGGGAGGGCTGGAAGCAATGTGGCTGCCTTTTGTTTGATTCATTATAATAAACCCTAACTCCAATTCTGGAGGTAAAATTTAAATGATCAGATGATAATACCCCCTCTGGGATGTCTGCCCAACTCCAATTCAACAAGCCAAACCCACCCTGACATCTTTGGCATAAATGTATTTGACTTTCCCAATGCTGCTGTGCAAGGTTGGGTTCATGGCTATCCAAAAAAAAAAAAAAAATTCCATAAGCTCCAAATGGAAGGGACCTTAGAGGTATGCAACCCCCTCTCACAGCCCTACCTGACACTGAGTTCCCTCTACAACCTCCCTAAGAGACATCACTGGGGTGCTCACTACTTCCGGCACCATCCCATGCTCTGTTTGGCCTCAATTCAGCCCTGGGGCCCACCACCCACTCCCTGACAGCCTTTACATACTTGAAGACATAGACCGAATTGTTGCTTGTCAATACCTCCCTTATATTGGTGTCACTGTCTATCTGCTTACTTGCGTTAAAAATAACAATGTAAGGTCACACCTTCCCCAAACAATACAATATAGCACTAAGGCCCTAAGTGTTAGTGTATCCCTCTTCCCAGAAAACTGCACACAAGTGCTAAATTGCACATTCATTTCCATCCAACTGGAAGTTCTGATGCCCTTGAAATTCAGCCCTAGAAACGAAAAAGCAAAACTACTAACTTGGTATCCACTTTCTACTTAAATAAAAATGTGTCAATCTCAGAGCTAGGATTACAGATTTAACTCCCCCACAGTCTTCCGTTCCATAGGTTATCAAACGAGTTGTTTGGGTGAAAGGTGGGCCACTATGACCAGAAGCTCTACTTTACTAGCTGGAGGCTGATCACAGAAGACCCATTGGACTTAATTTGTAGCATTTTACCTTCACGCCAGAAAGAATTCCACTACCAGATACATGGCACAGGAAATATCCTTTATTATTCTGTACACTTAATTTTCCATGAAGAGAACAGCTTTTAAAATAAACGCACACCAGATATAGAAATCTGCATGACATTGGAACAGTCCATGACACAGGGCGCCACTGAAAGAGTCCTTATTTACACAGAAGTGGAGAAACAGAGGGATGAGGGCGGGAACCCCAAAAGCAACTTCACATTCACCAGAATTTTGGTGACTTCTATGATCGCAGCTATAGCCATGCTGCACATCGCAGAGAGCTGTGGATTTTGGGACTCATAAGAGCATGAAAACTTACCCTCAAATTCCGCAAAACAAAAGGGTTGGATTTATTGTTTAAAATACCAAGTGTTTCTGACATCAGTTGAAGAAATGTTGTCGAAAGAGGAACTACTGAATGTCCAGAAAAATCATAGTTCTGATACGTCTCTGCTCAGTAGTAGGTTATTGGTCACTAGATCATTCTGGAAAGTCCTACAGTAAACCATGTGCTTCCTTCATTGTAAATTTACAACAATAACATTGTTACGGAGACAGGAAATTTTTTTTACTGGATGGGACCTTTGATCTCTGATCCAACCCTTGCTTTTACAGACAGAGAACTCTGAAGCCCACGGAGGTGGAGCCCCTCTCCCCAGGTGACCCAGTAAGACAGCCGCAGACCCAGGTCTGTGCAACTCTAAATGCTGTGCTGTTTCCCCCACGCCACACTCCCTCTCTGTTCTTCTCCCTTCCATGGCTTTCAAAGGAAATAAAGAAATGAAATGAGCTCAGTGGGCTTCTTACTAAGAAATGACATCTTTGGTAAGAATGTTCGGTCTCACATTAACGGGATCATTTGGCAAGAGACTGGCTCCCACCTGGGCCGGAACCCCTCTGAGAATTAAGGCAGCTTTGAGGACCTTTATTTGGCACGATATTTGGCAAGAGTTGGCAGGTCCCCTTCTCCTCTGTCTCATTCGCATCTAGAATGAAGACCGACTCACAGGTTGACACTAAATGTTATAATTAGACATTGAGTAGATGTTAACGGGATGGTATTAAACAGATATTTTTACACTTCATGGAAAATAATAATTCTTTAAAAAATCTGGTAAAGTATCAAAAGTGCTCTATACAGTACACAGGAGCACCCTTATCCCGGATAACCTCTACTATCAAAAAAAAGGCCTCAAATAAGAAGTCAAACATTACTTATGATAAAGCCCATGCTCCCTCTCCATCAAGTGTGAGTGAAAGGTGAACCCAGAAGGTCTGCCAGCACCTCCTCGAAAATGTCCATGGGTGTCCCGGGTCCCCCCATCTCCAGAGCCCCTCCCCAGGCTCGGGAGCCAACTTCCCCCGCAAGGCAGCACCACTGGGTTGGTTGGTGTTGGTTCAGCTAGCACCGCATCTCTGATTTGCCTTCGGACAAATGTCTGGAGGCAGAAGGGCTACGTGCAGTTGGCAAAGCGCAAACGTCAGGCTCTCTCTGAAGGGTGCCCCTGATACACAGGCTTTTCTGACTCATTTCTGCCAAGTAGACTCAGCTTTTCACAACCCGCTGTTCCCTAGAGTGACTATTTTCATCAAAGGAGAGCAGCTAAATCATTTCCTCTCTAGCAACCAGCTAGAGGAGAATAAATGACATCCCCCCACCCCCCTTCTTCCAACACATTGTTCTTTTGCTAAGAAATATGCCTTGGCCACTTGACTGGATGGATTTTTGTTTATGTTTAATGACAGCCCTGGGTCGGGTGAACCATATTGTGCTGGGAATTTCAAAGTGCTCTCAGCCGAGAGTCAGGGGCTCTGACTTGAGGGTCCAACTGGATCCCTTAGTAGCTGGGGAACCTTGAGCAAGAATGACTGAAATGCTGGACCTTGGTTTTCTCACCTGGAGAATGGGGACACAGAAGCCAGCCCTGCAGTACTTGCTGGGCGGATGGGAGTGAACGTGGATGAAAGTGCTTTGTTAAAAACAAACAAACAAACAAAAAAACTGTCACACCTAGGGAGGAATTATCCTTCACGGGTGGATTCAGTCACTTGTGAGGCCAAATTCCATCAGTGACGGGTCACCTTGCTCTCATTCCCAGACCCCTACCCGTTTGTTCCACTCTGTTGGATGCTCCCAGGCCCCATCTTTTTCAGGGTCCAAGACACCTGCCACTTGGGCTGTCTCAGATTTTGAACTGAACTTTTTATATGGAAAGATCCAAAGTCTCCTGATTTTCCTACTTTTCTTTAAAGAATGACATAAGGACCCTGTCCCTGGGAGAAAACCACCTCCCTGCCCCCAGCCGGCCCATCTTCCACAGACTGCATGATCAATAGATTAGGGTCAGTGACACCCCACTTTCCCAAAGCACCTTTGGATATGTGTCACCCTCTACTCCCAGTGGAAATGATGTGGCCTTTTTTTTTGCCCAAGATACTGCAACAGGGGCTCCCACAGTCAGGACGATAACCCACAACTCTAGATTGCCAATGAGAGCGTAAGAAACTCAGACCATAAACAGAAATTCCAAATGGATGCCACCGACTTACCAAACTACAAATCGCTTCTCTGAGTGAGCTGAGACTAGCTACCAGCACCACCAGAGGGCACCACTTATAAGTTTGTATCAGAAATCAACCTGAAATTCTCTACAGCCGCCAACCTGCTCCGTCAGTTGAGACTATTCTCCCCTCAACCTGAGTGACCGGGGTGCTATATGCTTGGTTCCATGCTGCCCTCCACGGTGCAAAGTATGGCCCATGAAGAGAGACAAAGGGAGTTTTCAGGGCCCACTCCCCATCACTCGAGACTCCTGGTCCGGGCTGGGTGGGATTCCCAGGGACAGGCTTTGCAGGTGTCTGTGAACAATACAGAAACAGACAGCCTGTCGGCTGTGCCCTTGGACACCCACCTGGCCCCGTGAGGACAGCAGAGGATCCTGTAGCGGAGACACGCAGCTGGCCTTGCTGGGTTCCTGTCCTGAGTCCCCCAGGAAGGTCTCAGGAGCCACAGGTAGGTTCCTGAGCTCCGTGCATCTGACAGAGCGAGACCCGCATGTGGTCTCTACAGACTTGTCTGCTTCTTCTGCAGAAGCCACTCACTGCGACACCCATAGCTCTGGACCCTCTGAGTGCCAGAAACCAGAAGAATATTCCAGAACACACACAAATCAAACCCAGGTCAACCAGAGTGAAAACTAATCTATGAAGATTTCTGCTCACGATCCCCCAGAGCTTCTATCCACGGACTTCAGAACAGCGACAAATATCCCCAAGCTCCCCAACCCAGGTCCAAACAACAGAGCACTGACCGGGGCAGACGAGAGAGGCAAGATCTCTGTACCTCCCAAACTCAGCTGGGCTTTTTATTTGTGTTTTGGTTTTACGGTGTCTGACCAAAAAGCAACATCCTCTGTCTCATTTGGTGGACTGAGGATTTCTTCTGCGGCCCAAAGTACCAGCAAACGAGGTGGGGAGTTCTGCCCGAGCCCGTGGACGTCAGCTCGGGCCGGCTCCCACACTGGGTGAGACTTCCTCAAAACTAAAGAGGTTCAACAGAAGTCATTTTTTCCTGTTCCCTCCTCTCCTCTTCTCCCACAAGGCTTACCAATCCAAGCTCACAGCCCTCAGGCCAGGTGAACAGAAGGTGAACGAAAACCAGGTCACTAAATCAGTTGTAACTTGGAAAAGAGGAAGAGGGGGGTCGGAGAGGAATCCCCGGACAGTGTCTGGGGTGGTAGGAAGCCTTTGACCTGAACGTTGGTGCAGCAGGGTTCCTCCTCGGGGTCAGATTCAGATGGCCAGCCAGTGTTCCAACTGCAGAGGAAGACAGCAAGGCTGTTAGGCCAGGGCCAGGGCAGGCAGGGACCGAGGGACAAGGGCCAGCTGAGAAGGGCAGTAAGACATATGGAGGGGCAGAAAACACAGCTGCTTCCTTCAAAGACCCGGAGAACACGCAGGCCAATCCCCTAATAGTCACTGGCACCCAGAAAGGGCAAAGGAACCTTCACAAAGTCACACAGTATGTCTGAAGCAGGGGGGGCTCACCGGGACCCTCCTGGCTCCCCCACCCCCATATTTTACAGGGGAAAAGGGTAGGACTCAGGTCAACACGTTACTGATGTACCTACAGTGCTTCCTTCAAGATAAGAAATCCTCAGCCTAATTTGGGGATACTCTGTGGTCACAACTCAAAGAGGGAGAACCGAGTTTAGGAAAGTCTGGGCATTTGGTATCTCAGGACCAAGGAGTGGAGGGGCAGGTGAAAGCTGGTAGAAGGCAGAAGACAGGCCTCTCTCCTCCGTTCGTAACATCACACCCCCAGGGGCTATAGCCCACAGCTGCTCTGGGTTTTCTGGAGTGTGGTGTGTGGTCTTGCCTCGCCCCCGCCCCGTGGTCCCCATCAAAATGGTCCAAGCTGCACCTACTTGGAACTGCCTGACGTCCCTCTGGGCCACCAGGTGATGCTCGTTCTCTGGGGTGATGCCATAGGCCAGTCTCTGTGAAACGACGGAGAAGGGGAGGAGGTCTCAGCTTGGCCCAGGGACACCCTTCCAGCAGCCCAGAGGACACCACACATCAGGGCCACCTGCTATTTGGCCCTGAAGTGTCACATGGACAGCAGGAGAGGTTCGTACAAGACACTCCCCACCCTGGTTTGTGGAGCTGCTTGGTTCACTTTGAGACATTCATCCAGTGAATGTTTATTGAGTCAATGACTGTAGTCACACACTGGCCTAGGCCCTGGGGATCCAGAGCTGAAGGTCACCCACACATTCTGCTTTGGGGGCGCTTACAGCTCATGGAAGGGGCTGACACTGAACAGAAACACACACCGGCAATTTTACAACCACGATCGGAGTCAGTGCTGCAGAGGTCAAGTTCAGAGCACAATGAGAACTCAGTGATGGGACCTCAGCCCTGCCTGGGGATTGGGGCCGCCTCCTTGGGCTGTAGACACAGGGTGGACCCAGGGAATGTGTCTGGAATCAATGCCTGATCACTAGAGGGGGATCCCAAAGCGTGGAGAATAAAAAGCTCAAAGCAGGTCCTGGTTCCACGTCCGGGATGAGCTCACGGAACACGGGTCCTCCCAGTGACCCAGAGGCTCCTGGACTTCGGGATTTCACGGACAGGAAACACGTCACAAGGGGGAGGGGGTGGACACAGCCCTGCCTGGGACCCTCTGCCCTAAGTTCCTGTACAGCTCACTCCTTTACGTCCTCCTGTGTCTTTCTGTCCCCTCATGAGAACATGAGCTCCGGGGAGCGTGTCTAGGGCTGAGCATACTGCCTGCCCCGTACAGATACTCAGTAAATATCTGTGAAGGAAGTGGATAAAGGAATGAAGGGATGAGATCTTTATAAGTAAGGACATGAGGAAAAGACTATCACCATTATTTATAAAAGAAAGGGCATTTAACAACCAAAGTACAGGAAAGACATAATTTTAGTTAAAAGGCAGATCATGCGTATATGTATCTGCAATGTACACAGGTCAAAGAAGAAAATGTATTTTGGAAATCTCTGGTTTAGGCTGATCAGGTATCAGGTTCACAACAGAAGCAGGTGAAAGCCAAGATACAAGGTCACGGTGAGTTTGGATGGGGAGAGTGGGGGACATCTGGGGACATGACAAACCTTAGGAGGTGGGACACAGGAGTGGGCACAGTTAATGCAGATTAACTGCTCCTTAGGGGAATGGAGGGCTGAGCTCCTCACATAAACAACGGTAGGAACAGAGTGGGAGCACACAGTGCATATGACGTTCAACACGAGAGCAGGTGCCGCGTGGTGACCATCTACCGTGTGCCAGGTGCTGTGCCAAGCACTTCCTTTCACCTTTCAAGGTCTGTATGATTACCCCAGGTCACAAATGTGGAACCTGAGGCTTGGGGGTAAATAACGTGGCCAATGTGGCAGGTCCGTCTGACTCTAGATTCCGTGTCCTTCTGTCTCCCTCTTTCACCCCAGCGGGAATGACTCGGGATGCCCCCTCCCGTGCTGTCCCCCACCCTCCCCCAGGCTCGGCCCAGAGCTCACCTCGCGAAGGGAGCCCCGCGTGCTGAGGAACTTGTAGACGATGTAGGCGGGCACCAGGACCATGGAGGAGCCCGCGATGCCCCACCCGACCCAGTTGGCCCAGAGTGGGAAGATGTAGTCATCGTAGGTGAGCGGCTTGAAATTGATGATGCTCACGACCACCACAAACTGGGGGGAAGGGGCAGAAGGAAGAGGGAGAGAGACAAGGAGAGGGGAGAGAGAGGGAAGGAGGTGGGAGAGAGGGAGAGGTGCAGAGAGGGACCAGAGGGAAGTGAGGACCAGCGTGTGAGATGGATGCAGGAATGGAGAAGATAAGGAAGGAGGGAGATGGAGAGAGAAAGGAGGAAGAATCCAAGTAAGGAAGGATAACAAAAAGGAGACAAAGAAACAGGAGCAATACAAAGAGGAGAAGACTAGAAAGGTGACCTTGGAACTGAGTGGTGGCACAGACAGCCCCCGGCCCAGACCTGGCCCCAGGCTGGCGACCCCGCTCATGTGCAGCCTCCTGGGAATCAACAGGGCAGAGCATCCTGAGCATCTGTCTGCGTGACCAGGGCCCTGCATCCCAACCTCCTCCCCTCAGAAGCAAAGATCCCCACCCCCACCCTCACCCCAGACACACAGCACCCCTCCCCCGAGGATGCCCAACCCCACACTACACACCAGGAGGAACGCAGGGCTGACAAACTTCCAGCAGAGTCTCCAGTACAGGCCCGGCTTGAACCCCATCATCTGCTGGATGTCGTTGCTGAACCTGTCCACACCTGCGCACACACAGGGCAGGCCCATCACAGCGGCCCCTGCAGAGCCTGGGGCCAGCCCTGCTGCCTTCCCAAGAGGGTCTGTCCCCAGGTGGAGAGCAGAACAGTTATCTCCTAAGACGGGGATACCCTGGAACTTAGGAGACCTGGGGACAGGCACTTGGCTGGTTCAGAACAGGGGAGAGAACACACTCAGGGGTAGCATTCCCTTGTAGGTGCCGCCCCAATTCCTTTTTCAGAGGGAAAACCAGGGCTCGGGGAGGGGAGGGGACTTGGCCCTGGTTACACAGCCAGGGTGGCCTGACTCCAAAGCCCAGCTCTTTCCTCCCGCTCCCTCTCTCTTAAAACACTGATGGCTGTGTATATAGAGCTTTCCCCGACTTTAATCTGGTAGAAGAGACCAGACTCTTTCCAGTGAGTAGAAAAGAGCGAGTGACACATGGGGAAGAAATGAACAATGACAACACATTTCACTTTCTACCACGTTCTCCCCATTCAGCTCTGGAGTAAGGTTCCCAGAGAAGACAGAGGACACTCAGTTACATTTGAATTTCGGAGAGACAACAAAAGTCATTCTAGTTTAAGCAATTTCATGCAATATTTGGGACATATACTAAAAAAAATGATTCATTACCTGAAATTCAAGTTTAACTGGATGTGTTTTATCCCAGATTTGCTAAACCTGGCAACCCTACTCTAGAATGAATTACATGGCTTGAGGAGCAGCGGCTTCCTCTGAGTTCCTCTCTAACAGCTGACACTGATGCCTTTGGGGCCTTTGTGTCCTCCTTTTAAAGGGAGCTCATGCAAAGGTGAGCTGAGGGCTGGGAGAGCTGCGTCCAATAAGCAACTCATTCAACTCTGGCATCAGCCAGTGACTGCCCTGGAAATGGACAGCCCCTTTGCACCTCCAGGTGAAAAGGCTCCAGAAGCACACGGGGCCCGAGGCTTTGCCACATGCTCAGGACCCAGCACGTACCATAAAACCAGGAGACGCCTATGGCCTCCATGAGCACAGCAAACAGAATGGAGGTCCCCGCCGCAAACGTGTCCAGCAGGGTCAGCACGTATATTCCACCCTGGGGCATGGACAGAGAAAGTCTGAGGCCATGATGGATAGAAGTGGCTATCAACTGTTACATCCATCAAAATTTAGCTGTCCCCTGTCCCGCTCACTCAGAACTCACACCCACCCCCAACACAGGTAATGGCGTTTCTGGTGCTACTGTGTTGCTGCTATGTATTCTACGTATTCACTGGGTCTGAGGGTGGGGACTTCAGCCAGTAAAAAGCAAGATGGATTTTATCAATGAAAAAAAAAATGTTGCCTGCCGTATCAGTAAACAAAAGATGTTGCAGCCATCACATTATAGCCGCCGCTCTGAAGGTGAGCTCTGAGGGAATTCAGGATAGAAACAGGATGCCCGCCATCTAGCAGTCAGCAAAAAGCTCGGATACTGGCCCTAGATAGCTGAGGTCCATATCAAAGGAATGATTTCAGTGAGCCCAAACTCTTGCATCTTCCCATACACGGAAAAGCACGAAATTCCTTAACTTGAGATGTCTGGTTTTCTTTAGTCAACAGTAATCTTTTGATGTAACAACTACCTGATCTTTGCTGCAAAAACTCACGTATCCTGGCTCCTCCCTTACCTCTCTGGAGCAGTCCCTCAGAGCTATCTGAGATGCTGTGTCCCAGGCTTAAGTCCTCAGTTTTGTCCACCGAATAAAACATAATTCTCAGCTTTCAGGTTGTGCACTTTTTTCAGCTGGCAGTTTAAAATGGACTTTTGCTGCCCCCCCAAACCAACAAGCAGTTGAAAGATTTGTCTGGATATCCTCAGGCTCAGAAGGGACAGATAACAATGGGGTGTAACCCTAGGGGACTGGGCCACGGAGTTCAGGATACCAGGCACTGCCATGGTTCCCCTGAGCTCACCCTAGCCCTACCCCCCAGCTTCAAGTCTGGGAATATCTGGCTGGATTGAAATGCAGCCTCAGAAGCCCCAGGTGACCCAGAGCCCAGCCCCCCTCACCTTGGTTATGCAAAACAGGGCCAGAAGGAAGGTTCCAAAGGAGACACCAAATGTGAAGAGTTTCCGGTGTCGTTTCAGGACCTGGAAGTCGTCGGCCAGGCCCGTGATGACCGCCTCCATGCCTCCCATCTGAAGGGAACCAGGCAGGTGGGACACAGGGGTGAATGAAAAATGTTGTCCAACATGTCAGCAAACAAAGGATGCTGCAGCCATGAAGCCATCAGCCACGACCGCTGCCCCTGCAAAGGGGCACCTGAGGGGACTCAGGATGGGAAAGAAAGGATACTGGCCCTAGATAGCTCAGGTGCATATCAAAGGAATGATTTCAATGAGCCCAGACTCTTGCATCTTCCCATATATAGAAAAGCGCTAAATTCATTAACTTGAGATGTCTGGTTTTGTTTAATTAACAGTCATCTTTTGATGCTCTGACCACCTGGTCTTTGCTGCAAAAACTTCTACATATCCTGGCTCCCCCCTGACCTCTTCAGAGCAGTCCCTCAGAGCGATCTGAGAGGCTGCCTCCCAGGCTTGAAGTCCCCAGAAAGTCTGCCAACTGAAACATAATTCTCAACTTTCAGGTTGTGCATTTTTTGGCTGCACCACGCACATGCGGGATTGTTAGCTCCCCAACCAGGGAGTGAACCCGTGCCCCCTGCAGTGGAAGCTCGGAGTCTTAACCACTGGACCACCAGGGAAGTCCCAGGTTGTGCATTTTTTTTCAGTCAACACAGGAGTGAGGGACTCTCTGAACCCCAGTCTCAGGCCTCCTGGATCCCTTGGATCTCCCGCAGCCCTGGACTCATGAGCCCTGGAGGCTGCCTTGCTTCTCTAGAGAAATCAGCAAGTCCTCCCTTCTCCCCATCCTCTCACCCCACTTCTGCCCTGTTCTCAACCAACCTCAGAACTCAGAAACCATGTGGGAGAGGGTGAAGAGTTAACTCCTGTCTCCCCCTTATCAACAGGAACCTGACTCCTGTCCACTCACTCAGCCTGAGTGGATGCCTATGAAATACCATGGGAAGAGTGGTTGGTTAGAGAACAAGAGTTCTAGCCACGCCCTCTCTGAATTCAGTTTCCCATCTGTAAAAGGAGAGTATTGGGCTGGCTTATCCCAGGTCCCTTCTAATGTAGAGTTCCACGATGCCAAGTAGGTTTCTCTTGGTTCTTGGCTTTGGCCTAAATCTTGCCTTTCTGAGCGAGTACTGATTTCCTTGTTTGCATCTAAATAAGGTCTTGTGCAAACAACTACTGATCAGGGGCTTGAATGGGGGGGAGCTTTAGACTGAGTAGTGTGTGTGTGTATTTAGGGGAGGGAGGGTCAGGTCTAGTGGTGTCTGTGGGGGGATGGTATCCCCAGCAAGGTCACTCACTGAGCTGTCAATTCCCAGAGCCAGGAGCATGACGAAGAACACGACAGCCCAGAACGTGGATCCTGATAGGGTGGAAATGGCTTCTGGGTACAGGATGAAGACCAGGCCAGCTCCTGTAAGAAACATCAAGGACCTCATTAATAGCTGGGACTGTTGGTCTGAGCTGCAGATGATAGGAGAGCATTTTGAGGCCCAACAAGCCCCAGCCCAGCCCCATGATATTGGGGCAGTCACGTGTAGATGGAGCAAACCAAGGTCTAAAGATGACTGACGAAACCAGCTCCAGCCTGAGCTCACCTAATGCACCAAGAGGCTGACCTCAAACAGCCACGCCAGGGGGCAGTGCCTCTCCTGGACCGCTACAGGCAATGGGCCTCAAACCCCACCTCCCGCACCCCATGAGGGATCCTCTTACTCTCAGAACTTCGTGATTTTCAGAGTCTATCAGAGGCAGCCCCTCCCCAAGTCTCGGCCTGTTTGTGGCCATAAGAATATGAGAAGCAGCGGGGAAGGACACGAGCTGGTTGAACAACTTCAGTCGCCTGAGTCTCAGCTTTCTGATCTTTAAAGTGGGTCTATTAACACTTGCCTAGTGACACTGCAAGAACTAAACCAAGATACGTCAAGTGCTTAGCACAGGGGCTGGTACAGAGTCAGTGGTCCAAAATCTATCTGGTCTGGCCTGACTGAGAAGACGATTCTGCCTGGACTTCCTACTGATGGCCTCAAAGAAAGTGGGCAGCTGGGAAAGCTCCGTGTCCAGTCCTCTCAGTCCCACAGCCACAGGAGAACTGCTAAGAAAGGGGTGAGTTTTTCAGCCCCCTCCTCCTCAGTGGGCGAGTCTGCCCACCCACCTTCAGTGGCAACATCCTCAATGTTGACCTTGTGTTCGTGGGCCATGTAACCAAGGATGGAGAAGATGGCGAACCCAGAGATGAAGCTGGTGACACAGTTGATGGTGCTGGTGAGCAGGGCGTCCCTGAGGGAAAAGAAAGCACTGTTAGTTCAAGTGGTCTGACTCTCCCCAACCCCGCTTATGGACTGCCGGACCGTCTATGGAATCCACGGCTTCAAATGCCAACCCCCTCTTCAGCGTCCCTGCTGCCACATGGACCCCCCAGCACCCCACCACCACAGGGTCAGAACCTGTAGGTGCAGAAAATAGGTCAGCAGCTTCTGGATGAAACACTTTGATACCAGAGCCTGATATCAAACTCTTGTTGGGAAATCGAGTCACCAGCCTCCTTCCTCAACCAACTTTCTGTGGCTCCCCAGTGCCTCTCAACTTTTCACCCGGGCATTCAAGAGCTTTGCTGACAGGACCCAACCTTCTTTCCAGGCTTATTTCCCATGACTCCCCAACATGTACTCTCTGAGCAAACCAGTCGACTTGCTGGTTCACAAACGTACCACGTCCCCTGGCTTTGCTCATGCTGTAAGTTGTCCGCTCGCTCTGTGTCTGCCTATCGCAACCCTAACTATCTTCCAAGGCTCACCTCAAACGCACCTCTATGCTCTTGCTGATCCCCCAGCAGATGGCTGATTGCCCCATTTCCTTAGCCCCCCTAAAGCCTGTCCCACTGGTCTGCATTCATCCTACTCTGTCTTGTACCAGGGAGGTTATGATTCTGTCTTAAGCCTTTGATAGAGAAGGATGGAAGCAGCCCCATCTGTGCCCATGTCTGAAGCCCTCACAGCACTGGGGCTGCGGGAGGCAGCATTAAATGCTTACAGGACCAGATGATCTAGAGCACGGTCTTCTGACTCTATGGCACTGAGCAGACTTCTCATTCTGCTGTGTGGTCTTGAGCTCTGACCCTGCCAGGCCCTCACCCCTCAAGCAACCAGCCTGGATATTCCAACCTTGTCTGCCCGGGCATCAGATGGACAGACAGGCAGTGCTGGCTGCTCTGAAAGCCACACAGTTCCCCCCTGTCCCAGCTACCCACCCTCATGATATCCCAGTGTTAGTGGCCTCAGCTTTCCCAGCTCCTCACCCTGCATCTATTTGGGAGGTGTCCTGAACTGACATATGTTCATCAGGACCCCCATAGGCCACGTCGGAGTTCACAGAACGTGCAGGATGGTCTACTCTGCTTCATTTCACAGGGAAAGAAACCCAAGAAGAAAATTTGACTTGTCCCAGACCAGAGCCCTCTCTCCCATCCCTGCAAGGGTTGATTCCCAGGATTTAGAGCTTTCCAGAGCCCCAGGAAGGATCTTACCTATAGCAGTTGTTGTCAAATTTGTTGTAGCTAGCAAATGCAATCAAGACACCAAATCCAGCACCCAAGGAAAAAAATATCTGAGTTGCAGCATCAATCCATACCTGAAATGGGCAGATAAAGGCCATCACCCTCTGTTTCCACAGAACTGGACTACCTCACTGCTCCAGAAGGGCTGGGAAGCCCCAGGGACGCCCTAAGACCTGAGGAAATGAGGTCTGAACTAGAGACGGGGAGCCACGCAACTCCTGCTCTCCTGCAGCCTGTACAAAATCACTGTGGAGAGAGGCTGGGGTCTCTCTAGCACCTCCCAGCCTTGGGTGGTCATGAGTGAGCTCACCCCAGAGGAACTCACTGGCTCAATTTGACATCCTGATTTTCAAAGAAAGTTAATAAACAAAATGTTCTAGGCTAGAATGTGGATAGGGCAAGGGCAAAGGGTTATGACTATCTCAGGGGTTATGGAGACAACATCTTCAGAAAGGGGTAATGATTCCTAGTAGCTTCTACCAACCCATAGACAGTGGTGACTCCTTGGTGGCCAATGGGGTCTACTTCCTTCATCTTTTGGATGATGAGACTGCATGGCTGGAAGCCCGGAGATCTGAGCTCCTCTCCAACCTCTCAGCCTCATGGTCTTGCCCTGGTCAATTTCACTGTCTATATCTCAGTTTCCTCATCTGTACACTGGGGATAATTTTACCTAGCTCACCAGGAATAAGCCACAATTCGGATTTGTGAGACTTCTGTCATCTCCCCACGCATGCTATTCTAGACTTCCCCTGCTTTGTAAGCAAAGGGTGTAATGAGAGAAGCAATCTGGCGGAGGAAGATAGATCTGCTCCCTGAGATGGCACTCAGGCTGAGTTTCTACTGTCCAGAAAGACTTAGGATATTTAAACAATGCAGAACAGATAGAACTCTGACTTGCTTCACAATTTACAAGGCTGTTTCATGTCTTACGCTCTGTTATTTTTCTGACAGTTATTAAGGAAGTAGGTTTTTCTCTTGGTTACTGGGCTATAACACTGAGTTGTGCTGGGACAATGGGAGGTGTGTACTGGGAGGCGTCCGTCCTAATCCTATGTTGATCTTGCCTGCCAGGATGATTATGGGTTCAAGTAGAGCGTGGGGAAGTCTTTGGGGATTATGAGGGGAAATACTGAGGTGTGGTCACTGAGGCAGACGCGAGGGAGGAGGCTGGAAATCATCTCAGCTGTGATTTGAAGATGCTCAAGGCACTAGGAACCTCTAAGATTGTCCCTGCTCCCAGCCTCACCGCGCTACTTTGGACGCCACTCCACATTCACCCCGCCTTCATTGTAATCTCTACCTCTGGGCAGGACAGTGAGCTCGAGGGGCTGCGAGGGGAGAGTCAGCAGGGTCTGGTCTCCCTGTGGCTGATGCTGCTCCTTATGCCAACATCACAGATGGTACCAGAGGCCAGGGTTGGAGACCAGAGTAGAAATAGGGCTAGGGTGGCTGGGGTGAGGCTGGGGCCACGGCACAGGGCAGAGGTAAGGACCCAGGACAGGGTATTGCTTTCCTTGAAAGGAGGGGTCTGCAAAGGCCACTCAACAGAACCACAGATCCCAAGCCATCAGAGCCGGACAGGCTCACGGAGACTGTCAGGTGCAAATCAAATTGGCCTTGGTCAGGTGGAGAAGCTGCAGCCCAGAGTGGGAAGGATCCATCCCAGGCTACGCAGAGCTGGGACCAGAGTTTCTTCCACTGCCTGCACCGAGACCCCTCCCCAACCCGGGCCCAAGGGGGGGTGGTCACTGGGCACTGACCGTGGCCTCTTTCAGACGGTAGAAGTCGATGTGCAGGTAGGCGTTGATGCCATTGGAAGCGCCGGGCAGCGTGATGCCGTGGACCAGGAGCACAAACAACACGAGGTAAGGCAGCGTGGCCGTGATCCACACCACCTGGCGGTGGACAAGCTCGCAGTGAGAGCCTGACTCTGCTGCCAGCGGGGTGGGGGGCTGGCGGGGGGCAGCCAGTCACACCCTCCCCACACCTTCCTTCACACAGTGCACGGGCTAGAAGCTCCACCTCCAGGCCAGGCCTGGGGCACTCCAGGACAGAGTGGACAGACCAAGGCTGCACCCAATGAGAAAGTCGGCACCCTGGGGTCACCGCTGCCAAGGAAGCCAAGGGCAGTGAGGACGCAGACTCTCCTGGTGCCCAGCGCCTCCTGCTCTACAAGCTTCCTGCGCTGACTTGCCCCAGGTGGAACTAGCACCCTCACCTTTACGCCCTCCTTCCTCCCTTCTCTCCCCCTCTCGTTTACCTTCATGCAAGTGTATCCTCCTAAGCTCACCGCCCAGGGAGGGATGTGGGCCGAAAGCAGAATCCCTGGCTGCTCTTTATTTGGGGATGGATTTAGGGCAAAGACAAACTGCCTCGTCCAGAAACCCATAAGGGAAGAAACTGTCCCCAGACTGAAAAGAGACACCAGCCCAGCCTGCCCACGATGAAGAAACAGAGAAGAGAAGTGGGGAGAGGAGAAGGTTGCGTAGGCTTCCTCGCTGTGCCTTCTCACCCGACTATACAGTAGACTACTCTGGGGGAAGTTATAGACAAAAATGTCCAAGTTCAGACTCCATTTTTGGACTTTCTGATTTAATTGGTCTGGGATGGGGCTTGCATTCCATGCTTTAAAAGCTCCCTCAGGTGGATGCAGGGGACAAAGACAGATGAGGATCACTTACTGAGCAATTTCCATCTGCTAGCCCAGCAGTGAGGACCTCTCACCCCATCCTCCCAACTGCCCTGGAGGCGGGCAGGATCAGGAACTGCCCTCATCTTGCGGGTGAGGACACTGTAGCTTAGGGGGCATCATTCATCCCGAGGTCACCCGTTAGGGAACGATGGTGCCTGGACTCCAACCCAGGTGGTCTGACCACAAAGCCACGTGCTTAATCACTCACGCTACTGCATATCTGAGACCCAGGTTCAAGTCCCGGCTCTGCCAAGACGGCTGTGAAACCCTCTCCCTCTCTTGGCCTCAGCCTCCCCATCTGTACAAGCAGGCTGGAGTAGGTGGCTTTGGAGAACCTTCCAGATCAACATTTAGGCGTTCGGTACAGGCTTGTAGCTGCTAAGTGCTGGTTCAGCCAACGCCTGTGAGCGGCGGGTGGGCAGACAGGACTCCAGGGCGGCAAGCGGCAGTGTGTGCACACGTGCCCGACGCCCTGGGGGCTGGCTGACCTCCACCCTCTACCCTGAGGTGGTCGGTGGGCCAGGGTCACAGAGTGTGTGGTCTGCGGTAACCCCTTTCCCTGATTCAGACTGTACCTCGCCCCCCAGTGTCCCAGCTGTGGAGCCATCTTCCCAAGAACAGAGCCTTCACCGGCCAAGACGGGAAGTGTGAACACTTGCAATTCATTTCAGGCCGGCTCTGTGGCTTTGGCAGCCTGCTAAGAAAAGATCCGTGTCCTGTTCCAGACGTAGTCTGGGAAGAAATAAGCAATGCTCTTGGTTTTCTCATGAGCCAGGGTATAAAAACAATTAAAGACAGGACACAACAATGTCCTGCATGAAGTTCCTTATTCTAGAAAGCCCCTCCCCATGGAGTGCAGGGGTCCTCGCCTACTCTGGAGGCAAAACGTGGGCAGGGACTTCAGACGACAAGTTTCCATCTGCGGGGGGCTTCCTAGGGCAACACTCCTGCCCCACTCGTCATTACACTCCTCAGGGGAGGGCGTGAGTCCTCCTCCTCCAAAGGTGACTTTGCACAAAGAAACGGAGCATGCGAGGCTCCACTCCTTTTCTCTTTAGCATCAGTCTCCCCATAGACAACTCAGGCCTGCTCCAGCCAAGTGCTAAACAAGGCGGGGCAGGCTGTACCCCTTTGGCGATGGCTACAGGAAGCTTAATCTTGGGGTGTAATATTAGAAGCCTGTGCTGGCCCCTCACCCAGGCCGGCAGCAGTAGTAAAGCTCATACACCTTCTGCAGCTCTGCTGCCTGCAGAGGCCAGGAAAGCCCTGCTCCTGATACCCAGCAGAGGCGCAGAGAGGCTGGACAAGGCTGGCCTGGGGCTTCTGTAGTTTTGCTTGCAGCTCCTTCCACTGAAAACCCTTTCCCTCTGCCCCATCTCTACCTGACCTAGCCCAATGCCACCTTCGCCATGGTCTTTGCAGACCCTCTCAGTCTGAAGAGTTCCTTCTTCCACTAATGTAACATCTTATGCTTCTTGGACCATGGGCACTCATGGTAAGAAAAACCTTATTTATCGAGACATATGGGTTGCTATAACTGAAACACAAAAATTCCACAAGACAGCTCTAACTTTAGTTTGTGCAATGCATGCTGTTATTATCTAGACGATTTCATTTTGAAAAATTGTGGTGACCCACTAAATTGATTTAATGACAGTTGAAAACCCCACAGTTTGTATCTCAATTAAAGTGCAACCTACCTGATGTAAAACTGTCTTCAAGGTAAAGTTAAGTTTTTTAAAAAGCAAGATCTATAATAGTGTGTATAGTTTGTGACCATTAGTGTTTATTGAAAGGGGGACACACATATGTCTCTGAATGGAGATGCAAGAAACTAATAACATTGACCTACATCTACCTGGCTATAACACACATAATACTACAATCAATTGAATCTGTCTTATTTCTTCTTGCATCACTAGTACTAGCATCAAGCCTGGCACATAGTAGGTATCCGTAAATGTTTAACGAGTTGAATTCAAAAGAACACTTAATGAAGTTCCCCAAACTTATTTACCCACCTGCCTTTCTTCCTGTCTTCCCTTCTTTCCTCACTAGTCCGTCAATAAATATTTACTGAAGACCTACTATGTGTCAGGTGTTGGGATGGTTGTGGTCCTAGCCTGGTTTTGCTCTATCTTAGAATTCCTCCAAGCCCTGGTCTGCATTTCATTTGGGTTCTTCCTTGGGGCAGATACCATGTCTCCAATACGCTGATAGGAAGTTCCACTTCAGGCTCTTGTCAAATTTCATTGCTGTTGGTTGCTGGTCCCCTGTCACTATCTTTGCTATCTATGGCATAACCAAGACTTTAGGAGAACCAGAGAGAACCCTGATGCACCCCACTTTTCAAAATCAGTTGCCTAGGGCTTCCCTGGTGGCACCATGGTTAAGAATCTGCCTGCCAATGCAGGGGACACAGGTTCGATCCCTGGTCAAGGAAGATCCCACATGCCGTGGAGCAACTAAGCCCGTGCGCCACAACTACTGAGCCTGCTCTCTAGAGCCCGTGAGCCACAACTACTGAGCCCGCGTGCCTAGAGCCCATGCTCCGCAACAAGAGAAGCCACTGCAATGAGAAGCCCATGCACCACAAGGAAGAGTAGCCCCTGCTTGCCGCAACTAGAGAAAGTCCACGCGCAGCAATGAAGACCCAACGCAGATAAAAATAAATAAATAAAATAAATTTAAAAAAATTCAAAATCAGTTGCCTAATGAAGCTTCTCATAAATTCATGCCTACCTGATTATTGTTGCTTTGTAACCCCCAATGAACATACACACTGTGTGTTCCACACTGACTCTGGGCTTTACCACAAGACTTATCTTGTTCATTGGGACAATAGCAAGCATGATGGAAACAGAGACTGGAAGAGCTACTTGTACATTGGGGCTTGTCTGCTTGGAACATGCTCTTGGAACTCAGCCATCATGCTGTGAGATACCCAAGCTACAGCGCAAGGCTATATGGAAACCACCCAAGGTGCTCTGGTTGACAGCTCCAGTTAAGCTCCCAGCCAGTACCAACTGCCATCCATGAGTGTTAGCCATCTTGGAGGTTCCAGCCCAGTCAAGCCCCCAGACATGTAGCTCAGGCAATATCACATGGAGCAGAAGAACCACCTTGCTGAGCCCAGTCAACCCACAGAATCATGAGAGGGAATAAAGTGGTTGTTATTTCACGTCTCTACATCTTGAGGTATTTTGTTACACAGCGATAGCTAACCAAAACACTGGACAGTATAGTTCCCAGCTACAGCCTCTTTAATACAGCCAAGCTCCACATGGACCCATAGGATCCAAATGGAGCTGTTGTTCTCATGATATTCCTCAGGCTCAGAATCAATGTGGGCTATGACCTGAGTATACTCCACCCTGAGGTGCTGACTACGGGGGGCAGTGTCACCTAAGTCAGAATGCCAACTCTGGCAGGCTCTCCTAGGTCATCGAACCCTGTGCTCCTCTCTCCAGGAAACGTAGACCCTTGCGAGCACTCCGCACTGTGTCAGAGGATGCCCCAGGATTCATCTAGATATCTTCTGAAGCGTTCTCATCTACTCAAAAATTCAGAGGTGGGAACAATCAATTTTATAGTGAAGGAAATGGTTATATGCTAGAGAAGGCTGCAATATTTGCATGCAGTTTTAGTCCAGAATTTAAGATTTATCAAACACATGTCAACAGGTTGCTCTGGGCTTTTTCCAGAGACCCTTGGGGTGTCCCATTCCCTGGTCTCTGCTATTAGGGAGGCTTTGGTGGGAAAGTGTGAAGAACCCTGATCCTCTTGCACTCCCTCATCCTACTGCTGGGGAGTCCTGGGCTTAGGGAAGGGAGGGGATTCATCTAAAGTCTCTAGCAAGCCAGTGGCAGAGCTGGGGTGCAAACCCAGGTTTTGTACTTCTAGCACCACCTTTTCTTTTCACCAACTACCTGTTTATAGGTAGAAAAAAACATCTTTTTTGAGGCCAACCTCCCAACTGAAAGAGAAACAAAGATATTACCTTTCCTGATGTCTTCACTCCTTTCCAGAGGCTAAAAAACAGGACGATGACGACGACGATCAGACAGAGCAAGAGCTGCCACTGGGGCAGGCCGATGTCATGAATCCCACTACTCTCATGAAGGTGCAGGACGCCACGCCTGCGGGGAGGAGAGGGGAGCGGACCGGGGAAGATGGTGTCGTCAGGGAGGATGACCAAGGCCTCGACCACAGGCCAGTCCTCCAAAGTGCACGTTGATGGAGACAGGCCCTGGGCTGCCCCGGCTACAGCCCTGCATCATTTGGACCTGCCCTGCACAGTCATGGCCTGTGTCCAGCACCTCCCTGCCCTGGGCCAGCAACTCATCTGGGGAGACGTCCCCACCCAAGGCTGCTTTTTTAATGGTAACAGAAGCTTTCAACATAACAAATATCTCTTGAGTGCCACCTGCAAGCCAGGTCCTGGGGAGATGGTGGTAAATAAACAGAGGAAAGGTCTCTGCCCTCATAGCACTCATGGTCTAAAGCAGTGGACACTGGAACATTTGGCAATGGCTGGAGATGTCTTTGATTGTCACGACTTGGGTAGGAGACATCTAGAGGACAGAGAAGTGGGACATCCTATGATGCACAGGACAACCTAAACATCCTATAAGGCACAGGACAGCCTCCAAAATTCCCATGTTGCTGAGGTTTAGAATACCTGGTCTAGAGACTGAGATAAGAGTAAACTTTTCTCCTATTTGGGAATATCTACCCCAACTAAAGGTATGTGTATCCTCTGCTTTAGCAATTCCACTCACTCCTGGGTATTTGCCCAGTAGAAACATGTACATATGTTCACCAAAAGACATGGTCTAGAATGTTCATAGCAGCATTATTCATAACAACCCCAAACTGCAAAATAAATATCTATAAACAGTAGACTACAGGGACTTCCCTGGTGGTCCAGTGGCTAAGAATCCGCCTTGCAATGCAGGGGATGCTGGTTCGATCTCT
The DNA here is from genome assembly GCF_009873245.2 of Balaenoptera musculus. Taxonomy (NCBI): domain Eukaryota; kingdom Metazoa; phylum Chordata; class Mammalia; order Artiodactyla; family Balaenopteridae; genus Balaenoptera; species Balaenoptera musculus. The sequence goes on along the minus strand of NC_045803.1, from coordinate 31,359,688 downwards.
GGTCGGGGAACTGAGATCCCACATGCCTTGGGACAACTAAGCCCGTGCGCCTCAACTAGAGAGAAGACTGCACACTGCAACGAAAGATCCCGCATGCTGCAACTAAGACCCAATGCAGCCAATAAATAAATAACTAAATAAATAAATATTAAACAAAACAAAACAAAAACAGTAGACTACATAAATTATGATATATTCATAAATTGGAATATTATATAGCAACTAGCTCTGTATGGATGAATCTCACACACCTAATTTCGTGAGAAAGAAGTCAAAACTGAAAGAGGACTGCTGGGGGCAGGTGACAAGGCTGTGGACAAGTAGGTGACGGCTCCAGCCACATGGAGCTCCTGGGTGACAATAGCGGGTGCAAACATTCCCCATCTTGAGCCTTTTTCCTCTTCAGTAAAATGGCTCTCACGAGGCTTACATTGCAGAATGTGAGACAGTGCCTAGAACCCAGGAAATGCTCAGCGCCAGTGGTCATTGTAACTATCATTCTGATTGAGTCCCAGCCTTCAAGGAGCAGCGGGCATTGGCAAAGAAGCTAAGGAGTGCCCAGAAAACTCAGCCAAGGGAGTCAGTGTGGCGGGCTCCAGGGAGGGGGTGGCTGGTGCCTTCTCTGCGGGCCTGTGGGAGAGCCGGTGAGTTGAGAAGGGGTGCCCAGGTGTGGTAGGGGCGAGATGGGGAGAGGGAGGTGGGTGGTGACAGGCAAACAGAGGAGTCTGCCGTGAGCGCGCAGGAATGAATGAGCAGAGCTGTGTGGCTGATCAAGGCCCACAAAGACCTGTGTCCCCATCTCCAGAACGGCCTTCATCCCCACTGCCCCCAGGCAGGATGCTGTGGCTTTAAACTACTCACCCTGCATCAGCTTCCCTGAGCAGTCAGTCTCTGTGTCTGGCCCCTCCTAGTCCTATCTCTTGATCTGCAACCAACACCCCTGTCCTCATGGCCCGATGCCAGGCCGGACCCATATTCTGTTCCTCCAGGACTACTGTAAAAACTTCCCCATCCTCCCGCCCTCCCAGTCTCTCTGCCTCCACTCGGCCTCCTTAAATCCACAGTCTGTGCTGCCGTAGAACCACCTGATTCATCTGAAGTTGTGTTCTAACTTTGTCACTCTTCCGCCCCCGAATCCTCAGCGGCTCCTCATCACCTAAAACAGTGGTTCTCACTGGGGGCAATTTTGCCCCTGCCTTCCCTGGACACTTGGCAACAGCTGGAGACATTTTTGGTTGTCACAGCTGGAGGGCAGAGGGGTGTTACTGGTGTCTAGTGGGCAGAAGCCCGGGATGGGGCTAAACGTCCAAAATGCACAGGACAGCCTTCCCACCGCAACACAGAATTATCCAGCCCCAAATGTCAAAAGCATCAGCGTTGTGGAATCCTGGTAGAGAGGATAAAAACATAAGCCTTTCAGAATCGGAGGCCTTTCTCACTCGTCCTGTACCAAGTGCACCCCGTGCCTTGCCACACCATGCCTTTGGCTCCTGGCGACCACCAGCCACTTGTCATTCCCCAATTACATGAAGCTCTTGTCACTCTGGGCCTTGGAACTGTCTGTTCCTTTATGCCTAGAACACACTTCCTGGCCCAATGTGTCTGCCTGGTGAACTTCTGTCCTTGCTAGTCTCAGCTCAAAAATGAGGCCCTGGCTGAGGTCCCTCTCCTATGCTGAGAAGGACGGAGAGAGAGGGAGTGGGAGAGGGAGGGAGAGAGTGGGAGAGGGAGGGAGAGAGAGAGGAAGAAGAAGGAGAAGGAGGGGAAGGAGGAGGAGGGGGAAGAGTAGGGGGAGAGAGAGGAGAAGGGAGGGGAGGAGGGGGAGGGGGAGGGGGAAGAGGAGGAGAAGCATGGGGTTGGGGAGGGGAGAGGGGAGGGGAGGGAAGCGAAGGGAAGGGAGGAGATTGGAAGAGAAGAGAGGCCGGACATATCTAAAAAGATGGAGAACCAGAATCAGGTACTGAGCCCATCTGACTCTTAATCCTGCTTCTTCCCATTTCTTTCCATATGGGCCAAGTATTGAATGGTATCAATAACCATTTGGCCAATTTGACTGTTAAAATCATGAAAAAAAAAAAAAAGGCACTGAACCAACTGTGCTTGCCCTCAAATGTGCTAAAATGACTCTAGAATCCAATCAGATGGCCGAAACGCCTCCTAACCGGCCCAGGTGACCCACATGTGTGTGAGGTCCACTTTCAGCCTGGCAGTGGTTGTCTAGATAGTTCATCAGTGAAAAAGCCAGACTCCAGAGCTGATTTCCAAGAAAAGCGAACCCAGCCTCTTCCCCCGTAACAGGCCCAAGCCTTGGGGGTTAGTACAAGTAACTTGGGTTTGTTGTAGTTTTCCAGCAGTTTAATGAAAATGAATCATCGTGGAGTACACGGTCCAGACTTTCCGAAGTCTACAGGCCAAACGGGCTCAGATCTCACTTTACATTTAAGTGCAAAGGGTTAGTGTTGGGGTGGAGGGAGAGTTCTCTTCCCCACCAGGAACAGGCAGGGGGGTAGAAGTTTTCTATTCCCTGAGCGTGTTCACCAAGGGTGCCCTTTTACGGATTAAGTTACAGAGTCTTGGGGTTTCCTTCAGCCTTGGGCTATTTGGCTTCAGGCCTGGAGTCTGGGGAGTATCGAAGTTTTATTCCCTTGAATGATATGTTCAATCTATCGGCTTAAATAAGTACAAGATGGCAAGAGAATCGGCCAGCAGGCTCTGAGGAAAGCAAAAAAACCAAGTAATCTCCTCAGGGTTGGCCCTGGGAGTCCTACCGGCTGGGTCCCCAGACTGAGAGGGGGTAACTTTTAAAGCAGAAGCATTTAGATAAAAGGGCCATTAAAAACAAATCCAGAGGCAGCTCATGACTTAGATACTGAGAAGCACACAAAAGCAGCTTCAAGGGCTTCCCTGGTGGCGCAGTGGTTAAGAATCTGCCTGCCAATGCAGGGGACACGGGTTTGAGTCCTGGTCTGGGAAGATGCCACATGCCGCGGAGCAACTAAGCCCGTGCGCCACAACTACTGAGCCTGCACGTCTGGAGCCTGTGCTCCGCAACAAGAGGGGCCGCGATAGGGAGAGGCCCGCGCACTGCGATGAAGAGTGGCCCCCGCTTGCCACAACTGGAGAAAGCCCTCGCACAGAAACGAAGACCCAACACAACCAAAAAAAAAAAAATAAAAAAAAAAAAAAATAAATAAATAAAATTAAAAAAAAAAAAAAAAGCAGCTTCAAGGTGAGAAAGAGATGCACGAGAAGGGCTCCGATCTCCCCACAGGGTCTCCTGCACTCCTGTCCCGAACACACCCCACTGGAGACTCTGATGGGATGGAAGAGAAGACGGGAGAGGCCTGTGGATGGGGCAAGGGCCTTAACTCAGACAGCCCGGGTTCGGATCCCAGCTCTGCCACTTCCCTAAAACCTGTACCACTACATTCTTATCTGTAAAATAGGAGTAATTCCCCCCTCCATGAACTGCGAGGACTAAATGGGACTTGGACATGAGAAGATGCTTGGTGCCTGGCTCACAGCAGCTGTGAAGCTTGGGGTGGGGGTGTACTTCAAAGGATGGAGGAGGGGAAGGAAGGGGGAGGAGGGGAGGGTACAGGAGCTCTGCAGAGCAGGAAGATGTAGAAATAAGCCCTGGGTTCTGCTCCCCACTACACCCCCCAAGCCCCTGCGGCCCCACGTAAGAGAATGTCATCTCCTTCCACCTCATTCTGCTCACAGACAAGCCGGGAGGAAGTTTCAGGCTGTAATTAAAGCAACCTGGGTTTCAAAACCCAACTCACTTCTCCCTCCGGCTGGGGCAGATCTACTGGCTATGAAGACATCAGAGAAGGAATCAAATAATAACTAGACTAGAGACAAGGCTATCATTTCCCATTTTAATTTATAAGGACGAGGGTTGCCAAGAGCAAAAAGAAAGATCCTGTTTTCTTCCTTTATCATGAGATGATAAAGGAGAAAGCACGGAACCAATTACTTGTATCAGCAGCACCCTGAGCTCCACTATCCTTTACCGTCTCCTAGTCCAAACCACACTTATAAACTAGGAAGGCCTAAAACCTCCGCCTGCAAGGTCCCTAACGGTTCTGGGAATGTCCGAGGCCACACCCCTAAGGAGAAGAATAAAGGAGGCCCTAGATTTTCCATGACATGATACTGTAGGCATGTTAGCCTAAGCCCACTGAGAATCTTATTCTGTTTGAGATGGGAGAGTGCAGTGGCTAAGACAGGGGCTTTCAACCTTGGCTGGATATTAGAATCACTGGAGGAGCCGTTAATAAAAATCTCCACGCCCCACCGGCTGCACCCAGACCAACGAAGTGAATCTCTGGGTGTGGGATCCAGGCATCAGTGTGTTTTAAAGCTCTCCAAGTGGTTCCAATGAGCAGCCAGTGTTTAGAATTGCTGGGCTAAGAGCCTGGACTTTGGAGCCAGACTTCCTGGATTCAAACCCACTTCAAATGTCACTTCCAAATGCATGGCTGGGATAGAATCTAAGCTGGATAGATGTTAGTTGTGACTATGACGGTATTTTGGAATAATCATAGCCGTTTATAATGGCTAGAATCCAATATAACACAGAAGTTAAGCCTGCAGGCTCTGGAGTTTCACTGCCTGGCAAGGGAGGGGCCAGGGTGAGGAGAGTGAGGCTCCTGGGGGCAGAGTGTAAGGGGGCGCTCACTCTTGGGGTCCCGTAGCTGCAAACCGTCTGGGTCCAAATCTTGGCTCTGCACGGGACTAGCCATGTGGCCACGGGCCAGTGATTTATTCACCTGTGAAATGAGGCCGCGTCATGTATGCAATGAAGGTAAGAGTTACAGAAACCTCATCAGGTCGGTGTGAGGCTTACACTGAAATAACACATACAGAGAAGTTAGCAGAAAGCTTGAGGCGCACGGTAAGTGATTAGCTGTTGCTGTGATGAGGAGGAAGACAGGGATGGTGGTGTTACTGAGACGCTTGCTTTAAGTAAAAGCAGTCCTTCAGATCCGTCTGGGGCTGTAGAAGGATTTCGAATTCCATGACAACTGTGGACCCTGTCCCCACAAAATTCCCAAATCTACATAATTGTGCACATGCCTGCTGGAAGTCTGCAGAAAACACAGATGGGGGCAGGTGGACACACAGGTCCAGGACCCTTAGCAAATTCTCCGCCATGGCTCATTGAGGGTAGTTCCTGGGTCCTGAGAACCCTGACTCCTCTGAGCCCCAGGAGGCAGCAGACTTTCCAGAGGCCACCTTTAACCACACTAAGACTCCTTGGTCATGCTGCACCGAGATGGCAGGAGTGGAAATGGTCCTCAGGAACCCCACTCTCTGGATAATCAGGACTCGTTCCAAGGTCCTTGGCTTAGGGAATACATAGGACCAAAGAAGAGTGGCCCTAAGGTTTCGGTGTTGGTGAATTTGTTGTTTTCCATCCTCTAGACCTGCACTGCCCAATACGGTAACCACGAGCTTTTTACACATAAACGAATGAAAATTAATGAAGTTAAAAATTCAACTTAGTCACGCTAGCCACATTTCAACTGCTCACTAACCCCGTGTGGCACGTAGCTACTGCAGTGGGCTGTGCAGACATAGGACATTTCTATCACGGGGAGTTCTCCGTAGCAGCACTGCGCCAGACCAGCAGTCAGCAAGCCATGCCCCACCCACCCTGCCCCCCAATCCAGCTGTGGCCCATTGAGTTATGGCCTGTGAGCTAAGGATGGTTTCTATCTTTTTAAAGGGTAAAATCAAATAAAGAATATGCAAGAGACCTATGTGGCCCACAAGGCCCAAAATATTTCCTATCTAATTTTTTACTGGAAAGTTTTCCAACCACTACTCTAGACCATGTGTACCTTGAGAGTGAGGTTTGAGTGGGATTTACTTGTCCTGCCCCACAGCTTGTACCAGGGACTTTCTGCTTAGCTGCTAACACTTGCGAAGGGGTTGCTAAAATGGGACTCACCCCCGCCTGAAGCATAAAGACGATCGATGCTACATTCTGAAGAGACCACCATGCAAACATTTGAAATTAGGTGACTGAAAACAATTGACTATTACCGACCTCAAGGACTTAAAAGGATGGAGTAGAGGTTGAGAGGATTCTAGGGAGTAACAAAATAAATAATGATGGCTATGGGTTAAAACCACAGAATAAAATAAACACCAATGAGCCCATACTGATAGAAATGAATAAATGAGTAAACGAACGAATGAATAAATAGGGGAAAAGGGACTTTTCTCTTCAATTAATCTAGAGGGAATGATGGGAGTAGAAATCGCTTTAGACCAACACTATAAATAATAATCCTCATTTGCAAGACTCATTGAAGGATGGTAAGAACTGTGGGCAAAAGTCTGATGACAAGTGAGATATTTGCATAACCTCAAAGTAACTTCCCAGAAGACACTTACTAATTACAGAGAATAATGCTACCTCTGCACAGGAGGAAGCTGGTAGATAGCACTTTAGCCGAGTGATCAAGGTCAACATGCCTAGTAATAAGAGACTGGCATCCTGTACCCCCTGATATGATATGCACCGAGAAGGACACAATGTCATTTCCAAGTTATTCTTGCCAAAAATGTCAAACTCAGTCTAATCAGGAGAAAACAATGACCAACCCACACTGAGGGCTATTTTATAGAAAAACTGACCAGTGCTCTTCAAAAGCATCAAGGGCATGACACTCAAGGAAAGACTAAAGAATTCTCACAGATTGGAGGAGACTAAGGAGATGTGACAATTAAATGCCACATGGGACTCTAGGTTGGATCCTGGACCAGGATACGACATTAGTGGGAAAACTGACAAATTCAAAAATAGTCTTTAGCAGGTTAGTTAATCCATGTTAATTTTCTGATTTCAATCATTGCACTATGGTTGTATAAGGTGTCAACATTAGGGGAAACTGGGTGAAGGGTCTACAGGGGCTCTGTGTACTACATTTGCAACTTTTTTCTACCTCTAAAATGATTTCAACATAAAATGTTTCTTTTTTTAAAAGATGTTCTGTCTTCTACCACCAGTCAGTGCCTCTCATGCACATAGTCCAAATAATTTCTCTGAGCTGTACACAGCTGGCCTGCCTCCCGCTTCCTAAATTTCACTCACAAACTCTGGCTACTTTCACCCATGGAAGCCCCAGAGAGACAGCAGCACAGGGGGGACCAGGTGACAGCTTCAGGATCAGATCGACTTGGGTTCAAGCTGCAGCTCCATCATCTACCAGCTGAGCCCTTAGGTGTTCCCCTGGCTGACTTCATCAATTCTTATGACACCTCCTCCTAGAAGCCCTCCCTGACCACCTGCACTAAAGTTCCTTTTCCCTACACAATCACTGTGTAGCACTGGTTTTAGTTCCTTAAGAGCACTTATACTCCCTAAAATGTGTTTGATTTCCTGAAGGGCATGTTCACGCCGTACAGTGTTCTTGCTTCCTTACCTTTTTGCTAGCGTGTTGTCTCCCCACCCCCATTCTGTGCCAGAACACAAGCTCCTCAAGCTTTGTCCATGGCTCTATCCTTGGCTCCTAGCCAGGATCAGGCCTGTGGTGGCTGCTGAGTAAACATTACAGTGACTGGCGTGGCCCCCTCCCCTCCTGTGGTTTTCCTTAGCGTTTGGCTCAGGTCCTGCCCAGCACAGGTCTCGATGCGCCCGTGTGAACAGGACAAGGGGTTGACGACTTACTCATAAAACTCTGCTGCCGGCGTGAACTTGTACTTGGAGTACGTGGTATGGTTGCCCAGCACGGAGCTGTTGAGGAGCTTGGGATCGGTGCAGTTGGGGCTGTTCCAGGCATGGCCGCAGTCAGTCCAGGGCAGGTGAAGGGTGAAGGAGGAGAAGAGGTAGTAGAGTGACCAGGCAATGATGACATTGTAGTAGAAGCCAACGTAGAGTGCAATGAGGATCACAGCATAGCCAACTCCTGGGTGGGGGGCAGAGGGGGTCAGGCGGGGGCTTCCCCAGAACCACCTCTCCTGGGGAGCTGGCTCCAACCATTGCACTGCCCGACCCCCCACACCTCTCTTTTTTTCTGTAGCAGATTGTCAGAGCCCTAAATCCCCTAGGGCCCCACCCCCCATTCCTTTGCCTGAGGGCTCTCTCTTGCCCCTGGAGCCCCTTCTATCCACTCATCAGGCAAGGCAAAAGGGCCAGGACCTTTAATGCCCCAGGGAGCAGCCGGGTCAGGTGTTGGAGCATAAGTATCCCAGCTCCCCCCACCCCTTGGGCAGGATAACACTGAGGCATGATAACATTCTCTCCCAGCGGAATGAAGCCCCTTGCCCACGGTGGAAAGGCACGTGATCCACTTATCATGTCTGCCATGGGAGCAAGAGGGGAGAGTAGTGGTATGCGTGCTGGGTACTTCTGACACTTCTATGAGTTTTTCCCATTCAGGAAAACAGACTCCCTCTGGTCACTCAGCTGTACAGCCTGGACTGGAGCCCAGATTTCCAGACTTTCTAGGCTAAAGCTGTTCCTGACGCCCCCAATGCGTTCCATGTTACTTTGAATGGCGGACGCGCTTGACCTTGCCAATAACTGTAATTCTCGAGAGAGTTGGTCTACTGCAGATCCCACCTTTGGAGCAGATTCTCCAGGGGCACACAGAAGTCTTGTAGAACAACCTTTGACTCCCCCAGATTCCTTCTTTACCTTTGAAAAACGGGCAGATCTTCCACACAGTGGCTGCCCCCTCCCGGTTGTACTGGCCCAGAGCCAGCTCCATGTAGAACAGGGGCATGCCAGCGATGACGAGGAACAGGGTGTACGGGATCAGGAAGGCACCTGGAAGACACAGAGGCAGAGCGTGAGCCCCTCGATCCCTGCCAGCCTGGGGCCTGCCCCTCAGCGTGTGTGGACCCATGTCAGCCAGAGCTGTGAGGGTCCTCATTCATGTCACCCGGCCACTTCACAAGGGATGTCTTGTGGTAGGTAAATCAGAGCAATTAATACAAATAACCATAACATAATAACAGTTAAAGCAATAGTCATAATCATAATCATAATAATGAGGTTCTGTGCTCAAATTAGTAAAATCTGTGTTCATCAAAGCTAAATAGGCTTGGGCTTCCCTGGTGGCGCAGTGGTTAAGAATCTGCCTGCCAATGCAGGGGACATGGGTTCGTTCGAGCCCTGGTCTGGGAAGATCCCACATGCCGCAGAGCAACTAAGCCCGTGCGCCACAGCTACTGAGCCTGTGCTCTAGAGCCTGCAAGCCACAACTACTGAGCCCGCGTGCCACAACTACTGAAGCCCGCACACCTAGAGCCTGTGCTCCACAAGAGAAGCCACCGCAATGAGAAGCCCGCGCACCGCAATGAAGAGCAGTCCCCGCTCGCCGCAACTAGAGAAAGCCATGCACAGCAACAAAAGAACCAAAGCAGCCAAAAGTCAATTTAAAAAAATAATTAAAAAAAAAAGCTAAATAGGCTTGTTTCTTGCAGGATTCTCCTAGCCTTTGATACACAAGCACAAGCTGTGACGGGCTATGAGGGAGATCAGGTGCAGTCTTTACCAAATTAATTTCAACACAGAACCCTTCCTTTCATGAATCACAACTCTGGGGAATGCCAATCACCCCAAACCCTTCCTTTTATAGGGAAGGCAATTGAGGCCAGAGAGGGAGAGACAGTGCCCAAAGTTACATATGACTGAGTTTTCATTTTGCTCATGTCTGTATCAGTTTAAGGTCACCTCGGGTTTTCCCAAACATGACCTCACTGGATTGTCCTTAGTCTCACATCAGCTCACAGAAATAATCAGAGAGGGTCATTATCTCCCCCCAGGGGAAACTGAAGGCAGAGAAGGGAGTCGAATTGGTTTTGTTTGCACTGTTGCTAAGTGACAGAAGCAGGATTCGCATTCATGTCTTCCAACCCATCAAGCTCACTCTGTTACTGCTGGCTGAAGGTAAACAAACACTGGAGCAAAGAGGCCAGAGGCTCAAGTCTCTGACCAGGGAAGATGCCCACCCAGAACACTGCCGAAGCTACAGGGAGCCCTTGGCAATGGGCAGCAGCAAATCCCTGGGAAAATTCCTGGTAGAATTAGACACGTCTGAGTTCCAGAGACAGTTCTCGGTATGCCTGGTAGCCTGGGGTGAGCTTAACGGGCTCTGACGCCGTGAGGTGACTCACAGGGGTACTTGCCACGTCAGCCTAGGCTGCTCCTTGGCCTGGTGCAACCGGAGGTGGCCAGGCCAGATCCACACTCCTCTCGCCATTGGCCTTTGGCTGAGATGTCGTAATCTTGGAAACCAAACACTCTCTGACCCGCCCACACTAGGAAAGTGCAGAAACCGGGAAATACGTAACGATGATAATATTAGGAATATAATATTCCCTGCTGTGTTCCAGGCACTGTGTTCCATGCAATGTCTCATTCCATCTTCACAACAACCCTAAAAGTATTACTACCGCCATTTTAGATGTGGAAACTGGGGCTCCAGGCTAGCAGAGAATTGTGGCAAAGTCGCATGCACCCAGAGTCAAACTCCCCCAGCTACTCAGACTGTCAGTCTCCACTTTCCTCCCAGGGTTTCTCCTCAGGAAGCCCAGGGCTCTTAGGGACAAAGCATGAAGTTTTGGCCACAGTGCTCTGAGACCCAGTCCTTCTGAAGCAGGAGACGGACCAGCAGAGTGGGCAGTAGGGAAGAAACCACTGGAACATGAGTACCTCCTATGTATCAAGCAGGGCACTGGGCACTGGACATCTGTCATCCCATTTACCCTACCCAGAAACCATCTCAGGTGGCAACTGCTATACCCATTTTTCAGAGGAGGAAACTGAGGCTTAGAGAAATTAAGTGACTTGTCTAAGTTCACCCAACTGGTCAGTGATAGATCTGGGATTTGGGCCCAGGTCTGCCTGGCTCCAGAGCTCCAGAGCCATTCCCCAAATATTCTGCTGATTCCAGAATATCCCAGCCTCGATGGAGGACATGAGTCTGCATAGAGGCTTGGTGGAGGGTGATCTGAAACTGGGACTCTGGGGCCAGCTGAGCCAGCTGGTCTGCTGGTCATGGGCTGGTCCAAGCCTCCAGCCCCTGCTCCAGGCTGGACTTCTTTGAAACGGCCACATGCCAACCTCTCTCTTCCCCTCCTCATTTCTACTCTCAATCTCCACCCTTCTCTTTCCCCACACAGAGAGGGCTAGTCTGGCACTGGAACCCACGTCTGTTCACGCTGCTGATAGCAGTGCTGGTGTTGCTGATGGAGGTCGGGGTGGTGGTGGTGACGGTGGAGCTGGTGAAAGTAACAAGTACCATTTATTAAGCCTCCGTTATACGCCAAGCCGCACACTAAGTTTTTGCATAATTATTCCTTTAAAACCATCCCTGAGAATTACCACCAATCCCATGTAAAAGATGAGGAAACTGAGGCTTAGAAAGGTCAAGATGCTTGTCCAAACTAGTAAGTATGCTTGCTTGGCTCCACATCTGGATCTGTCAGAGCCCCACTCTGCCTTGTGGCCGCCTGTCGCTGCCCTTGGGGGCCTGGAGCCAGAGAGTAAGGGAAATAGACGTATTAGAGTATTTAACGGGCCTGAAGACTGAAGTCAGTGGCCCAAGGGACAACAGGGAAGGAAAAAGCCAGGAGTCACGGCTCAGATCTTGGCACCGTGGTTTGCCGCTGTCAACTAGATGTTCTTTTCTACAACCAGAGGAACGAGCAACGCCAGCCAATTCACCAGGGATCTCACATTGGCCAGTTTTCTCAACTCTAACCCTCTGGGTGGCACTGCCAACAGGTAGGTAAATTGCCCAGTTTGAGATTCATCTCCTCTTGTGCTGGCTGGGAGTTCCAGTGGAAGGAGAGGAGGAAAGATGATGGGTCTGCACAAGCCCAAGACTCTTCCAAGTGCGTTTGATGCGGGCCAGCCAAAGCTTCAGGTGGTAACAGACGGGGAACGTTCAAGAATGATGGAATGGCTGAGTACGAATGAAAACCAGAAAGCTGCCCAGTGGCCAGTGTCTTATTCTAAAAGAGGACATCGACCAGGGAGATGGCCCAAGCCCCCTTGCAGAAAGATCTGGAGGAAGCCAGGACAGAGCTGAAGAGTCAGAAAGAGGTTTCGGGGGTGCCTGAGGTCAGCTAAGGATGCTTCTCCTAGAAACAGCCATGCAGCAGCTCCTGGGACACCGAGGCTGGTTGCAAACTTCCTAGAAGGTACTGCTCTGCAAGGCTCATAACTGCCACATTCCCACGGCCCTGCCTCATCTCCATGCGTGGCAGTGTCAGCTTTATCCAGCCTCATGCAGGGCCAGAGAGCTGAGAACCTAAGGAGCTACAGGCCCAGAATCCTGGCTCTGGAATGCTCTGGCTGGGCTGACAGGGGCAGACCTCCTGAGGGTCTCAGCTCCTAGGAGTCTCCAACATCCACACACGTACACAGATGCACACCTGTACATCTTCATGCAAAGGTACACACGGATTCTGCACGTCAACACACTCACACGAACACAGGAAGAAAAGACTGTCAGCTGCGAAAGGGACTCCGACCCGTGGCCTTCGGATGAATTCAGTGAGAAAAGCATCTGTCTGGCACACACTGCCTGATGCCCCAGCATTAGAGAGGAACCCTACTGGTCAGAGAGGGGTTCTGGACTCCTCTGTGCAAATGCCAAGTCCTCAGAAAAGGGAAGCCAGCGGTCACTCAGTTCAGAGTGGGAAGTGCTGGAGCAGACCCCTGGTGGGTGAGGGGGACCCCAGGGGAGGGGACGGGATGCCTGTGGGAGGTGGCTCAGCAAGAGGAGGTGCGGGCCAGGCCTGGTGGGGGGTGGAGAGACTGTGATCAGGGAGGGGCTGCAGGAGGGACAGGAGGGTCCCTTGAGACCTCACTGGACCAGCTTCCCAGTTGGTGGAGGGTAGGATTCCTCAAACTGGCCACATCCTGATACCTTAAGAAGTGAAAACCCACAGAACTGTTTGCCTGGTGCCTGCAGCTCAGCTATGGGTTCTCACTGCCCGTGGCTTTCACCAGAATTCCAAGAAAACCTTGGTCAATGCCTACGGTAGCCAGATTTGTCCCCGCTCCCCAACTACCCCGAGGGTATAGACATCAGGGTGCAAAAGAAGGTGAGATTTCAGTAGAGACAGGGCTGCATGCAGCAGGCCCACCCGACTTGCAGAAATGGGGACAAGAGCACCCGTGGAGACTTACCCTGCGATATCTACACATTTAAAGGTGACAACTCAGGCCACAGCTGCTGAACCAAACCTGCTCTATCATCCTACCTTGACAACTCAGCATGGTTCTATTATAAAGTTCAAATCTGGAATCCCCAGTTCTTGGAGCTTTGTGCCGGAGTGTGGAGGCCTGGGGGGAGGCCGCACCCTGCTTCATCCCCACCTCAGCTCCAACCAGCAGTGTGTGAGGCCTTTTGCACGTACGTGTGGACTCTTGTGCCCACACGTCTAAGCTCTGTCCACAGCCTCTGCAGACAGGGGGCCTCTGGCTTCCCCTTGGGCCTGGGGCTGTGCAGGCCTGTAACACAGCCCAGGCTGGGGAAGCAGGGTCCAGGTAAGAGGACCTTGTAGACTGGGGTGGGTGGATGTTGGAGTGTTTGGGCAGGGAATTCCGGAGTCCAGGTACCTGGAGTTTGATGGGGGTTAGAATCAGTGCTCTGGGTGGGCAGGCCCTCTCAGCCCTGGCCTGGGTGAGGCGGAGAGGAGGGCAGAGCAGGGCACAGGGCCCTCTCTGCTCTCCAAAGCACAGGGTCCAGGGCAGACCCCCTGTCTCTGCTCTGGACTCCTGACACAGAACTCCTAAAACCCCTGCAGCTTCCTGAGTGATGGGGGTGACAGGAGCATCTTACGCAGAGCTCCTAAATCCCTGGGGATTTTCTGGGTGATAGGAGTGTCTTTCGTTCTAATGAAGCCACTCTTGGTGGGCTTCTGGATGGGGGCTGGTCCCCAGAAAGATCAAGCCCTGATTAGAGGCTTAGGACTTTCAGCCCCACGCCCACCCTTCAGGGAAGGAAGAGGGGCTGGAGATTGAGTTAATATCGATCATGCCTTTGCGAGGAGCCTTCATAAATATCCCAAACGTAGGGCATTTGGAAAGCTTCCGGACTGATGTACTGGTGAGCACATGCACGTACTAGGAGGGTGGTGCACCCCATCTCCATGGGCTCAGACGCTTCTGCACTCAGGACCCTTCCATACCTCACCCTCTGTGTACTTCTTCACCTGGCTGTTTACCTGTACCCTTTATAATATCCTTTATAACAAACTGGCAAATGTTTCTCTGAGTTCTGTGAGCTGTTATAGCAAATTATCAAACCTGCAGAGGGGGTCATGGGAACCCCTGATTATAACCAGTTGGTCAGAAGCACAGGTGACATCTTGACCCTTGTGACTGGCATGTGAAGTGAAAGAATTCTTGTGAGACTGAGCCCTAACCTGTGGGGTCTGCACTAACTCCAGGTAGTGTCAGAATTGAATGGTAGGACACCCACCCCAAAGTTGGAGGATGGGTTGGTGTTAGGAAAAACCCTACAGATTTGGTGTCAAAAGACTGTAGAATGTGTACAAAAATGGAGTTTTCCTCTTACCCCCTTGCCTCGATCTGAGGCAATCCTGGCCCCCAACCATGCTATTTATGGCTTTGTGACCTTGAGCCAATGTGACTTCTCTGAGCTTTGGTTCCCCCTTTGTAAGGGGGGATAATACCTGCATCACTGGTTTGCTGTGATCGTTAGAGATAACGGAGGTGAAGTCCCTGGCACTGAGGTGCTCTGTAAATGGGAAGCATGCCCTGTCATCACATGTAAGAGCAGCTGGGATGCGCCTTTGTAGACTGGAAACCACAAGCAAGGGATCGCCCGTGAGGCTGAAGGTGGCCGGGTCCTCTGCAGAGCACAGCACAGAGGCTCCCAGCACGGAAGGATTTTGAGGCAAGTTGCTTGCCCCCATCCCAAGTGAGGCTGGTTACTCCTCCTCGTGTCCAAACAAGATTGCTGACCACGAGGAGTAGATCCAAGGATTCCCTCAGGTCACAGCCAGCCCCATGAGCAAAAAGGGCTCCGGCGGTACGGCCCAGATTCTCCTTCAAGAATGAAGGACCTGTTCCCCCGCAGCTGGGACTGCTCAGCCCTCGGCTGCAGCCCTTTGGGAATTGCCTCGGCTGAAGCCAGCTGCCTCGCCCAAGGCCACATTCCCTTCCCAGGGCAGCTGGCATCCAATGACCGATGGACCCTGGGGCATACAGTCCTGGCCCCCTCACCCCAACTCAGGACTAGTCTGAAGGGCCATCCCAGCTTCAGAGGACACCATGGTCAGCTGAGGCTTTGCTGACCCTGGCAGCCCAACCTCTCCGTCTGGCCAGCTCTGCTTCCTCCCTTCTCCTAAATCCCTCTCCCTGCAGCCTCCACCTACTGCCTTCATTCTGTCCTCCAGAACAAAACAAATCAGACTTTTCCAAAGCAATCCTTTGTGCCCTTTGGGTGCCAGGCGTAGGGTCCCCCTCTGAGTCTTTGCCAGTGGCCATTTCTGTAAGGAACCATGCCTGTTCCTATAACAAATCACGCCCAGGTCATTCAAGTTTGTCAACACAGAGGCTCTGCCGTGGGTAGGGTAGCTGAGCCATGTGGTGTCAACTTGTGTCTTCTCTGCCCCAAGACCGACCTTCTCCTTAGGACCCTCAGCGACCACTGTGGGGCTGTGCCCACTGGCCTCAGAGCTCCCGGGACCTCAGCCCAAGTGGAGTCTTGCACCTCTTCACTCCATCCCCTGCACGCTACTGAGACTAGCCAGCAGCACCTATACACGCCTCTACGTAAGCCCCTGCTATTCCAAGAGGGGATTCTACAGAATGATCTACCAAGTGATGAGGACCGGCTTTTCTGGTCCCACGAGGGGTTGCTCCCTCATCTGCACTTTGGGTTCTTCCAGCTGATCTCTGGACCCTAGCTCTGAGAGCAGGACAGTTCCAATGAGGAAACATGCTTGCTCCTCTGGTAGATTAAACCCCGCTCCTCTAAGGAGGTCAGTGGGGGTGAAATTCAGGGAAACTGGAGTTGAGGCTACCCCTCCTCCTGTGACAATTCTCCCTCAGCTGTCAACTTTGCAGGATCTGACTTGATTCTTCCTAATGAAGCTCCTCGAAGATTCTGGTTTCCCATCTCTTCCATCCTGGTCTCTTTAAGAGGAACAAATTACAGGGTGTTTGGAATGGTCAGAACTATATTAGAGAAGGAAATATAACTCACAAAGAACAGAGTGGAACCTCACCTCTCTGATTTGGGATATAGTACCTCCAATAACAGAATTGAAAATGACATTAACTCGTAGAGTATCTGTAATAGACTATGAGCTCCCTAAAGGCAGGGATTGCCTTTTGCTCATCTCTATATTCCTGGCATATGACGGGCATTTAGTAAGTGGGTTTTTTGGTTAAATAAATGGATCCCGGCAGTGACTCATACAGAGGATGCAGCTAATGAAAGCCCCGGGGCCTTTCTCCACTTCTGCTGTGGCCTAATCCTTACTTAGGCAGTTGGGTTTGGGACCACAGGGCAGGATGTGACATTTATCCCTATGAAATCCCACTTTGTTGAAAACAGTCCCTCTCGATCTTTTTGGTCAGCTCAGAGCAATGGGCCAAATCATGCTGGTAATGCCAGATCACGGTCTCAGCTCCAGCCCCTGATGAATGCCTCATTCCTGCAACCTGTTAGCCGAAGGGCCATACCAGCTGGCTGGCTCATGTACATCCGAGCTGAGCAATCGGCATCAGGCTTGGCAAGCTCAGGGTGTAGATGGCCCCCTGCAGCCAGGCCCAACGTCAGGGCGATGAGTTTGCAAACTCCTGCTTTTTGTACCCGTCACCGCCTCTCACTTGACCTCAAGAACCCCAGATATTCTGGCCAAGAGGATTCCCAAAGGTCTGTGGGTACCTGAGACCTTGAGCTCACTTGAGGAAGGAAGGGAACCCCACTTGGGACCCAGAACTACATATCTCATGGGACCCCATATAGGAATGTCAATCCCCATTTTCCAGGTAGGGAAAAAACAGTGGGATAAGGTTAGGCTGTTAGAAATCCCAGGCCCAAGTGTGACTACTTTCCAGCCTTATATCCCTTCTAACTTCCTCTTAGAATCAAATCTGCTCCAAAATCAGGACCCTGCCCTACTCCTGTATCTAGCTTGGGTCTAGCAGTTAAAAATCATTGAACAATAAAAGTAACAGCAACAATTTCATTTATTGAGCCCTTACTATGTGTCAGACACTGTTGTAAGTACTTTGCTTATATTATATCTAATGTCATATCACCCTGTGGGAAGAGGCAGTCACCTTCCTTTTCTGCACAAGGAAACTGAGGTCCAAAGAGGACGAGTGCCTTGTCCGAGGCCACACTTCTGGGAAATGTCAGGCTCAGATTCAAACTCAGGTCTGTCTGAACCTAAAGGACATCTCTGACGGCTCAGAGCTGTCAGCCGGACACATCTCAAACAGAAGCTGTCATTTACAGAGGATAATTCAGAGTGGCCTCTTCCATGGCAAGGAGACAGACATGGGGACTCGATGGATCTGTCCACTCCTCCCTGGGGGCCAACACAGGCCTGGCCCAAGACCGCAGGAGCGGAGGACCTTGGAAAGAGCCCCACTGGCACCGCCTCCCTGTTTGAGAAGGTTCTGAACAAAGCCTTGGAATTTCCAAGAGTGGCTTTCCCAGCTGGAAGGAAGCCACTTGCCCCCGTGCAAACCAGCAGCTGGCTTATGGGAAGATGTTCGGACAGGCTGATCTTTCTCCGTAATTCATTCAAAAAATATTAGCCAGGGGCCTAAACTATTGGCACCTTTATCATTTCAAAACATCCTCCAGTCTGGGCCAGCATGAACAGCTGGACTTGGAGGTTACCATGTTAATACTGGCACCAGAAGAGAACACAGCCTGTTAAATAACAGGGTGCGTGAGTCCTGGCTTGGGTGCAGTGCTGAGCCAGGCATTGGAGAGGGACGGATCTTGGGGGTCATCCAAGCTCACCTCTAGCTGTAGCGGGGAACTTGAGCTCAGAGAGAGTGACAGAGATGGGATTTGAACTTGGGTCTTTTGGCTGCTTCTAGAATTACAGGATATCCACCTGCCAACCTGCTTGCCCACCTCTAGGGCTGACTTTATACTTGCTGGATGAGAATTGATCCACAAGGAGCAGCCAGGAGGTCTCAGCAGAGACAAAGCCCAGAAGGGGCCAGCCAAGCATCCCCTGGAGGGGTGCGGAGTAAGTTAGAACAGGAGCTGCCTCAGACTCTGAGATGTGGGGCTGCACCGCTCCATTGTGCCAGACATAGACATCCTAGGCAGAAATGGAAATTCACTCGTATAACTTCCCCACCCCGTAGCCTGCCAGCCAAGGTCTCCATAGCCTGGCCCCAACTTGCCTCTCCACCCTTATCTCTCCCGGCTTGCCCTTCAGCCAGTCTGCACTCCTAATCTCAGAGACGATCCCTCCTGCATTCTTGCACAACTAGTAGACCTGCTCCCTTCCCCAGGCTTGTCCGTGCTCCATCCGTCCCAAGGAGCTGAGTTCCAACCACACAGCTCACTTCCTCCGAGTCTTTCCTAAGCAGCCTCTACTCAGGCCTTTAGAGCACGACACCTCTCCCATCCATCTCACGCATCATCCCAAGGATGTGAATAAGAGGCGGCAGCTATCTTTACTAAGGCCGTACTTCATGCCAGGCCCTCCACAGCATTATCACGTTGAGTCCTCACAACAACGCTCTGAGTTGAACACCATTGTTTCCATTTGACAGATGAGGAAACGGAGGCTTGGAGAGTTGCCCAATGTCACACAGCTAGAAGCTGGGACCCAGGACTCCACAGCCAGGGCTTCTGATCTCTAGGTGCCGACCCCGCCTCCCACCAGCACAGGCTCCCTCACTTTGTTAGTTCCTGCCGGTGGAGGCGGGGGTTCTGCTGTTCCTGGGTAGGCATTAGGTCTCTGAGGGCTTGAACCATTTCATTCATTTTTTTCATTCAACAGAAGTTTGTCGGGCACCTTCTACCACATTGCCAGGATCTAGCCCTTATCTTGGGCATTAGAAATACAGGCATGAAAAAGCCACAGTCTCCGCGCTCAGTGTGCCCCAGTCTGTTTGGAAGACGGACCCACAAAGAGACAAATCGCTCAACAACTCAGGATGGGTGATGTGCAGGGTTAGCAAGCCTAGGAGAGGGAGCTTCTGGCCAACTTCACCTACAAATTGGAACGTGTGACAAATGTGCTGTGTTTGGTGCCCTGGGCGCCTGGTACAGACTACCTGGCATACAGCAGGCACTCTCAGTTGGTGGCGGTGGCCAAGTGAGCGGACAGTGTCAGTGAAAGCCCCAGAATATCCATCTAGCTGATGTGTTCAATTGGCCATCTGGGGTGCTTTTAGTTTCAACAGATACTTATAACAATGGAAATGATGTGTAGCGCATGACAATGAAGCCCTTAGATGACTAGAGCTCCTGGCAGGCAGAAGTGGTGGTTAATACATCTAGGTGACCCCTGCAGAGCCTAGCACTGTACCTCATGCCAAGAGGAACCCAATAAATATTGCGGATTAATGATAGAACCTTCTGCCGTCTAGGGACACGCAGCCTCGGACAGTCATGGAGGACATGCTAGACAGAGTGTCCTAGGTTCTATTAGTCTGTCTTTCATTCCTCATCTTCCTGTCTGCTAAAAATACAGAGAATCTGCATTTCCTCCCTCCTTGAGTCCAAAGGGCCAGAATGCTTAAACCTGACCAGAAACTCTTGAGAAGCTGCAGCAGTCAAACGAGGGAAAGTTTCACCTCTGGATCATCCGTTTTCCATTCCTCACCCAAAGCAAGGGTCCAGAGTACACACTGAAGCAATCAGCAGGGTCCCAGACCCTATGGAACAAGGTCATGAGCTTTCCCTCCAACTCCAAACCCTCACCCTACCTCCCTCTGACCCCCTGGAGTCCTGAGCCAGAGCCCCTGCCAGGCAGATGGCCCAGTGGATAGAAAAGTGTTTCAGTTGCTGGTGGCCCCCCCTTTGCCGACTTCTTCCTCTGGGTCATTTTCCCAGGCTCTCTACAGGGTACTCCTGAGCTCATTCCAGCAAAGGGGGCAGGTCTGGGGTGGTTTGGGCAAAAGCTCTCAGGAAGGAGTTCGGGCTTTAGGCCGCAGTATCCTGCCCCCTGGGCTGCTTCCCCCAGGACTCTGCCCCCTGAGTAGGCTACAGTTGATTTCTAGGCTCTCATCCCAGGGCAGACAGTAATTGGTCACCCAGCAGGGGGAGGGGGAGAGAGCCTGGTTGCTGGACTGGGGTCTCCTCCAGGCCCTCCTCCCACTCCACCCTGCAACGTGGCCAGGACCCCGGGAGGTAGAGGCTTCATCCCAATCACCCAGGCCTCCTGTCTCAAGGACCAGGCCGGTTCTTGGTACCCACTGATGCAATCCCGCCTAGGCTGTGTGCTCTGGTCCCTCCAGCCAAAGGACCACCAACCTGAGAGTGGAGTTCTCTCTGCCACTAGCTTCTCTGTATGCGTCTCTGTTCCAGGGTTTCCATCCCCAAGGGAGCAGGGCCTCCCAAGTGCCTTCAGGGTTCCCAAGTCCTTTATCAAACTTGGAGTGCTGGAGTTAGGGTCACCGTGGGCACTTTTGGCGCCCAGTCAAGAGCTCTCCAGATCTCCACCTCCCTTCCTGCGGACCATCAAAAGGTCAGAGTTCCTCACCCAACCTGGTCCTTCCACGCATGCGCCTATCACTGTCCAAAGTCATGCCTCGATTTCCCTGTTCCACTGGGGACTCCTTTTTCCGTGAGCCCACGCATGCGCCTATCACTGTCCAAAGTCATGCCTCGATTTCCCTGTTCCACAGGGGACTCTTTTTTCCGTGAGCCCTATCCAGTCCCTTCCTGCGTCCCAGACTTGCCCTTCTGCCTCCTCTTCTCCTCCCGTGTGTATCCCAGCTCCTCTCCCGGCCACCGCTGTGGACTTTAGGTAGCCTCCCAAGTACAAACCCCCAGCCCGTCAGGGGGCTCACCTCCGCCGTTCTTGTAGCAGAGATAGGGGAAGCGCCACACGTTGGCCAGGTCTACGGCGAAGCCGACCACCGACAGCAGGAAGTCGATTTTCTTGCCCCAGGTTTCCCGGGGCTGCTCGTCGCCGTCGCGGGACGCCAGGAGGCACTGGACGCCGTTGCGCTCTTTCACCACCAAGAGTTCTGCAGCTTTGCGCTTCCGCTGGGGCTGCTCCGACCCCGGGCCCGCCCCGCTGTTCTCAGGCTGCACCTGCGGGTTCATCCGCGCCAGAAGCATGGGTGCGGCTGGCGAGAGGGGAGTCGGTGATACTGGGACCACGCCGAGGCTCTGCTGGAATCAAAGGAAAAGACGCGGTCACTGGGCCCTTCCACCCTGCCTGCGCCTCCCAAGGCCTCCCGGGAGCGTTGGGATACTGTGGTTGGCGCGCGCTGAGCGGACGCAAGGTTCCTAGAAAAGGGCGCGCGTCTGTTGGAAAAATTTGGAAGCAGAGTAGTGGGGCGCCCGAAAGGGACGGCACTTCGAGGTGGAGACCGCCCCTGCCGCCCTAGGGATCCTGCTAGGCACCCCGCAGCTCTTCCCTCATTCACCCGCTCTCTCTTGTCCCCAAACGGCGGAGTTTGGACACGTCCAGGCAGAGGTTTCCCAGGGCGGTGACCCGGCCGGGTGCAGCTGGCTGCCCCCTACCCTCGGCTCGGGTCTGAGCCACGTCCGAGAGCCCCAGGAGTCTCCCCGGACACTTATTACCTCTGCACTTCAAACTCGCTGGCACCCTAGCTCTGCGCATCCCAACCTGGGCCTCCCCGGCACACCTAGCTCGGTTCCGCGCGCAGGGCGCACTCACGTGTTCCGCGGCGACGGGATCCCTGCTGCCGTGCGCCCTGCCTTGCCTGCTCCGGACCCGCCTCGCCTCGCCTCGCCTCTCCAGGCTGTGGGGCGCGGGCTGGGGCTGGGCTCCGCCGCGTGGCGCTCGGGCGCGGCCCGAGGAGCGCTGAAAGCGCGGGGCGGCCGGCGGGGCGCAGGCTGGCTGGTTCTGACCGTGCCGGGTGGGGGCCGGGCTGGTAATGTAGCCTGCGCCCCAGGTAACGCGCCGATTGCATTAACCCAGCGCCGGGCCCGCTCTGTCTGGAGCCTGTTAGCGCTAATGGAGACTGACAGCGCGGCCGGGGATGGGCAGGGGCGGGAGCGCGGCGCGGGCTCGGGGGACGGCGGGAGTCCCGCTCCCGGCGACTCACGGGACCCGGGTGCCCATTCCCGTTCCAGCACGCACTGGGACACCAGACTCAGCTCCTGGGGGCACCAGGCTCTGACCTCTGACTACGGGAAGAGAGCGAGATTCTCAGAACTAGGATCTGAGTCGCGTTTGAGAGGGGACGGGGAAAGGACTGGGGAGATCAATGACGGTTCGGTACCAGCTCTGTCATCCGCCGCAGGCCACTTAAACTACCTGGCCGGAGTTTCTCCACCAACAAAATGGGAATATTCTGTTCAATGCCTAGGAAGGCACACTGAGGGCCTGCAGGCCATTGGGTGGGTTTTGTTTAGCTGGCTCGAATTGAAAGGTCACAACTGGGCACTTACTCCTTCATCTGTTTGTTATGGGTAGGCTAGCAAGGGATTTGAGGTTGTGACCCCTGTTGTATGAGGCTTAGAGTCGCTATTCATTCATTTATTCACCCATTCATGCACCCCTTTGCTCACGTGTTCCTACATATGCCTTTTATGTGCCAGGCACTGTTCTAGGCTCTTGAGATACATTAGTGGACAACTCAGTCAAAAATCCCTTTAAAAAAAAAAAAATCCCCGACATGATGGTGTTTACAATCTGTCAGGGGGAGTCAGGGGAAAACAAGAAACATAACAAGTAAACACATTATTATATAGTATATCAGAAGGTGATCTGTACTATGAGGGGATAGGGAGTGCTGTGTGGGGGGAGGGTGCAGTTGCAGTGTGACCAGGGAATTTGGGAAGGCGACGCTTAAACAAGTAAAGGAGTGAGCCATTTGGACCTGATATTCATTCATTCGTTTACCTATTGGTTAATTTATTCATTCATCAGTAGATGCTGATCACCTGCTATATGCCTGAAGTGTGCTGGCTGGTGGAGCTATGGAGATAGTCCCTGGCTTCAAGGAGCTCTCAGTCCAGTGTGTAAAGAGTTGATCACAAATCAGTGTGGTCAGAATTAGTTGTGACCACAAGGGTGTGGAAATTGGGCGCAGCTGAATTAGCGAGTAAGGGGTGGGGTGGTGATCCAAGAAGGCCTCACAGAGGTGACAACACTTAAGCAGGATAGGTAGGAGTTTGAATAAGCCCAGGCACACCAACCTTTCTTTTGTTTAAACATTCCAAGCTCAAACCCACCTCAGGACCTTTACACTTGCTGTTTCCTCTGCCTGAGTTGTTCAGGTCTCAGTTTGGTGGTCCCTTCCTGACCACTCAAATTGAAAGTGTATGCCCACTCTCTATCACATCACCCTATCATCCTGTTTTATTCCTTTCATTACATCACTATCCAAATTTTAAAATTTGTTTATCTATTATATGTCTCCTCTTGGTGGCTTATGAGCTCCATGAGGGCAGGGACCTTGGCTGTCCTATACACTACCATATTCCTAATATCTGGAACATACTAGGGCATCAGTTATGTAAGGTGAATGAATTAATGGTGGTGTATGAGGGTGTTCAGAGCATTTTCATCAGGGCGACCAGCATGACAGATGTCCTCTGTGAAGGATGCAGAGAGAAGAGAAAAGGAAAAATAGTGGGGTGGTGGGTCAGCCTTGGCCTTCTGGAGGCCGATGGTCAGAGAAAGGAGGAGGTTTCAGGAGGAAAGCCTGGAACCACGCCCATCAAGGACATTCATCTCCTCTGACCCGTGGACCATTTTGATAAGCCTATGAGGAAAGCAGGAATGGAATCATCTTTCTATTCTGGGGGTCAGGAAACTGTGTTTGTGAAGTCTCACAGGTTGGAAGTGACAGAGTTGAAATGAGAACCCAGGTCTCCTGGCTCCCAGCCTGTGTCTCCTCCACCAGCTTATGGATGGAGACACTCAGAATCTCTCTTGAGAGTCATGTTCCCCTCCTGTTTTCTACCCCATGTCCCATCCAACTGGTCCTGAGAATCCCACCTTTAAACCTGCTACGAAGCCCCATTCCCACTGCTGCAGCATCCCCACAGAGGGTGCCCACCCATCGCCTTCCACTGCAGCAGCCTCCTCGCTGGTCACCCCGTGTCCAGTATCTTTCCAGCCACATGATATTCACCAGCTGCCAGAGCCTTTTCTAAAACTCATCTGATCACCTCACTCTTCTGCATAAAACTCCTCTGAGAGACAACAACACATCAACGTGATTTAATTAACCCTGGATTTGAGGTAATTTTATTTTCTTCTTTATACTTCTCTTTATCTGACAACTTTTCTACAATGAGCATTTGATACTTATGCAATCAGAAAAAAGATAATTTCTTAAAATCTTCCGATCTTTCCAAGATAATATCAAAACACCTTCAGCTGTACAGGCAAGATTCTGCCTGCCTATTTAACCACATCTCCTGCTATTCCAATTCTCTCCTCATTCTTCTTAAAATTCCTTTACCATCTCCAAAATGTGCTTTATTCTCCAGCAACATGAGAGATACTCAACTATTAATGGGTCCTTGAACACCTTGTGCCTTTTTACACTTCTGGATTTTTAAGTAGGCTGTCCATCTTCCTCTTGTCTACCTGGAGAACTCCTATTCATCCTTTAAAACCTCAGATGTCACCTCCACTGTAAAGCCTTCCCCGATAACCACCTCCCACAAGAGAGTAAACTCCTCCTTTATATTGCTTTGTATTTTTGCCTAGTACTTTATCTGTGTGACTTCCCTACTAGGGACAAGGACAGTACCTGATATATCCTGTTACATAGCTTGCACTCCAGAAATGTGTACACAACAGAACTAGGAGAGATCTCAATTGTTGGTTGGGTTTGGTGTCTTTGGCTGGGGTTTTTTCTGTTGGATTCTTCCAGAAACAGAACCTGAAACAAAGAATTGAATTCAAGAAGTTTATTTAGGAGGGGATACGGGAAGCACTGATAGAGGAGGGGGGAGGTAAGAAAGGGAAGGAACCCAACAGAGGGGACGTTAAAAAGCAGTTACTAGCAAATGTAAAATCGATAGCTCATGGGAAGCAGCCGCATAGCACAGGGAGATCAGCTCGGTGCTTTGTGACCACCTAGAGGGATGGGATAAGGAGGGTGGGAGGGAGGGAGATGCAAGAGGGAAGAGATATGGGGATATATGTATATGTATAGCTGATTCACCTTGTTATAAAGCAGAAACTAACACACCATTGTAGAGCAATTATACTCCAATAAATATGTTAAAAAAAAAAAAAAAAAGCAGTTACGGCTGTAGGCAGCTGTTGGTCAGTCCTGCTGGGAACTTCTGGGAGACAGCATTGCCTCGGAGTTGTCCCATCCCCGGGCAAGGAAGCTGGAGTATTTATCCATGAAGGCTGCTCCCTTCAGCCTTCCCTGGAAGGGTGCTAACTTCCCAGCATTCCCAGCCTGTCTGGTGTGTGGGCTGAGCGACCTCCTGTTGCCAGAAAAAGGCTCCCATCAGAGTCCCAGGTAGGGGCAGTAGGAAGCTGGTGGGTCAGGTCTGCGTTGGCAGGAATAGTGGATGACGAGTGGTGTTGGTGAGGCAGTGGAAGTGTTCGCTACAGAGATGGAAGGAGACACCCCCCCCCCCAATACATGCACATCACTGGAGGGGCCGCCAGCAAGTCCTGAGGGTTCCACTTTGTGGTTTCAGAGACTTCTGGAGGACAGCAGTGAGGATACCAGCCCGCGGCTGTGCTGAAGGGGAAGGCATCTCTCTCCATCTCTGGCCCAGACTCCCTGCCCCTCAGTTCCAAGAGCCATGGGGCCATGTGGCTTCTCTCTGTGCCCTGCCTCCTGCCCCTCCAGGTGGCCTGAGGGCAAGTGGGTGGGCAGGCGGCTGGAGCATTATCAGCGCTAACGGGATCCCTGGGGAGGCGTCACTTCCACTTACCACGGCACTTGGTGACACAGGCCATGGGCACAAGGTGATGGCTGGTGCCGTCAGCCCAGCTCTGGCCATCTCCCTGCAGACACCAAGACCCTGACACACAAAGGCTGGTCTGGAGGTTATTTGGAATCCAAGTGGCTCGGTCCTGGAAGTGTCCTGAGGATACTATCAGAGCCTGCACCTCCATTGCACTGATGAGGAAAATAAGGCCAGAGAGGAGGAGAGGTTCGCCTGTACATTTCCTCCCTTCCTTCTTTCCTCCTTCGTTCCTTCCTTCCCACCTTCCTTCCCTTCCTCCCTCCCTCCCTCTCTCTCTCTCTCTCTCTCTCTTTCTTTCTTTCTGTTTCTTTTTTTTTCATCGTTTGATCAGGGGCATTAGACTGATGTCCTTGCCACTGACCTGCCCTGGGTCATTGGTCATTGGTATAGGTTAAACTGCATTTACAAATAGCAAAAAAGTGTCCTCAGTAAAAGACCCCTAGGAGTTGAAATCAGTCTCCTTCAGGACACCTCCCACTAAAGTCCCCCAGGTGTCCTTGAGGCTTCCAACCTACCCAGATGGGACTCAGTCCTTAGACTCTTCTCTACGGAGCTCCTACCCCACCTGGGACCACATCCGGGCACTGGCATTAAAGAGCGTCTATCCATCACTGACGATGGATAAAACCATTTACATCCCCTGCCTGGATCTAAATACAGACCGACATCTCCACATGGGTAATAAACGGCACCTGGAACTCCCATGTCCAAGATAGAATTCTTGATGTCCCCTTGCTGAGCTGCATGCACACCTGCTTCTCCTCATCTCCCTCACTCCAGGGGATGGCATATTTGTCCTTGTAGATCCTCAGAGGCCAAAAACCTTGGAGTCCTCTTTCTCACGTTCCCACAACCAATCCTACTGCAAACTCTGTTGGCTCCAAATCAGATCCCACCTCCACACCTCCAAGGTCACCACCCTGTTCCAGGCTATGTCATCCCTCACCTGGATTACTGTGGCAGCCTCTGAATGGCCTCCCTCACTTCTCCCTTTGCCCCCTGAAGTTTAAGCTCTACACAGCCACCAGGAAGACCTTTTGGAAGCGAGCTCAGATGCTATTCCTCCCTCTCTCCAATGGCTCCCATCTCATTCAGAATAGAATCTGAAGCCCTTCCACGGGTGAGATGGATGAATGAGTAAACCATCCTTTTGTGGATTTGCCAACACAAGCCCGGCCAAGCCTCGTGACCCTCTAAGGGACGGACAGAGGCACTGGCATGCGGGGTGGCAGAAAAAGCACAGGTCTGGGAGTCAGCACCCTGGGTCCTGACTCCTGCTCTGCTGCTTTCGGGCTTTCTGGTGAGGGCCAAGTCCATCAGCAAGATGGGGAGGGACAGTAGGAAGAAGAAAGACAGACAGAAGTTATGTCAGGAGTGGAACTGCAGAAGGAGAAAGGAAAGGAGATGTTCGAGGCAAAGGAACTCAGTCTCCTGGGAGGAGAGGAGGACCTCCCTCTTCTGCATGAGCCACCACATACATCCTTTGGCCTGAGGTGGTCACGTGAGTTATGGGGACAGAGGACTCACACCTGGTTCATGTCCTGCTCCGAGGCAGAGGGGGGTTGAGGTCAGCTGACCAGGATGAGCCATAATCAAGCTGACACAAGGCCTCTGTCCATCGTGGGAATGAATATCAGAGCAGGATGGGACCACAGAAACCTTCACGCCCGGCTGTACTCTGTTAGAAGACCAGACACTCCTTAGATAATCCGATGAATGTGGACTCTCCCAGAAATATGCACGCACACACAGCATTTTAAAATTTAGTGTGAAATTTCTCATACATAAGAAAAAGTGTATAAAAATATATGAACAATTTATAGTTTAAGTAGCAGTAATATGAACATACAAGAACCCACCCTCTTGGATTAAGAAATAGACCATCTCCAATACCCTATGAGCCCCTGTGTGCCCCTCCTCTTACTACTCTCCCCCACTCCAAGGTAACCACTTTCCTGTATTTAGCAGCTCATTAATTTCTTTGTTTTTCTTCACAGTATTGTCACCTATGAATCTATTTCTAACAATATATTGTTTAGTTTTGTCCTTCTTTGAACTTTATATAAAAGGAGTCATACTACAGATACTATTCTGTGACTCCTTTGGCTTGAATACAATATTTTTGAGATTCATCTGTGATGATGGAGTTAGCTGTAGTTCACTCATTTTCACTGTTGTATATATTCATTCTATTGTCTGAATTATAACAATTTGTTTATTCATTCAGCTATTGAAGGACATTTGGATTGTTTCTAGTTTTTTAAATATTTTGAACAATGCTGCCTAGAAACTTTTGTACAGACAGCTCCTATGCCCGTGTGCAAGTTTCTCTAGGCTCTATACTTAGTGAAGTGCCGGTGTGCAGAGTATATGTTTGTTCAGCTTTATCAAATAATGTCAAACTATTTTCTAAAGTGGTACCAGCTGAAACTCTAACACTGTTATTTCTTCACTTCCAGTTTCTTTACATCCTCGCCAACCCTTGGCATTATCTGGCTTTTATTTTTTACCAATCTTTAAAATGTGGTTTTGGGAATTCCCTGGTGGACCAGTGGTTGAGACTTGGCACTTTCACTGCAGCGGCCCAGGTTCAATCCCTGGTCAGGGAACGAAGATCCTGAAAGCCGCACGGCGCAGCCAAAAAACAAAAAAAAAGATGTGATTTTAACATGCATTTCTCTGACTCCCAATGACCTGGACCATCTTTTCACATACGTGTGGGTCATTTGTGTTTCTTTTTTTCTGTGACATGATGACATGTTGTCTGTGCAATTTTGTGTTGGCTTGTTTTTTTCTTATTGATTCACAGTAGTTCTTAATATCCTGGGCCTGAACCTTTGTCACTTACGTTGCAAACATCTTGTCTTGGTTGTGTAAGTCTTTTTTCTCTGTATGGTGATTTTGATAGAGGTTATTCATTTTAATGTATTTTAATGCAGCAATGCATTAAAATACATTATGTATTTATTTCAGAAACCCTTCCCTACCTGATATTTTCCTAAACTATAAACTTTGATAGTTTTTCCCTTCATATTTATATCGTTAATCCACATGGAGTTGATTCTGTGTAGGGTGTGAGGTAGGGATGCCACTTCACTATTTTTCATATGAATCACTGATAAACTGTTGTGGCCCATTCATTAAGTACTTCTATCTTTTCTGCTCTGATTGGCAGAGAATGCTCACTCACCAACCAAGTCTTCTTGTACAGTTGCGTTTGTTTCTGGGCTCTTCATTCTGCCCCATTGGTCGGTTTTCTGTGTCCAAGCAATACCACATTGTCTTAATTAACATTGTTTTCCAGGTACAAACTTTCAGTCATAAGGTGACTAAGTTCTAGGGCTCTAAAGTACGGCATGGTGACTATAGCTAACAACACTCTATTATATATTTGAAATTTGCAGAGAGTAGATCTTACATATTTCATCGCACACACACAAAAGGTAACTATGTGAGGTGATGGATGTGTTAACTTAATTATGGTAACCATATCACGATGTATATGTATATCAAATCATCACGTTGTGCACTTTAAATATATACAACTTTTTGTGAATTATACCCCAACAAAGCTGGGAAAACAAACAAACGACTTTGCCATATAATAAGCTTTTCCATCTGATGGGGCAAGACTCTCCAGCTCTTTTTCTTTGGAAGTGTCTTGTCAAACTTTTCTCTGCAAATTTCAGAATCAGCTTGTTGAGTTCCATGAAAAATCCCATTGGAATTTCAACTGTGATTACACTGAATCTATAGATCAATTTGGGGAGAATTGACATTTTTTACAGTATTCGATATTCCTATCCAAGATAAGTATTCCTTATCTCTGTGTATTTGTCATTTTTAATGCACACAGCATTTCAAATAGAGGTTTAGGGGACTTGCAGATTCCTGCATGGACTCCATCTCAGAATCCCTGACATGACTGCCCACTAGTCTCTGTGCTCTGTTTTCTTTTCCATCAGGAAACACTTCCCAGTGGTTTCACTAGTCATACATAATACATACACATACAACTACCTTCCCACCCCCTTCCCACTTGTCTCTCTGGCCCTCTGATATCTATTCCTCGGAAACTTACCAAGTTAACCTTTTTCTGCAGTCTGGAGAGGCAGAATGGGTAAAAGCAGGAACTTAGGAGCCATATTGCATGAATTTTAATCTTGTCTCCACATTTACTATCTGTGAAATCTTGGTCAAGTTCTCCTACTTCTCTGTGTCTCAGTTTCCTCATCTGTAAAATGGATAAGATGGTGATGCCAAATAGGACTTACCTCATAGAACTGTTGAGAGGATTAAATGAATAAATACATGCAAAGCACTTAGAACAGTGCCTGGTATAGCATATGTGTTACTTCTTCTTGCTGTTGTTTCAAAAACTTTAATGTCTCCACATCTCTGGGAGGCGGGGATTGTCTTCAGAATTTTAAGTTAGGTCTATCTGATTTCACGTTCCGAGGCTGGGGGACTTCCCTGGTGGTCCAGTGGTAAAGAATCTGCCTTACAATGCAGGGGATGCGGGTTCCATCCCTGGTCAGGGAACTAAGATCCCACATACTGTGGGGCAACCCGCACACGGCAACTACTGAGCTCACGCGCCTCATCTAGAGCCCGCCATACCACAAACGCTCTGGAACCCGCACGCCACAACTACAGAGCCCACGCTCCTTGGAGCCTCTGCGCCACAACTAGAGAAGAGGAAAAACCCGCACACCACAACTAGAGAGAAGCCTGCACACGACAGGGAAGAACTTGTGCGCTGCAACGAAAGATCCCACGTGCCGCAACTAAGACCCAACACAGCCAAAAAAAAAAAAAAAAAAAATTCCGAGACTGGGATGAAGTAGCAAATAAGGGTTGGTATAACAACTATGAGTGTGGATTTGGAGTTCAAAAAAAAAAAAAGCTGGGTGGGTTCAAAACTTGCTTCACCATTTACCTGCTGAGTGACTTTGGTTTCTGAGCCTCAGGTTTCCCACCTGTAAAATGGGGATAACAGAGCTATTAAATAAAACAATCAATGGGAAAGACTTGGTAACACTACAGGAAGGGACTCATTTATCAACGCTCTGCGACGTCAGTTACAGTCATGTCCTTGAAAGTAATCTGCTTCTTCCTAGAGTTCTGTTGCCTCTTTACCACTTTCCCAGTTCACATTAGTCTAGCAGATTGTTCAAAGTGCAGATTCCTGGGCCTGCCCCAGAAATTTAGATTCAGTGGATCTGCAGTGGGGACCAGGAATCTGCCTGTCTGTGGCATGTTTAATTCCTGTTTAAAAAAAATATAATTCCAGTATTAGTGATATGTTTCATAAGCAGAGTCCCAGTTTTAGAGTAGCTATAGCGATTCACACTGGCTTTGCCCCACCTGAGTGCCGTCTTTCCCGAGCACTGGGGCTTCTTCCATTTGCTCTGGTTACACTTAGCAAAAAACCACTTCCTGGACGAGTTGTCTTCTCCCTGGGAGGGGTGAAAGGGTGCCCTCTAGGGCATGCAAGGAGAAGAGCTGCTTCCTGCTCATTGTCTAAGGGACAGTTGCAGAGGTACCAGGAGCAGCCGTAAAACCCCCAGAGCAGGTGTGTGGGATGGGCAAGGGGATGGAGGTGGGAACTGCACCCTCATCAAGGTGATTGTCAGGAGGCCTCAGCACAATGAAGCCAAGGGCTGTGGGATCCGCCCCCAGCCTGGGCTGGTCCTGCTCCGCCCTCGTGCCCAGGAACCTGAATCTAATAAGCCACTTAGTGACGGCAGCACAAGCAGTAGCCACGCTCTGTGGACCACAGACAGAAAACACCAGCCTGAGGCATGCTCTTACGAAGTCTGTCTCCTCCTCCGCCTGTACCCTTGACCCCCCAAGATGAAAGCTGAGTGGTTTTAGGGCAAGGGCAGGGGAACTAGAGAGCAAGGCTCAGGGTAATGATTTTCTGCCCCTCTTTATGGTAAACACCATCACCCTCCCCTCCTAGTTTCTCGGGATACCCCTGACACACTGGCCTCCTTTATGTGACAAGCAGACAGAGTGGCACTCAACTTTCATACTAACTGCTTGGGGCTTCAAATCCTGGCTCTGTTGCTTCCTAGTTGTGTCAGCCTGGGCTGATGTGTGCCTCAGTGTTCTATACAATGGCGCTCATCATAGTACTTATCTCATAGGGTACTTGTAAGGCTTAAATGCATCATGACTGCTAAATGCTTCGTGTTGGGCACATACTAAATACACAAAAGACATTTGCTATATATTTGGCAATCTTTCCATTCATTGAGCATTTATGGGTTTTAGGTACCATGCTAAGTATTATTTCATATAATACTCACTATTATTATCCCCATTTTACAGATTAAAGAATTAATGGTATTAACCAATAAAGTTTTTAAAAATTTTCCAAAAAAAAAAAATAATGGTGAAAGTGGTTAAATGCCTTGCCCAGGGTCACATGGGTAGGATGGGACAGAGGGTGGGATTTGAACCTAGAGCTAGGCTGGCTCCAGGGCACACGCTCTTAACCATTGTTCTATGCTGGTGGCTCAGGGTCTCCCTCTTTGGTCCCCACCTTCTTCATCCTCCTCACCTTCTCACCTTCCCCCTTCCCCACTCAAGCTCCCCATTCTCAGCAGGGCTCCTCTCGCTTTTTTTCTGGGAACCCGGAGGCGGAGGCTGATGCAGTTCTGAACCCCAGCATTGTCTGTTTGCAGCCACCGTCTTCTCTGGCCCTTTCTCCTCAGAGCTGGAATCCTTCCCTCTCCAAGGCTCACCTCCTCCCCCCTCCAATCCCTTATGTCCCCCCACCCTCCAGCTCTGGGACCTGCCCCAACACCATCCTGCTTCTCTTCTATTTCTCTTCTCTCCTCCCCTTCCCTCTGTCCTACCCAGGTCTTCTCCATCTGACGGCATCCCCCCTCCTTAGTGCTGTATCACGCTCCTTTCCCTTCCTCCCAGGTAACTCGAAGAAGAACCCTCCACTCACAGCTTCCGTGCCTCACCCCCAATTCCCAAGGTCACACAGAACAAGCGCTCAGACCCTGACTCCTGACATGTGGTCCAGGGATCTTCCCACATGCCACATCCTCTCTGTGGAGCATTTATCAGACTAGGTAGTCTGGGCACACCCTGAAGGGATGAAACAAGGGACGGGGAAGCTGAGATGAGGAGGCTGAGGAGACTTTGAGGTCTTGGTGGAGGAGGGTCTGGGCCGGGCAGAATTCTGGGTGACAGAGTCGAAGACAGGTCACCATTAGGTCATCCCTGCTTATTCCAGGGGACACAGAAATGCACACACTAACCCTCCAATGCACTGCTTTCCTTGTGAGGAGACCAGGTAGCCAGTTCATACTGCCCAGGGATAGATGGGGGCTGTTGAGTTGAAGTCAGTCCAGACACTCGGACACCCCCGCAAATATACTGCGTATTTCTGCTTGCATGTGTGCCGGGGAGTATGAGGAGAGGTGGTGGTAAAGGGGCTTGTGGCCTTAGGAGACTGAGGGACAGACCTGTCCTCATGGGGGGACATGCAGTCAGAGAGGGGAGGTGGCAGTTATATTCTCTGTGACCCAAGAGCAGGATCAAAGCCCATAAACACACGCTTCAGGGAGTCAGCCCCCAGCTCCCCGGAGCACAGGAGGGGGCTTAAAGGGCTGTATCGGGGTGGACAAGGCCGCCCTCCCAGGCACGAGGGCCTGGCTCCCAGAGGCGTCCAGGCTGAGCCCCAGCGTGAGAACAAACCACATGGTGGGGATTGTTTGCCTGACAGTTTCCCAGGCAATCATGAGGCCTGGGAAGGGGGTCGCAGGAGGAAGGGGGCTCTTCCTCAAGGCTTTCCCAATTCTGCCAATCATTACTAATCATTTTACTAATAATAATCCCTCCTCTTTTGTCTCCCTGTCTCCCAGCCCACTCCTAACAAGACCTACTCCACTCCCCAAACCACTTAGAAGGCAGGACAGCCAGGGCTTAGAGGGGCCTCGTTACCCTTTCCTGAAGTAGAGCAGCACAATGGGTCGTGAGATGTTGATGATTTAGGCCCATGCAGCCCCTGCTTTAAATGGCTTTGCCTCATATAGGAAGAAAGTCTGACCCCCTTCCCACTGTAATAGAGAAGAACAAATCTGACTCCATATTAGATCTGTTTCTTCTGTTTTAACCTTTGTATTCTATTGCTTTTGCTTCCAATTAAGAATGTTGCCTATAGCCTGAAATATACAGCACAGCCCATTCTCAAGGCCCTGACCTTTAAGGGTATAATACTTTCCCATTCATGTAGAGATAAAAAGTTGCAGAACAGAGAGAATAACATTTGCCTCCTTGAAGGTTTACAGGAACATCCTGACCTGACCTACATGGAAAGCTACAAGAACAAATGCTTCTGACACCAAGAAGTTTGCAAGAACAAGCCACGCCCCTCTCTCACTTTGTCTTTAAAAATGCTTTGCTGAAACCCTTCGAGGAGTTTGGGGTCTTTTCAGGCATGAGCCACCTGTTCTCCTTGCATGGCCCTGCAATAAACCTTTCTCTGCTCCAAACTCCAACATTTCGTTTGGTAACACCATGTCCTTTTAACCCTGACTATTGAAGTAGCACCTCTCTCTCCTTCACTGATCCCCATTTCAACAGAGGGAAGCTGGGCTCAGGATCAGACCCTTCCAGCCCAAACAGTGTCAAAGTACAATTGAATATCAGCGTTTCATCTCATTGCATAACTATTGTTATGCTTACCATCTATTTATAGCATGTGGTAGTGGTTTTCGATTTCTGATACTATACAAAGTTTCTTTCATTATTTATTACTTAATGATTTTAAACTTATGACATATCTCAGACTTACATAAAATTATAGACACTCCTATAACAAACAACTAACTAACTTAAGAAATAAAAACATTAGAAATATGGTCGAAGTTCCTGAGTCTCTTTCCCAATTGTATTCATCTCCCTCCCACCTGCCCTGGCCTGCTGCCATCCTTATATAATATTGATTATTCTCAAGCATGTATCTATGCTTTCACTAGACGGATGATAGATTGATAGGTAGATGGGTGGATGGATGGATAAAGAAGATAGAGATAGATATAGGGATATATAACTAAAATTGTATGTGT
This sequence comes from Balaenoptera musculus, assembly GCF_009873245.2. Lineage (NCBI taxonomy): Eukaryota > Metazoa > Chordata > Mammalia > Artiodactyla > Balaenopteridae > Balaenoptera > Balaenoptera musculus. Next base: position 31,324,509 of record NC_045803.1, on the reverse strand, counting down.
ATACTCCTAAAATTATCTTACATATACGTGTGTGTGTCTATGAGGCTTAACACACACAGAAAAATACAGAAAAGAGCAATAATCACGAGTACACTTTTTACATAATGAATATACTTTAAAAAAAATGACCAGAACCCCAGAATTCCCCTTTGTACCCCCTCTCCGTCACCATCTCCTCCCTCCTCTCCTCTAATGACATGGACTAGTTTTGTCTGTGTAAACAACAGAAAGTATCGTTTTGCATTTTTTTTTTTTAGTTTCTGCTTTATAGCAAAGTGAATCAGCTATACATATACATATATCCCCATATCTCCTCCCTCTTGCGTCTCCCTCTCACCCTCCCTATCCCACCCCTCTAGGTGGTCACAAAGCACCAAGCTGATCTCCCTGTGCTATGCGGCTGCTTCCCACTAGCTATCTATTTTACATTTGGTAGTATATATATGTCCATACCACTCTCTCACTTCGTCCCAGCTTACTCTTCCCCCTCCCCGTGTCCTCAAGTCCATTCTCTACATCTTCGTCTTTATTCCTGTCCTGCCCTTAGGTTCTTCAGAACCATTGTTTTTGTTTTTTGTTTTTTTTTGATTCCATATGTATGTGTTAGCATACGGTATTTGTTTTTCTCTTTCTGACTTACTTCACTCTGTATGACAGACTCTAGGTCCATCCACCTCACTACAAATAACTTTGTAGCTTTTTATGGCTGAGTAATATTCCATTGTATATATGTGCCACATCTTCTTTATCCATTCATCTGTCGATAGACACTTAGGTTGCTTCCATGTCCTGGCTATTGTAAATAGAGCTGCAGTGAACATTGTGGTACATGACTCTTTTTGAATTATGGTTTTCTCAGGGTATATGCCCAGTAGTGGGATTGCTGGGTCGTATGGTAGTTCTATTTTTAGTTTTTTAAGGAACCTCCATACTGTTCTCCATAGTGGCTGTATCAATTTACATTCCCACCAACAGTGCAAGAGGGTTCCCTTTTCTCCACACCCTCTCCAACATTTATTGTTTGTAGATATTTTGATGATGGCCATTCTGGCTGGTGTGAGGTGATACCTCATTGTAGTTTTGATTTGCATTTATCTAATAATTAGTGATGTTGAGCATCCTTTCATGTGTTTGTTGGCAATTTGTATATCTTCTTTGGAGAAATGTCTATTTAGGTCTTCTGCCCATTTTGGGATTGGGCTGTTTGTTTTTTTGATACTGAGCTGCATGAGCTGCTTGTAAATTTTGGAGATTAATCCTTTGTCAGTTGCTTCATTTGCAAATACTTTCTCCCATTCTGAGGGTTGTCTTTTTGTCTTGTTTATGGTTTCCTTTGCTGTGCAAAAGCGTCTAAGTTTCATTAGGTCCCATTTGTTTATTTTTGTTTTTATTTCCATTTCTCTAGGAGGTGGGTCAAAAAGGATCTTGCTGTGATTTATGTCAAAGAGTGTTCTGCCTATGTTTTCCTCTAAGAGTTTGATAGTGTCTGGCCTTACATTTAGGTCCTTAATCCATTTTGAGTTTATTTTTGTGTATGGTGTTAGGGAGTGTTCTAATTTCATTCTTTTACATGGAGCTGTCCAGTTTTCCCAGCACCACTTATTGAAGAGGCTGTCTTTTCTCCATTGTATATTCTTGCCTCCTTTATCAAAGAAAAGGTGACCATATGTGCGTGGGTTTATCTCTGGACTTTCTATCCTGTTCCATTGATCTATATTTCTGTTTTTGTGCCAGTACCATAGTGTCTTGATTACTGTAGCTTTGTAGTATAGTCTGAAGTCTGGGAGCCTGATTCCTCCAGCTCCGTTTTTCTTTCTCAAGATTGCTTTGGCTATTCAGGGTCTTTTGTGTTTCCATACAAATTGTGAAATTTTTTTGTTCTAGTTCTGTGAAAAATGCCATTGGTAGTTTGATAGGGATTGCATTGAATCTGGAGATTGCTTTGGGTAGCATAGTCATTTTCACAATGTTGATTCTTCCAATCCAAGAACATGGTATATCTCTCCATCTGTTTGTATCTTTAATTTCTTTCATCAGTGTCTTATAGTTTTCTGCATACAGGTCTTTGTCTCCTTAGGTAGGTTTATTCCTAGGTATTTTATTCTTTTTGTTGCAATGGTAAATGGGAGTGTTTCCTTAATTTCTCTTTCAGATTTTTCATCATTAGTGTATAGGAATGCAAGAGATTTCTGTGCATTAATTTTGCATCCTGCTACTTTACCAAATTCATTGATTAGCTCTAGTAGTTTTCTGGTAACATCTTTAGGATTCTCTATGTATAGTATCATGTCATCTGCAAACAGTGACAGCTTTACTTCTTCTTTTCCCATTTGGATTCCTTTTATTTCTTTTTCTTCTCTGATTGCTGTGGCTAAAACTTCCAAAACTATGTTGAATAATAGTGGTGAGAGTGGACAACCTTGTCTTGTTCCTGATCTTAGAGGAAATGGTTTCAGTTTTTCACCATTGAGAACGATGTTGGCTGTGGGTTTGTCATATATGGCCTTTATTATGTTGAGGTAAGTGTCCTCTATGCCTACTTTCTGGAGGGTTTTTACCATAAATGGGTGTTGAATTTTGTCGAAAGCTTTTTCTGCATCTATTGAGATGATCATATGGTTCTTCTCTTTCAATTTATTACTATGGTTTATCACATTGATTGATTTGCGTATATTGAAGAATCCTTGCATTCCTGGGATAAACCTCATTTGATCATGGTGTATGATCCTTTTAATGTGCTGTTGGATTCTGTTTGCTAGTATTTCGTTTTGCATGTTTAAAGTTTATACAAATGGCATCATTCTGCATGAATCTTTCTGCAAATGTTCTTGAGATTTTTTCATATTGATACTTGAGCTTCCTTTTTAAAACAAATGTATTTAATTTAGAAGAGTGAGTTGATTTAAAGGAAAACATCAAGGGCACACAAGGACAAGTTGAACTCGGACTGCCAGAGGAACAATGGCTCTAACTCCACTGCCTTCCCCCTTTACAGATGTGAAAACTGAGGCCCGAGAGAGTAAAAGTCATACCCTCAGGTCACTTTGCAAGTTCAGGACACAACTGCGATGAGGGCCCCAGCTCCAAATGCTAGAGGCCAGAGATCTTTTTTACTGTGTCATGTTGGCAAGAACTGTCTCCCTCACCCCACCCCATGGCAACAGATACCAACACTATTTTCTAGCCAGGGTTAGTTCTTAACCTTGAACCGCAGAAAGTAAACTGTTTTTTGTGAGTTGATTGCTTGAGAATTAAGCCTGGGATTGGGGTGTGTCGTGTGGGGGGAACAAGACAGCTCCCCAGTCTTCAAAGTTATGACAAGCCTTCCACTTGGCAGCCCACCTCGGTGACCTATATTTTAATACGTGCTATTAGATTATTGCTAATGAGACATCTTAGGGATAAAAGAATTATGCTCGCTGCCCGGGCTGTGGTAAAAGTACAATTGAATTAAGTGCTGAAATCGTTTAGGACTCTGCTAGACAACCTGTCCCCCAGGCTGGGCCTGAATGGAGATATTAAGCTTTGGAAATTACACAGGAAAAATAAGTATAATTGATCTAAGGTAACTTCACTCGTCTAAATTAAATAATGTGATTGTCACAGGCAGAAAGGATGCGGATGAGGAGACGGACAGAAAAGGCTCACTATCTGCAAACAAAGTTATAAGTAAAAGCCGTAGGGAATTGACTTTCCCCTGATGAGCAGAGCACCCTCCCGACGGCTCCAAGTGTCCACTTGGGCATCAGCGGGAGATGGATCTAGTCTGGCCATCAGAGAATGATCTGTGGTGTGGCAGGGACTCAGACCACCGTCTTTACCATCTCCTACCTAATACCTGAGCACTTCTTGCTCTCCTCGGCCTCCAGGGTGGGAACCTCCTGCCCCCTCCATCCCCCTAGTCAAGCTGTCCAGTGTCTGCACTCTTGGTTAAAAGAGATTTCTCTGCTGGTGGCCAGCCAGCTGCTTTTGTGTAGCATGTGTCCAGCCACATGAGTCCTGGCCTCTGGAACACCAAAGGTTGGTGCAATGCCACCTCCCTGGAACAAGGTCCCACCCCCTCCTGAGCCACCTTCATCATAGCTCAATTGTGTGTGCAGTGCCCACCTGAGGCCAGGTCTTGAGCGACATACTTCATTTGCATAACTTCAGAAGACCCAGGCCCCATCTCCAAGGACCTCATGGGCTGAAGGAGGGAAATAAATTATATTCCTCGCTCTGACCTAAATATTTGCATTCCACCAACTCTTTCATTGATTCTAGGTTATTTGAGGGCAAGGCTGGTCCTGATGCTGTTTATATAATGGCAGATGCTACCATCACAAGTCTGCCAGGCAGGGCAGATCCTGCCCACCTGTGAGGGCGGAGACTTCTCCCCTCCTCCATCCATTCCATCCAACCGTCGCGCCCCACTGGCAGCTCCCTTTACCTCCCCAGCTCCTGTCTGTCCTCCCCTGGACCACAGAGCTGGCTGCCTGGAAGGTGACACTGAGGGCTCCCCACCCCCAATCTGCCCCCCAATATTGCTGCTTATAATGCATTAAAGCCCATAGTTAATCATTTGTTTTAGCTACTACCCTCTTCAAGCTAGAAACCAACTAGAATATGTAGATATAAGAGGCTTCCTTTATCTTTTCTCTTTTTCTTCTCCCATTCTTCCTCCCTCCCTCTTTCCTTCTTTCCCACAAGTATTTCCTGAGCAACTATTATGCATCAGGAATGGTTCTATGAGCCAGGACTGTAATAATACAGAAAACAACTGACAAAGGATTAATCTCCAAGATTTACAAGCAGCTCATGCAGCTCAATAACAAAAAAACAAACAACCCAATCCAAAAATGGGCAGAAGACCTAAATAGACATTTCTCCAAAGAAGATATACAGATTGCCAACAAACACATGAAAGAATGCTCAACATCACTAATCATTAGAGAAATGCAAATCAAAACTACAATGAGGTATCACCTCACACCGGTCAGAATGGCCATCATCAGAAAATCTGCAAACAATAAATGCTGGAGAGGGTGTGGAGAAAAGGGAACACTCTTGCACTGTTGGTGGGAATGTAAATTGATACAGCCACTATGGAGAACAGTATGGAGGTTCCTTAAAAAACTAAAAATAGAACTACCATACGACCCAGCAATCCCACTACTGGGCATATACCCTGAGAAAACCATAATTCAAAAAGAGTCATGTACCAAAATGTTCATTGCAGCTCTATTTACAATAGCCAGGACATGGAAGCAACCTAAATGTCCATCATCGGATGAATGGATAAAGAAGATGTGGCACATATATACAATGGAATATTACTCAGCCATAAAAAGAAATGAAATTGAGTTATTTGTAGTGAGGTGGATGGACCTAGAGTCTGTCATACAGAGTGAAGTAAGTCAGAAAGAGAAAAACAAATACAGTATGTTAACACATATATATGGAATCTAAGGAAAAAAAAAAAAGGTCATGAAGAACCTAGTGGTAAGACGGGAATAAAGACACAGACCTACTAGAGAATGGACTTGAGGATATGGGGAGGGGGAAGGGTAAGCTGTGACAAAGTGAGAGAGTGGCATGGACATATATACACTACCAAACGTAAAATAGATAGCTAGTGGGAAGCAGCCGCATAGCACAGGGAGATCAGCTCGGTGCTTTGTGACCACCTAGAGGGGTGGGATAGGGAGGGTGGGAGGGAGGGAGATGCAAGAGGGAAGAGATGTGGGAACATATGTATATGTATAACTGATTCACTTTGTTATAAAGCAGAAACTAACACACCATTGTAAAGCAATTATACTCCAATAAAGATGTTAAAAAAAACCCCACCAAAACAAAAACAAAAACAAAAACAGATGAGGTCCCTCTTAAACTCAAGCAGGGGGAAGACTAGAAACAAATAAACAAGCAACTAAATCAGCTATCAATAGATATTGACAAAGCCTTGCAGACAATACCAGAGCGGTGGGTTAACTCAGAAAACCGGGGAAGGGCCCTTTAGTTGGGTGCTCGGAAACGCCTTCTCCAAGGCCTCCCCAATGAGACCAAAAGGTGAGAGGGACCTAGGTCGGCAGGGAGCAGGGAGGGATGACTCAGGTAGAGGAAGCACCGTGTGGGTTGGAGGGAGCGAGCAGCAAGGGGCAGTGCCTCCCAGGGGTGTGGCCAAGGGCAGGGAGAGGAAGTGGAGAGGTGGACGGTGGCCTAATTTTAATCTGCTTCTTGGCCGCCCTGAAGAGGATGGCATTTACTCAATGCAGTGAGAAAGCCACTGAGGCCTTTATACAGTGAGCAGCACAGTCAAAGTTGTATTGAAAGGGTCTGTCCAACACTGTGCAGAGTGGCGGGCAGGGGTGGGGCAGAGGCCTGGTCAGGAGGTCCTGGAGGCACCGGAAGAGAAGAGGGGGCAGTGAGGAAGGGGGGCTGAGGCCTTCCTCACAGGCAGGCGGAGGAGGACAGCAGGAGCAAAGGGTAGTTTTAACGACGGAGTCTAAATCACACCCCAAAAGAACAGTCTGGGGACATTTTCTGATCTTGAAAAAATGTAAAGAAATACTGAAAGAGTAAATGGACCTGCTCTCTCTAGTTCCTTACGCACGTGACTGCCCCGGCTCAGAAAACTGCCTAACCTTCCCAGTCCTGCTGGGAACCCTGCTGGGCCCCTCTGTGTCTTTCAAAGTGGGCCAAACAGGCTCCATGCCCCTGGACCACCCAGGGATGGGCCGGCTGTCTGGATGGGTCTGTGAACAGGGCAGAACACAGAGCCTGGTGGTTCTTAAGAACATCCCCAAACCTCACCCTGTCAACAAAAACGTGACTTTTAGTGTGTGGGACAGGAGAAATCTCTATTCCTCAGAAGCCAGTTATTGAGTTGGAGAGACTCTCATATTAATCTCCAGAGATGATATTTTTTTTTAAATTTTTTTTATTTATTCATTTATTTATTTATTCATTCATTTATGGCTGTGTTGGGTCTCCGTTTCTGTGTGAGGGCTTTCTCTAGTTGCGGCAAGTGGGGGCCACTCTTCATCGCCGTGCGCGTGCCTCTCACTATCGTGGCCTCTCTTGTTGCGGAGCACAGGCTCCAGACGCGCAGGCTCAGCAATTGTGGCTCACGGGCCTAGTCGCTCCGCGGCATGTGGGATCCTCCCAGACCAGGGCTCGAACCCGTGTCCCCTGCATTGGCAGGCAGATTCTCAACCACTGCGCCACCAGGGAAGCCCCAGAGATGATATTTTTGAACGCAGAAGCGTGAGCTCTAACTTTAGCACTGTGAACTTCTTTTCTATTAATTTAGGAGAGAACATGAATCGGCTCTTGCACATCTCAATCTTCCCTGTCGCACTTGGTACAGGGACCATTCTTTGGGCCTCCGCTTTGCCTTCTGTACGACGCGTGCAGTGTTTCCCAACGCCTACCTCTGTTCCGATGTTCTGCGTCCTTACTGAGGGGGAGTGATGAAATGGACTGATCAGCAAGTATAACTGGATGTGAAGGAGATCCCTTGCGCAAATGGTGAGCCCCCGGTCTCACTGGGTCCTGGGGTGGGTGTGAGGGCTGCTGTTGACCGGGAAGGAATCCAGTGATAGGGGAAGGCCGGAGCAGGACTGTCTGGCCGCCGTGAAGCACTCACCTAGCAGGGTGGAATTAACTTGTCTTGACTTCTCCTGTTGTATTGGTCACCAGGGGTCTCTGGAAAGCCTTCATTACTCTCCAAGTGTCTGATTTTCTTTTTTCCATTTCTTATTTTTTCCTGTTACCTTCAGACTTGGAAATTATCTCAGTGACTCAGCCATTTGACTTCTTATTAATTCCAGGATCCCGTGTCCTATCTGCCCATTTTCCTTCCTGTTTCTCAGAAGCCTGGCTTGTACTTTAACTCTTCCCAGCAGCCACAAATTAAGGCACAGTCAGTGACTGCCTGCTACCTTCGCCTCGAAAGTATCGTGGTCCCGGCTCACTTTCCACTCATCATAGTTCCTGTGCTGAGATTTCCGAGTCCCATTTCTAGAGTGGAAAGAGAATTCTGAAGTTTCTGCATATCTTCTAAAACGAAACAAAATCAAACCCCAAACAAACAAAAAACAAGACCCCAAATAAAGCAGGTCAATTGAACTGTGTCTAGTAAGATAACTCACAGGATTTCTAGGATGGATGGCACTCCAGAGCCTGTCCAAAGTGATGCTTCTCTCCACCATATAATCTCCAAACGGTGGGCACTGAACGTGTGCTTGGATGCCTCCCGTGACGGAGTGCTCACTTCTTCCAAAGGCAAGCGACTCCACCTTTAGACCTCTCTGATTGCTAGGGGAGTCATTTCCCTATAACTTCCACCTGCTGACCCTGGGTTTAACCCTTGGATCCTCACAAAAGAAGCTACTTCCCTCCAACTGTAACAACGGGGCAGGTATTTGAGGACAGGGACAACTACTCCCTCTCCCTCCCTTTCACCACGCCCACGCACCTTGGGTTTTCTCTTCTCTGGGCCAGGCATCCAGCCCCAATGCCTTTAAGTGTGTCTTAAGAGACTGATTCCAAATCATAGCTCCTGGAATTGCCTCTGGAATTCAGCAGCTGCTAGGGACATCAACGCTAATTGCTTAAGAGGCCACAGGGACACATTTCTTCCCCTCCCAGCCCTTGACTTTCTCAGGTTTCCTTGATCCAGTTTGTAACGATCGCATCCCAGTGAAATGCAAACATTCACACTGTTTCACTGCCCCAGAGAGACCTGCCCGTTCTCCGCACCAGAGAAGGCCATAACCCTTTGTGATCACTTAGGAAGGTGCCTAAGGGCCACTAAAGCAGCTGTGGCCACGCATAGCCAGATGTCAGGGTGGATGGTGGAAGGAGTTAACCTCTGTTACAGAGCGTCACCAACCAGTGCCTTTATGGGCCCACCTTGAGGTCCCAGTGTTTTACTTGGCCCACCCAGTGCTTCACAGATCAGGAAATTTCACATAAAAATCTAGGTCTCTGCAGAGAAAACAAACTTATTGTTATCAAAGGGGAAGGGATGTGGGGGGAGGGATAAATTGGAAGTATGGGATTGATAAGATGCACACTACCATATATAAAATAGATATACAACAAGGATTTACTGTATAGCACAGGAACTATATTCAGTATCTTGTAATTAACTATAATGGAAAAGAATAGAAAAAAAAATTCGGATAACTGAATCACTTTGCTGTACACCTGAAACGAACACAATATTGTAAATAAACTATACTTCAATTAAGAAAAAAATCTAGGTCTCTGGCTTCCCATAAAGCTTGGGGAGTTATGTCTGGCACCCTGAGTTTTGGAGAGGGCAGGAGCTCTCCAGTTCACTCCAGACCCCTTATTTCTTGACGGCCGTACTCACTTCCCTCTCTGCAGAGCCTCTGTGGTTTTTGAGTTTGCAACCACGGCCCTCAGCCCTTCCACTTCTTTGTCACCAGTGTTGACCCTGCGATGTGGTGCTGCCTGGGAAAGAGTTATCGCTTTGCCTCTACATGGGGCTTTCCATGTGCACTGACCTCCCCAGCCATCGCTGGCCCTCTGTCTGAATTCCTACCTATGTCAGTGTTGCCAGGTGATTCCTGACCAGGTCAGGTGCCTTTGGTCCATCCTCCTGGTCTAGCATTTGAACCTGACCAGATGTTCTGCTGAAATAGGCAGGAGGGATGGGGAAAGAACCATGGGTTACCAGGCTAATCTGAGTGTTAATTAACCAGTTGCCCTGAGAACGTGTGGTCACGTGCTTCTCCGGTGGAGGCCTGGGAATCTGAAGGGCTGATGCTGAATCTTGTTCAGTGCCATCTTTGGAAACAATACATTTACCAGAAAGGACTGTATGGATTTCCTAGGGCTGCTGTAACAAAGTACCACAAACTGGCGGCTTTAAACAACAGTTACTGTCTCACGATTCTGGAGGCTGGAAGTCTCAAATCAAGGTGTCTGCAGCCCTCTGAAGGCTCCAGAAAAGAATCCTTCCTTGCCTCACATCTTCCTGCGTTTGAAGGTAATCCTTGGGGTTCATTGGCTTGGAACTGCATGGCTCCAATGTCTGCCACCACCAAGTGGTTGTCTTCTCCCTGTAGGTGTCTGTGTCCAAGTTTTTCTCTTCTTATAGAGACACAAGTCATAGTGGACTAGGGCCCACCCTAACGAACTCATCTTAAATTAATTACATCTGCAAAGACCCTCTTTCCAAATAGCCGCACATTCTGAGTACTTGGGGTTAGGACTTCAACATATCTTCTTTGGGGGACCCATTCAACCCACAACAAGTACCAAGATCTCTTCCACTTCTAGCCATTGCTGTCTTCAATCCAATGGCTGAAGGATGTCCTCAATGACAAAGGCAATTGAAATGTTGCCATGAATGACCCAAGACTAACAGTGCCCGTCAGCTACTCTGGTCCACCCAGAGGTCCTTTAAGGGGCAGACAGGGATGCCAGCTGCCGTGTTTAATCCCATTTAATCTGTATGATGCTGCTCTGGCCGGGATGTCTGTGCACGCCTGGTGCTAGATAACGCACCAGCCTACCTGGGCAGTACGAGGTTGGGTTCCAAAGCTCAGGACCCTGAGAGTTGCCATGTACTTTTTCTTCCCTAGAGAGGACTAAATATTCTGAGTTGTTCCAGATGGAGGCTGAAAGCTTTCTGGTGGCTTCTCCTGATCGGGCTTAGGTGAAGGACCCTGGACCTCTGGTGGCGTCTGAATTGAAGGTTGGTCTTCTTTCCTTATGTGACACAGCCTCAGACCAAATACATTCAGTTCAGATGATATAATGATATTTGGATTTTTTTCCTAGTACACTAGTTATAAAAAAATGAAAATTTGACTGCTATTGGAATGGCTTTATTAGTGGATATTGGGGACAAGCGGGAAGCCACAGCTTAGCTTTCCTTTATGATTCAAAGGGAAAAAATAACTGGTTTGATTCAAGCTCTAGAATATGAGCTTGATTTTTTTTTCCAGTTTGGAGTTCTGGTTCATGTCACTGAAGTATTCCATTGGGCAAGACTGAAAAGCACGCTTGTTCTGAGGAAAGGAATTTATATTCCTCAGAAGTTGTCAATAGGGTGTTGAGTACCCAGCACATAGTAAGCACTCAACACACCCCCACTTCCCACACCCCCAAACCCCCATCCAAACTGCACCATCCAAACTGCATTAAGAGCTATCATTTGACCACACCTGGGATGAATCAAAGAGTGTCCCTTCTCTACTTCTTCTTGGCTGCCTTTTCGGGGGAGAATGAGCACCCGTCTCTCCTATTCTCCCTGGTCTTACCTCTGCCTCTCCCCATACATCTGCAAAATGGGTGTCCCAGGGCATGAGGACAACTTAGGCAAGTTCTTTGATAAGCTCTGAGATCCTTGGGAGAAAAATACCAGATTATAACCACCTGAGTCTCCAGCTTTCCCAAAGCTCGGACAATAATGTCAAGTTTCAAGGAAATTACTTTATATTTGTATGGGATATTACACTTTGCAAGGTTTTCTCTCCCTCTCAGTCTCTCTCTGTCTTTGTCTTTCTCTCTCTCTCATGCCCACTCACACGCGTGTGGTCTCTGTCACACACACACACACACACACTCACCACACAAGTTTGGCCTGAACTGACTCACAAAATTTCAGTAACATTACGTAAATGAAGTAACATCACCATTTTACAGATAAGAAAACTGAGCCCCAGGGAGGGTAAGGGATGTGACAGTAAGTCAGAGGATGAACACAGGGATCAGAAGCTAAGTGTTCTCACCCGGGCATTCTTCCTCCTGCATTACCGGCCTGCTTAGTGGGCAGTGAGCTGAAGCAAAAATGGAGGGTGGGATGGGGAAGTCTTGAGCTCTAGAAAGGGCCCCTCCTGGATTCTTTCCCATGCTGCCACACTCTGCAGCCTTTTCTGCAGTGTGCAGAAGTTCCCACGTCCCCCATCCTGCTCAAATGTGCATGGAAGACCTGGCCCCAAGCCTGATTAAGCTCTCTGGGAATAAACAAGTCTTTTCCTCCCACCCCCAGATCACTCCATCTCCCCTCTCCAGGATGACCCCACCCTAGAGTCCCAAGCATCATTGCTGTCAATGGACTGGGGCTGGGGGACCTCTGCAAGAACTCATCCATAAACACACAGACCATGGCTGAGGAAGTATGGGCCTCTGGTGTGTGGCTCAAGGGCTGCCATGTGAGGGATCAAAGCAAAGGAGGTCTCCATTCACGGTCACAGTACCACTTCTACCCTTATGTGGACTTCACGAGCATCCTGAGCCCTCTCCCATCTCTTGTCGCATCAGCTTTCTCCAAAGGCACTGTGTGGTCGACAAAGCCATGATGATGATTTCCTTTTAGAGAGGGAGAAATTGAGCTCAGAGAGATGGAAGTGGCTTCTTGCTGGCGTGTGGGAATCAGAGTTGACCTATGAGTTAGAGGACTTGGAACACTAAGCCAGCTTGGTCCCCAGAACTGTGGGAACTCTACCCCCAGAGCTGGATCCAGCAGTGACTTCGCCTCATGGGGTCTCAGCTTCCTCATTTGTAAAGGAGGCCTAATGCTTCTTTTGAGACACTGCTAGTAGGATCCAAATAGGTAGCTTCATTTTGATAGTACCTTGAAAATCATTAAAAAAAAAAAACCAACTTTCTGGACCCATCATTCAAATGATCTACTGATTCAAAGAATGAATGGAGACAAAGTTAAGGTATATGTGTGACTATTATGAGTGAGCTCAAGGCAGAAAACAAAATCATTCTCCAAAAATGTCCTCTGAGGGTCAGGACCCATAATCTGGTTCCTTCACTTCTGAGCCATTTATGGTTTACGTTTGAATGTTCCCACAACTGTTCTGCATTTGCCAACATTTCAAGCAGGCATTGCAGGGTGATGATGGGGAAAGGGGCAGTTCTGGCAGATTTAAAAGCAGCTTACTAGCAGGTTGGGTTTCTGTTTACACAGAATTTAAACAAAGAGCCAAACTGTCACTGGGGAAAGTGACAGTGCTTCTCTCTCAGGATTTCTGTGTTTTGTTTCTTCACCAAGCAACTCTGAGGTTGAGAGTATTCAGTTACTTATTTGTCCAGAAATATCATGGCAGAGTTGAGGAGATAATGCGAGGCCTACAAATGTGGCAGAATTTGGATGAAGAGGAAATGTGCTATGTAAAGACGACACTGATACGGTATGATAGGGTTGGGGGATTATTGAACAAATGATGGATTCTACTGCAGGTTGAATCTATTGCCTGAGAAAACACCTTTGTTCAAATAAATTTCCTGTATCGGAAATCCGTTTTAGTCTCCTAAACTTTTCCCTGTTCATTTTATTTGACAAATCATTTTTTCTCCTCCGCCCTGTGCGTCTGAAAGGAAAGTAACCCTGAATGGAGTGAAAAGTGATTTCAGCAGGCCCCGTCAATGCTTTTCATAAGGCCTGTGTTTACCTTTCAAAGGAACTTGCTTTTCCGTAACAATTGTGCCGAGCACAGAGATTTTGCTTCAATTATCTCAATTTAATTTGGAGCGCCTTCTAGTTTAAAACACTGACAAGCAGGTGATTGAATCTAAGAAACCTGGAAAAATTTGCAAGTTTATATTTTGAATGTTTTTCACTGAAGAAAACTCTGTGTGTGTGTAAAATAAATTTAGGGGAAACTTCAGGCTTTTCTACTATAGAGAAGTGGATTACAATTCAGCAATGCTATTCAAACAACCACTTTGGAAGGGATTCTTTCCTTCCCCCATCTCCCCAAATTATCCGAATAATAATACTCCCCAAATGAGTTCCCCAAATTATCACTCACTTGAACTTTCTCCATCGGGCACATATGCTTCATCTTTCTATATGGCAAAAATGCATCCAACAACTTGTGAAGCTATCTACTGGGAAAATCAGTCTGGGTTAAAACTTACTAATGTTAAGAATAAGAAAGTGTATCATTAAGATTGTACAGACATCAAAAGGATAACACAGGAATATTAAGAACAAATTTACTGTAATAAATTCAACAACTTAAGTGAAATAAATAAATTCCTTGAAAAATGCAACTTATACTGACTCCACCAAATGCTAGTGAGAATGTAGAGCCTTCAGGGTTCTTATCTATTGCTGATGGGAATGCAAATTGGTACAGCTACTTTGGGAAAAACGTTTTATAGTCTTATGCTTTTGGTGTCAAGTCTCAAAACTCTTTGCCTATCCATAGAGCCCAAAGATTTTCTCACACATTTTCCTCTGAAAGTTTTATAGTTTTGCATTTTACATTTAAATCTGTGATCATTTTGAGTTATTCTTTGTATAGGGTGTGAGGTTTAGGTTGAAGTTCATGTGATACTCTGCAAGTAAATTAACTACCTGGCAGAACAAAACTCAAAACTCTGTTAAGGATGATAGCCAAATCTAGACACTCAATACAGTGGCATCTATAATGTACAGGATATAGTACAAAATTACTTTCATAAATAAATTGTACACATTTGTGTACAAAATAATTTGTATAAAGACACGTGAAGAAGGAAAATGTGACCTATTACCAGGAGAAGAATCAGCCAATATAAATAGACCCAGGAATGACAGAGATGATGAAATAGGAAACAAGGACTTTAAAACTACTATTATAAGTATATTCCAGAAGGTTAAGAAATCTATGAACATAATGAGGGAAACAAATAAGGATTTCTCATTAGCCAAATAGAAACTAAGAAAAGAACCAAACGAAAATTCTAGAAGCAAAAGTTGCAGTATCTGAAATGAAACATCTGCTGTGCAGATTAGATGAAGAAGAATCAGTGAACCTGAAATAAGAGCAACAGAAATGACCAAAATTGAAGCACACTGAGAAAGACTGAAAAAATATCCCACCACTTGAGGTCCCACTCAGTGACCTGTGGGATAATCCAAGCAGTCTAACATATGTGTAATTGGAGGAGAGAAAAGAGAAATATGAGGGGCAGAAAAGTTATTTGAAAAATATAATAGCTGAAAAATTTTCCAATATGATGAACTCTAAACCTACAGATCCAAGAAGTTCAATAAACCCCTAGAGGATAGCATAAAGAAAATCACACCAAGGCAAATCACAAAATTTCTCAAAAATTTCTCAACGGTAATAAAGAAAAAATGTTAAAAGTAGCCTGATGGTGAAAATACATTATATACAAGAGAGCTATGAAAAGAAATATTTCTAACTTTCATCAGAGACAATAAAAGGAAGAAGACAATGGGACCTTTAAAGTACTGAAAGGAAAAAAAAAGTTAACCTAGAATTCTGTATCCAGCAAAAATATTCTTCAAAAAGGAAGGCAAAATAAAGACATATTTAGACAAAAGAAAGCTGAGCGAATTTATTGTCAGGAGACTTGCACTACAGGAATTGTTTAAGGACACTCTCCAGGCTTAAGAAAAACGATGGAAAGGTGGAATTACAAAGAGAAATAAAGGGTGCCAGGGACAGTAAATATGTAGATAAATAGATGTTTTTTTCTAAATTTTTAACTTGACTATTCAGAGCAAAAATAATAAAAGTGTCTTGTGGGATTTAAAACACATAGAAGATATATTACAATAGCACAAATGATGGGATGGAGTGAATTGGAAGTATATTTGTAAGGTTCCTATGTTATAAGTGAAAAGTATACTATTATTTGAAAGTAAACTATATTAATTTAAAGATATATATTGTAAGCTCTGGAGCAACCACTAAAAATAAATAAGTACAGCTAAGAAGGCAAAAGAAAATAAGATAATAAATTACCAAAAAATATTGATTAATCCAAAATAAATCAGGAAAGGAGGAAAAAAGATCAAAGAAGATCAAAGAAAGTCAGACAAGATAAAAAAGCAAGACCCAAACAGACCACAAAACACTTATTTAAGAGATGCATATTAAATATAAAGTAAAAAGATAGAAAAAGGTAAACATGCAAACACTAAGAAAGTTGGTGTGGTTGAAGTGGATATGTTAACAGAACAAGTATTACTGGAATTAAAGAGGAATATTCATGATGATAAAAAGGTTATTTTATCAAAACTATGTAACAATTGAAAATGATTATAAACCAATGGCAAACTCCAGACAAACTGACAGTTGCTAAAACCACAATTACAGTTGGAGATTTCAACATCCCTCTTCAATAATTAATAGAACAAGTAGACAAAAAAACAGTAAGAATAAAGAGGACTTATACAACACTATCAAATAACTGGATCTAACTTATGTTTCTAAAACATTACACCCAACAACTGCAGAATACACAATCTTTTCTAGTACACATGGGACATTCACCAAGATATATCATAGGCTGGGCCATAAAATGAGTCTCAAAACATTTAAAAGAATTGAAAGTTTTAAAAAAGTTATCAGAGGAGGATTTTTTCCCCCCAACCTAGAACCCAGGCCACGACAGAAAAATTTCCTCATAGTCTTCCTTTACCAGAAGATGAATTTTCGCAGTTCATTCTTTTACTGAGGGTGTAGCCCTTCAAGTGTCTTTTTTTGTTTTTCCTCCCCTGAGATCTCAGTTCCAAATCCCCACATCATATAAAAACCTTGTAAAAAAAAAAAAAAAAAAAACAACCTTGTCTTTTGCTTCCCATAGCCACAAAATATAACCCTTTTTGTTACTAAGACTGATGAATGTCCCCAGGTCAACTGTAACTTACGCCTTCACACAGTTCTGGGTTCCAGCTCCCTTTTCATTTTTGGCCTTTGAGCATTTCCCTTAGTATTGTGCATACTCAGCTACACATTTCAAATATATTGGTGATATTTTATTCAACATTCTAGGGGTTTTGTGGCCAGAGGGTTCTCAGATTATCTAGTTTCCACGTTTCTGGAACCTGAAGCTTGTCATATAAGTTTTTACTTACTTTATGGGTTCAAGTTACCTTGGCCTAATCAAAAGTCCCTTCACTTAGAGCCAGGCAGCCTTGGGTTTGAATTCCAGCCCTGGTACTCACCAATTATGTAACTCTGAGCAAGTGACAAAACCTCTATGAGCCTTATTTTCTATATTAGTTTTAGGGATCATAATCCCAGGTTTTCAAGTTTGTTGTAAAGATGATCTCTATTCTAAATACAATACAAGGCACAATAAGTGAAAGATAATGTTATCATTATTCATTCTTCAAATACTGAGCATTCACTGTCAGGTACACCCTCTAAGTGCAATGAATAACAGACAATAAATACACGAATAATACATTATATAAACATATTTTAATATATAAATATATATTTGTTATATATATATATATAACAATAACAACAAAAACCCCAGAAGTTTAAGTGCACTACCAAAAAGGATAATGGGATTGAGACTTCCCATAGAGACAGAGTGAGCTTTTTGATTAGGTGATAGGAGATTCCCATTTGATGGTGTGACATTTGATTTAAAATCTGAATGAAGTCAAGAATAAAAAATTTAGATGAGAGGTGATGGTTGCACAACTCTGTGAATAATATGCTAAAAAAGCTGAATTGTATACTTCACACGGGTGAATTGTATGGTGTGTGAATCATATCTTGATGAAGCTGTTTTTCTTTTTTTTTTTTAAGTCTGAAGGAAGAAGAGAAAACAAGGTGAAAATCTTTGGGAAAGAGCACTCCAGCTAGAGGGAACAGCAGTACAGAGACCATGAGGCTGGAAGGGACTTTCATCAGTTGGAGGAAAAGAAAGATGGGGTGGTAGGAGTTTAGTGAGGGAGGAGATTGGAGATGGTGGAGATCTAGACTATGGTAGGGGACAGACCAGGCAGGGCCTTGTAGGTCATGTTGAATACTTGAGATTTTATCCAAAGTGCAATGGGTAGCCCTTGAAAACATTTAACTGGAGAAGTGATATCTGGTTTATGCTTTCAAACAATACTTGTGCTTTCTGTATGGCAAGAGGATATATAGGAGGGCAAAAAATATAAGCAGGGAGACCAGCAAAGGGAATGCTTCGCAACAGTTAGAACGAAGGTCCTAGATATTGGAATTCTGGCTTTGTCCTCGGTCCCTCAGACTCTCCTTTATTGATCATATACTTTATTCTGAGATGGAATTTATGCAGAGGTGTGACGGAAAAGGCCACTGCAGCAGAGGGACCCATGAGAAGTAGAGAATTCATGCTCCACCACTACCCACAAAGGAAAAAGGTTACTGTAGTACCCTGGCATTCACCTCACCTTTGGTTTACAGTAACTTGGACTATTCCTACAGGAAGGCTGCAGGGTTTTCAGCTGACCTATCCTGGGCCACAGTGAAGAGGGTCAGGAGGGTTCCCTTTTCTAGGCTGGGGTTGGCCAATCTTTTTCCCCATCTCAGCCACTGCTTGGAACCATTCTGAACTACCTCTGTCTCTCTTTAAGAACTAAGTCAAGGGCTTCCCTGGTGGCACAGTGGTTAAGAATCCGCCTGCCAATGCAGGGGACACGGGTTCGATCCCCAGTCCAGGAAGATCCCACATGCCGTGGAGCAACCGTGCGCCACAACTACTGAGCCTGTGCTCTAGAGCCTGTGAGCCACAACTACTGAGCCCCCGTGCCACAACTACTGAGACCCGTGTGCCTAGAGCCCGTGCACCTCAACAAGAGAAGCTACCGCAATGAGAAGCCTGCGCATCACAACGAAGAGTAGCCCCCACTCGCCACAACTAGAGAAAGCCTGCGCGCAGCAACGAAGACCCAATGCAGCCAAAAGATAAAAAAAAAAAAAAAAAAAAAAGAACTAAATCAAAATTTCCCACAAGTAGAAAAATACACGGACAGATGCTCAATCTATAAATTTTATAAATCAGGCAGCTTTGCTGCTTTATATAAATGATTAGAAGCATGGCCTTTGGAATCAGACAAAATTAGGTTTAATTGCAAGCTCCGCCACTTAATGAGTAACTTAGGGAGAGTTCTAAATTTTGTTTAGTAAAACTAGGGACAACAATACCTATGCTTCATTGAGTGTTTAAATGTGTTGATATCTGTAAATCACTCAGCACAATGCCTGATACATAGTAAGGATGCCAGATTGGTAGTATTATTATTATTACTTATTGTAATAATTAGTAAGTCTGTTACTTTTACAAAGGGGAAAATACCTTCAAAAAGATGAAGTCTACTTACCTTTAAAAGACATGAACCTGTTAACTACTACATGAGGTTAAAACTATAGAATCAAAAATAATAATTTCAATTTTTTCCTGTAATAAAATTAGTTTAAAATAAAGTTAATAATTATAAAATCTTTAGGCAAAAAATTTTTCATTTTGGAATTCAGTAAGTATAAATAAGCCCCTTAGCAAACTACTCATAATTATAAACTATTATGGAGTATGGAGTTGGTTATTTTTAATAGTCCCAAAATGAAAATCAAACTCACAGTTTCAATATTTGAAGAATGATCACATATATTATGTTATAGCTATCTGAAGGAATATTAGGTATACTTTAAAAAATTTACATTTCCAGGTAATTTTAATGATACTGGAAAATGTTATATGGCAAGTGAAAAAGCAGTATATAAATACCTTCTACATTGTTTATGATATGTATACGTGATATGTATGTTGGATATATGTCAAGAACTTTGTGAGGGCCTTTGCCTCTATCAACTCACAGCATGGCATCGATGGAATACTCTGGTATAACAATTTACCAAAAATGGAAAAGTCCATTCAAGTGAATAGAAAAGAAAAAAAGAATTATAAATATGTATGCTTTCCTAGGGAATGGTTTCTTACTAGTGTCTTTTAATTAATCCTCTTTAGGGATTCCTTTATAAGAATTCCACAAGGACCTTTGTGGTCGAGAGCCCACTTGTTCCAATACAGTCAATGGTGTATCAATTAACTGCCATCAGCTATCCGCCTTGCATCTGTAACAGTCTGAAAGGGAGAGCTCCTGAGTCTGGGAGTCAGATATCTGTACTGCTGTGCCTCATGCAGACAGCAGACCATGTGTCTTCTAAAAGGGGCTCTTTTAAATATCCATTAGAGGTAGCACTACTAGCGATCACACTCAGCCTTCCAACACTCTAAAAGCATTGGCAAAGGAGAATTAAATATGCATAATGCAAGCAACTTGTGCTATAAGCATTCAGTATGTCGTTATCCTTCAATAGAACTGTTCTGATGGAAATTTTTATGGTGTATAGGTCTTAGGATCTAGTATTTCTCATTTCAAAGAGTAACCTCGTTTTTTCAAACTATTATATAAAACCACAGTGCATTTAACTGACTTAGTTAAATTTAATTTCTTACTTTAAATTCTAAGAGGAGAAAAAACTCTTTGAAGGAAATCTTTGTTTAGATAGCATAAAAGTAGAGGTCTAGTTGGTAGTAGTACTGACGGTCATGACTTGTGTTATTACATACACCCTACCAGTCAAAAGTCAACTTCTTTAGGAATAATAACTATTGCTGCTTTGGCTAAAATTTGAGTCTTTCATTAGAGTAAAATTATGTCTGACATTTCATAAGGCTTAAATGCAAACAAAAATGATTAATCACATTCGTAAATATGCAAACTTACGTTCAAACCACGATATTAAAAAGGTATATTACATTTCAGACAAAATGGCAAAACCAGAATTTTTAATTGCCAAGAATTTTATGTAGCAAGTTTGTTCAGTAACATAATAAAATAGGAATATTACATTGGCATAAGTGGAATTAAAGAACATAAAATATTACTTTAAAACAGGAAAACAATGGGATCACTTTCAAGAGCCTCACAGAAAGCTTGTAATTTAAAATGCTACTTTTTCATGATTAATGGGATTAATATGTGGGTTTTCTATGATAAAAATCATGGTACCTGAGTAATACATACATTCAATTGCATATGACAACCAATATTATAAACATGTACTTTCCTAATTACTTAAGAAATTGTTTTCAGCTTATTCAATGCTTTGTCTAAATAGCTTAAGATATGTAAAAAGCAAACAATCATACTGTTTCATCCTTCATACTTAAGGATGAAACTTTTTAGTAAGCATGCGTGACATATGATAAAATGGCACTTGAGGGAAATTATTGCTTAACCTAAAGGAAAAAAATATCACTGTTAAATTCCTGCCTGGGGGTTAAATTGTGGTCTTGCATTAATAAAGTAGGTTTTTGGATTCCTTAGCTTTTGGTGATACTTTGGAACCTTTCGTATTTTCCCTGTAGATATTTCAGGCAAGCTCTAAAATTTGAGAGGACACAATAAAACTCCCACTTAGATGATAAAATATATTAATTCTAATAATATATAAATAAAGTAAATCTGATTCATTTACTGGGCAAGGGCTACATTCTAAACTACCCAACTCAAATTAAACTAAACTCTGTGGCAAACAATTTTTCTCATTAGGCAATTAATGTTACCTTCAATAAGGCAATTCCCACATAGCCTTTGGCCATAGCTGTTGTCTTTAAAACAAAGTTCTAAATCTGTAGATCATGCAAAAGGTTATGATCTCCTTAGCAGGTGGTTAAGGAAATCTACAATAGGGATGCATGGTCAAGAGAATATGAGTTTTTAAGAAGTCTCATCTAATTAGCGGAGCTCTCCCTTCCAATCCCCCCATGTTCAGTGATCCAAGAAACTGAAATGCAAATGGAAAAAATGAATCTGTGAAGTTAAAGGTATAAAATTCTGCAACGTTCCTCAGACTCTTCATTCTTATTTCTAGAATGGGAAGGGATTAAAGCTAACCTTATTTCTTTAGAGGAAAGTGATGAAAAATTATTTATACTTTTAAAACTTTTTGCAGCATTGATTAATGCTCATCAGTAAATAAGGGAGACCATTTCATTCATTTGGATATGCAAATTAACCTGGAAAATCCATAAAAACATCTTTATCGCCAATAAGCCTATCAGTATAGCAAAATATAATGTAAAAGAAAATGAATATTACTTGATAAACACATGTGAATAGAAGCATTTCAGTAAGAAAATCTATCTTTTTTTTATAAAAAAGCTTTCTATTTTAAACATCATTACTCAATCACAAATAAAATACTATCAATAAACGCCTTTGAAATTTCAAGTAAAAGCCACCGCATTTTCCTTATTAGGAATGTTTGCTTTCAGTCGTCCTTTTTGTCTGAGGTACTCTCTTCATGACTTTCAGGGCTGACTTTATTACTTACGACTGAGGGAGTTGCTTGGACTTCTTTTGGTAATGAAAACACATGGCACGTCTGGAGGTCTAAGTAGGTTGTAAATATCTTAGCATATTCTGGATGCTTTAGGGCAAAACTTTTAAATTCCTCTAAAAGAGGAGAAAAAACAAACTGCAATAAATTGAGGTGAATCTTCTTTTGGCATGATGCAGATTAACATATGATCTTAATAATACAATGATTGCAAAAGTCTATTACTCAACCCCTATAAATTATACAACCACTTTGGGAGATAGTTTTTTCCATTATCTAGTCAAGTTGAAGATATGCATACTTTATTCCAGGGTATATAAGCGAGAGAATTTGTGCATATTGTGTTCTGGGAGACATGTATGAGAATGTTCACAGCAACATTATTCATAATAGGTAAAAAATGGAAACAATTCAAATGTTTGTCAACAGTTGGAATGGCTAAGTAAATCATGGCATATTCGTGGAACAAAGTGCTACACAGCAATGAAGATGAATGAATAGTTGTGTTGTAACAATGTGGATGAATCTTAAAACCATAATGTTGAATGAAAAAAGCCAGATGCAAAAGAACACATGTTGTATGAGACCATTATGTAAAGTTCAAAAACTTAGGCAAAACTAAAATATATTTAAAGATGTGTACTTTTGTGGTGAAATGCTAAAACAAAGCAGGCAGAGATTCCTTTTTAAGTCAGGTCAGCAGTTCCCTCCTTTAAGACCGAGGAAGGGGTTCTGTTTGGGAATAGGCACATGGAGGCTTCTAGAGTTATTGAAAAGCTCTATTCCTTGACCTGAGTGGTAGTTACACAAGTGTTCATTTGTAAAACTTTGTTGTGCTCTATGATTATGTTTTATTTGTTTTATGTAATTTTATTATTTTTTTGTAATAAAAAATGTTAACAAAATTTATTACCCAGGACTCTCTATTACTGGCTTTTAAAACTATTTTAAACTTTAACTCTGGTAAAGAAATAAATCATCTTGAAAAGCTGAGCCCTGACTTATGATCAGTAAGGGCGAGTAGAGTGTACAATATTCACTAATCATATCACAAGACCCCTGAGTAGTAGGCCTCCTTTTATCTCAGATGTTTGAGATTTAGGAAGTGAGGTAGAGTATAGCAGGCTTACAAAATTAACCATAAGAATTTGAACCCCAAGCCTCCGGTAACCTGGAGTTTCTGAAATATGATGTTACCCTCAAGTTTGACATTTCTCTCTCCTCTTCTGTTTGGATGGAGAAAACTTTATTGAGCTTATATAGCAAAGCGAGCCTGGTCTTTGAATCAGCTTGCTATTTGACTCTATAATAAAAGGCTTTTAACCCAATATCCTATTTCTATCCATTCACTAAAAAAAAAAAAAAAAAATCCTCCGATAACCAATTGTCTACTTCATGGCACATTAGACTATCTAGCAACTCTATAAGATAAAAACAGGTCTTAGTGATGAGGAAGTCACCAGATAGAGCCCAGATCATTCTTTGCAATTACAACATTATTTTGCATTAACAGAGCACTTTATATTTCCAAATTAGGCAAGCTATTAATTGTTCTTTCTTAACATCCAAAATAAAGATTTATCTGCATGAGTCTATTTCAATGACGGAGACACAGAGGACGTAAGTGACTTCTAAGATACGTGGGCAGGAGTGTTGATCTACTGAAACCACGAGCTTTAATTTTAAGACTTGTGCTCTGGTCAAAAGATCAAGGCTCTCTGTCCTCTTTGGGGATGCTAGTGGCATTAAAGAGTAACTCATTTCTAGAAGTGCTGAGAGCTGGCAATAAGTGGAATTTGGGCATTAATTTGGCTAAAGGAAAACCAAGAATGAAAACAATTTAAACAATAACATTTAAATAATGTAAATGTAAACATTCATGATACATTTCTATACCTATTCTTTCATAAAATCATACTTAAATACCTCAAACATTCCTGCAAAAAAAAGTGGGCTTGCATAATATTGGGGAAAGGGAGATATTCTGTGTATTCTAAAAAGAAAAAGGTTGAACTCCAAAAAACAGAGTAGATTTCCCTAAAAACATATTAAAACTGACAGGTAAAAATATGACTACCTACAAATAATTCTTAGTATTAGCTTCCATTGAAATAGTTATTCCAAATAGTTTTTCAAAATTTGTAGTTTGGAGTAATACAGAGTATTAACTATGCAATGAAAATGGTCAGAGAATTAGTACACATAGGGTTTATGACTCTTAAGTTTTATATCAGTATATACTTCCCATTTTATTCTTTCTTTTTTTTTTAATGAACTTAATAGAGTAAGTGCCCTAGGCACTTAATTACCTAAAATAGAATAAGGACAGCCAAAGTGACAGTAATTAAAAACAGAAGAGTAAGAGAAGTCTGTGAACTAATTCCCCCATCCCATCAAAGTTATCAGGTTGAAACTCTTTGAACACCGGAAGGAAAAAGGCATTCAAGAGGAATCCCCCTCTGGCCCACGAGAGAAGACTGGGGAAGATAAGCCACGCTGACATCTACGATCACATCAAAGCTAAGGCAGGGGCCTCTCCACTGAGGTGTGTTTCCCAAGGACACTGTGAAACTGATGAACCATCCCTTCAGCCCTTAGGGGACTTGTCTTCATGTGTGGACTCGAGCCATCAGGAGAAAGGCTGGTCACCGGTGGACGGACCTGCCATTGGCCACAAGGTCTTCCTCCACGATAGTCCCTACCTCACAGGGGTGCCATCAACATGATGTGAGATAATGAACGTGAAAGCTCATCTAAGCCACTAACAGGAAACATTAATAGATGGTTTAGCTACTGTTATTACTGTGGGTCCCTCAGTCCATATCCCTCTACCGTGGCTACAACTCTGACATTCTCTAGGAGATGATCTTAGGTAAGTCACTTAAATTCTTTGCATCTCAGTAACATAAGAATAATGAAGAGTACTGATCGAATAGGCTTGCTATAAAGAATAAATGAATTAATATATATAAAATGTGTGAAGAGTGCTTAGCATATGGTAAGTCCTCAATAATTAGCTTCTACCATTACACCACTACGACTATTATTAGTATCATCATCATTGTTACTATTAATTCTATTGTTAACATATTAGTGGGGGGAAACAACACTCTTGTATGAGGGTCAGTCATAGTCTGGATGTACGCTGTACACTGTACAGAACACCGAATCAGGAGCCAAACTGCCTACTCACCATACGAAACAGAATCCCCCTGGGCTATTTCCTTGAAGAGACCAGAAACATCAAGGTCAGGCACTCCAAGGGAAGCCTGCAGAATGGTGGCGAACTCTTCCTCTGTTATGAAGCCATCCTCATCAACATCAAAGAGCTGAAGGAAAAAGAAAATAAAGTCTAAGAATGAGCTCCTCCAGAGCAATGGTGGTATGGAATAATCTTAAAAAATAAACTCTTTAGTAATTCAGACATTCATTGTGCCGAGGGCTAGGGATATACGTCCATAAGTATGGTATCTGATGCCTTCACAATACTTATAGTTTAGTGGTAGAAAGAGATAGGATTAAAATAGGGGCTACAGGGGCTTCCCTGGTGGTCCAGTGGTAAAGAATCTGCCTTACAATTCAGGGGTTGCGGGTTTGATCCCTGGTCAGGGAACTGGGATCCCACATGCCGCAGGGCAACTAGGCCCACGCGCCACAACTACTGAGCTCTCGCGCCTCAACTAGAGAGACCCCCATGCCACAAACTACAGAGCCCATGCACCCTGGAGCCTGTGCGCCACAAGTAGAGAGAAGCCCGTGCGCTGCAACAAAAGATCTTGTGTGCCGCAGCCAAAAATAAATAAAATAAATAAATAAAATAATAAATAAATCTTTAAAAAAAATAGGGGCTACAACAATAGTAAGTACAAAAGCACATGGAAAAAATAGGCGCTATAACCATAGTAAGTACAAAAGCACATGGAAAAAATAGGCGCTATAACCATAGTAAGTACAAAAGCACATGGGAGTCCTGTGTAGAACAAGATGAATCCTACCTGGAGAGATCAGGGAAGGCTTTATGACATTTGAGTTGGGTCTTAAAACATGAAGAGATATTCCCAGAACATACAAGGACTGGCAGGCAGTTGCCTGGGGCTCAAGTCAGGAGAGAGAAAGACAAGCAAGGATCAGATCATGATGGACATATAAGGCCTCATCTACCCCTGCAGGATTATGATGGGAAGGGCTGTGGGGTGACTGCCTGTGAACTGAGGGAGCTCTCTGAGGCAAAGTGTGGAGGATGGAGAGAGGGCAGAAAGTTGAAAAGACTAGAGGCAGGAATTAAGAGTCTGGGGTGGAGAAGCAGGAAGGGCAGGAAGAGACAGAATTTATAAGGAAGCAAAGACAGGACTTACATATCAATTAGAGGTCTGTAGTGATGGAAAAGAAGGAGCTAAAGACGGCTGAGGGATTCTATCTTGGGCAAGCGGGTGAAAGTGGGTTATGTTACCAAGAGTGGGAAAACAGGTTCCCAATGAGATCAAGGGTTAGACCTGGAGAGCTTAAATTTGAGTCAGAAGTGCCAGGAGGAAGTAAGATTCAGCACATCAGCTCAGGAGAGTGATAACGCTTGAGATATGAATTCAGGTAAGGATTGAAGTGAGTGTGTTTGAGCTTCTCTGTGGAAAATGCACAAAGTAAGGCAGAGCCCTGGGAACAGCAAGAGTTGAGGTGTGTGCAGGGAAGAGGAACCGGCCAAAAGAACTCAGAAGCACCAGCCAGAGAGATGGAGAAGCAGAAAGAAAGAGCATGCATCTTGGAAGCTAGGGAAGGTTTTCAGGAAAGAGGAAGAAACTCTGACTGTGGTAATGGCCAACAGAGTAAAATGGCATAGGAAGGCCAAGCAAGAAGCAAGAAGGTTTGCTGGATTTGGCAATTAGGAGATCCTGGCGACGGATGGTAACGGGAATCAAGCAATGACTAGAGAGGTGAGGCATGGAGGCAACAGGCATGGTTCTTCTTTTAAGAAATTATGGAATAAAGCACAGGAGATAAATGGGGTAATAGCCACGTACAAAAGGAGGCTGCCTTCAGGAAGGGAGAGACTGAATATGTTTATAGGCAGAGGGAAAAGGGTGGGATAGACTGAAAGTCAAGCAGCAAAGCAGGGGTAACTGATAGATAATTAATATGCCATATTCATAATCCTCTCCAGTGTATTAACATTTTTTCATATCAACACGGACTCTTTGCAGGCACTGAACCAACATGTTCAAATCACTTTACACACTCATTTAACCCTAATAATAGTCTTATGTAAGGGAGGTGTTGTTATTAGCCCTATCTCACAGATGAGAAAGCTGAGGAACAAGGAAGCCAGGTAACTTTCCCAAGGTCACACAGCTTGTAAATGGTCAAGCTGTCGCCCAAATGCAGGCAGAGATCTACAGTTCCTGCTGTTAAGGTATCCACTTCTGATCAAATACACGATCAAAAACAGGCATTGGATAAGGTGTGATAATCATGAAAAGAACAATAAGCAAATACTGAATAGTGTTTTAATTGTCCACTAGGGTGGGAAGAGAAAAATATAATTCGAACTTGTGATTTGCTGCCCCCAGATAAGAAGGCACAGGACTCTTAGTCCATTTTCTACTACTCAGCCCCTAAATGGACGATAAGATAGCTGGAAAGTGCAAAGTGAATTAGCTAGCATTTGTTTTTCACAACAGTAGCCCCGGGGCTCTTTATGGGCCTTGGACTTCAGACATTAACTGCCAGGATTCAGTCACAACCTCCCCCCACCTTCTCACAAACTCTAATTTTTCTGTGAAAGTCTTCCATTCCTAAAGAATTCTCACCAACTTATCCAATCATCTAAATCTGGTGCTTTGATGGCTCTTCCTTCTGTATAAGTTTCCTTCACATGTCCATCCTGGGGACTTTTACTTCCTCTCCATTTGTCCTTTGTCACAACTACCCCACAAAAACCCCTCCATTTCTCTCAATTCCTCATCGCTCCCAATAGCCTCCCTACTACAGAGTTCCCAGATCTAAGGTAAATCTCATGCTCTGGGCTCTGGTAGAAGGTTTAACACCCCACTTTCCTTGGAGAATGGGGGAGCGATATCTCCCCAGTGCACGGAATGCTGTGGCACTCTGCATCAAAACATCCTGTCTTTCCTAGCAAGCACATGGTCCAAGACCATTTGGACTCTGCCTGGAATTTGAATGATGAACGGCGTTGGAGTTTGCTCACTCTAACGGCAGTGCCCAAGGGAGATGTAGAGCAGCTCCCGCAGCTGGGACCTCGGGAGCTGCCTGCTTCGGAGTCTTCCCTGGAGCCTGCTTGCTGTCCTCACAACCGAGTCCTCCGCCAGAGTCTATGCCTACTGCTTACAACTGAAGAATGCTGACTAATACTCTACCTCTAAAGGTCACCGTGATGATGAAATATGATCAAAGATGGGAAGTTAACTGTGAAGTGTTACCCAAATAAAAGGGTGTGAATGCATTCTGTATATACACAAAATGATACTACTAAATGAAAAATAGAAGCATGCCAAAATAATTTTCAAAAACATCATACAGGGACTTCCCTGGTGGCACAGTGGTTAAGAATCTGCCTGCCAATGCAGGGGTCACTGGTTCGATCCCTGGTCCGGGAAGATCCCACATGCCGTGGAGCAACTAAGCCCGTGAGCCACAACTACTGAGCCTGTGCTCTAGAGCCCGTGAGCCACAGCTACTGAGCCTGCGAGCCACAACTACTGAAGCCCACATGCCTAGAGCCCGTGCTGCGCAACAAGAGAAGCCACCGCAGTGAGAAGCCCGTGCACCGTAACGAAGAGTAGCCCCTGCTTGACGCAACTAGAGAAAGCCCGCACACAGCAACGAAGACCCAACACAGCCAAAAAATAAATAAATAAAATAAATAAATAAAATAAAATAGGCAAATAGACACTTAAACAAAACAAAACAAAAAAACCAAAACATCATACACGCCTGAGAAGGTTAAAAAAATAACCAAAGTAAAACATGACACTTGCTTTACTGAAAAAAGAGCTAATTATAGTTTTAGGTCCTTCTTTCCTCTCCCTGTCCCCCCTCAAAACCAAGGTCTAGGCTAGAGAAAAATCTCAGGACTTCTTTAAAGACAATAATTACTATGATTAAGGGCCAAATTTTCTATCAGGTCTTTCATTGGTAAACCCAAAGTGACCACTTGCCCAGCTGACCTTATAATCACACAGACAATCCCAGAACAGAAACAGAAATGTCTGGGTTGGAATAAGTTAGCTATGTGTATAATTTTAGGTTTTATGATGAATAAGTCTGTAAAAGTTTTCAGCTTGGAAAGGGTTCTGGCCCTTGCCTTGAGACCATCTGCTAAGCATCAACCTCTTAGGTTCTTTATAGGCCTAGCAGTTAACTCAGTTGAAACCAATCTGAAATAAAAAGTCAACCTGGGGACTCCTCTGTCAAGGATAGAACACATGGAAATTCGTGAGGCTATCCCAGGTGGCCTCCAAGACATGAGAAAGGACTCTGGGAGGAAGAGAGTCTTTCTAGATGACAGAGGGGAAAACACTTGTTGAGGATACAGTGGGATATTCTTCTCAGAGAAAATCAGGAAGAAATAAGAGTAGGGAAGAGGCATGGGGAAGGTCCTCAGCTGTTATGGTGGATGAAGCAGAGACTCAAAGAGCTGTACGATAAGATTCCACATACACAGCTTGGTAAGTGAGATCAAGTTTTTGTTTTACTTGAGAGCAGATCATGTAAGATTAGAATATGGAAGGGACCATCCCATTCAAATACTAATTAGATAAAGCACCTTTCGTCTCCAAAGAACCAAAACACACTTTGGGAATGTATTCTTCCCTCTCCTTTTTGCATATGTAAGTGATAAAATGGAATCTGAGTTCTCATAATTCAAACCTCCATTAACTTCTGCTAGGGATGGGGGACATGGATTTTATTCATCTGCCCCTCAACCCCCCATACTGCTGTGACAATATATGTGATATACAGGAAAACACAGAGAGTGGAAACTTGAGACATTTATGATGGTATTCACCTGACACCACCACAACAAAATAAACTCCATCGGGAAAAGATCACCTAAAATACCTCTGACATACAGAGTGAGAAAATAAGGATGGATCAGAAAACTTTCTGCCTGGTGAATTGGGATGACTATAGACAGGTGGTGTTTATTTATAAACCTCACTTTGGGGCTCCAAAATGGGGAGGCTGAAAAGAATAAATTTTAAACTAATTTATGAAATCACCTGCTCTTCAATTTTAATGCTGTTAACTAGGCTGCTTCCAAAGACTTTCTTTTTGCTTAAATGGATGCTTGTCTTTTCTTTATTCTCGGTAGCGATTGTCTTAATCACATTGCCCTCGTGTACATGTCACAGCAGATCTATAAACACTCGTAATAGATGCACTGATTTTCAGATAATACACTTAGAGTCAACACTTGTTTACGAGACAGACCAAGATGATTTCAGTGGGGCTGACAGTACCTTAAATGCCACCTGGATGATCTCCTCTGTGTTGGCAGGGTTGCATAGGACAGCCAGGCCAATTACATACTCTCGGAAGTCGATACTGCCATCATGGTTCTGTGAAAGGATGGCAGAAATCAGTTAGCAGGGCCACTGGTTGAATGACTATTAATCACAGCCCACAAGGCAAAATTCAGACATGCCACGCAGCTCAGCCTCATCATGCACTGAGCCGATTTGGAAAAAAGTTCGCACTGAGATAGAACAGCTAGTGAGCGGCCCACCCATTCCCAACTCAGAAGGAAGAAAAATATATTCCTGTTGAGCGATCAATATAAACATTTTATCACTGAGGTTCATTTAGAGTGGCTGTATGGCACTCATTGTGGGTTCCTGAGCTCAGCCTTGATGGGAGCCACTCTGGGAAGCAGGATGGGGGATTTCATCCTAGGTGGGACTGAAGCCTTCATTCCACCATCGATGGTGGGCCTGCCATGATGGCCAACACCAGTGGGTCATCACTAAGAGACTCTCTCCATGTAGGAGATAGAAGGGAAAGGAAAGGGGCAAATTGAGGCAATAATCACAGCTACATTCTTTCTTCTTTCTGTGCTTACTCTGCAGTAAAGCAGGAGAAAGTAAGCAAACCTGAGCAACTTCAAGGGCCCCTTAGTGATAGATATCGGGCCCTGGAAGATCCTGCACTTCTAAGCCTTGGAAACTAAACGTAATTCGTATGATGTTTATATCTATACACTTCAGCAGGTATTTCTTGATGGTATTATAAAAGAAGGGGTTGATAATTCTAATCCATGCTGACCGAACACAGAGTTTTTCCTACACATGAACTACTCACCTAGATGGGAACACTGAGAAGATGAAATGGGGAGAAAGGAGAGAGAGCTTAAGGAAGAGAGGAAGAAAGGGAGAGAGAGGCAAGGCAGAGAAGGAGGGAGGATGGAAGGAAGAGACAGAAGAGAGAGAACAAGAAGGAAAGGGGAGGAGGAGAAAGGAAAAGTGAGATGGAGGGTGGAAGAGAAAGATGGAGGGGAAAGAGAGGAGGAGGAGGGAGAAAGGAAGAGAACAATAAGCACAATGATTATAATCCCAGGTGTGGAATCATTTTGGCAGCAAGATCTTCATGTTGCCAGATAAACTATGAACTAGTAACAACAAAGCTAAGTGTGATACTTGACAGGTTAGCAGACGTTTGGCACTGATAAGAGCATAATCTTTAACTGTGACTAAGTGTCTACATTTCAACCATCAAGAGTTCCTCTAGGGCAGGGATTGCCTTCCTCTGTGCAGTGTATTCCCATTGCCTAGCACACACAGGTAGGTGCTAAAAACGATGCTACCTTTTCCTCACCTACCCTTACCTACTATTGATACTTTGGGTTCACCTTAAGACACTTTGGCAGTGTTTTTCACTGGGGTTTCATAGATGAGCTTGAAAGGGAAGGCTGTGAATCCCCTGAAAGGGTGTGCCTTTTTTTTGTTTTTTTGTTTTTGGCCGAGCCACAGGGCATGCGGGATCTTAGTTCCCTGACCAGGGATCGAACGCGTGCCCTATGCAGTGGAAGCGTGGAGTCTTAACCCCTGGACCGCCAGGGAAGTCCCGGCCCTTTTTATATGTACATTTTTCTAGGGAAAAAAAATCTTGTAGCTTTCCTCAGCTTCTCAAAGCAACCAAGACTCACTGTCACCATACTACTTTATCTTGCTGCAGGGTGGGAACTAAAAAGGAATAATTTACCTTCACTTTCTCATTGGAGAAGGTAGAAACAGAGGATTCAAGATTTCCCTAAAGTAACAGGGTTTCTTCCTGGGATTTAAAACTCAGGTCATCCGACTTCCATTTTTGTCCGATTACCAGCCTCTAAGACAGCTGTTTTCTGCCTTTCCTTTAATCGACTTTATTGAGGTATCAATTACAGTCAATAAAAAGCATCCATTTTAAGTGTACAGTTTGATGTTCTTTGAAAAAATGCAGACACCAGGGTAACCACCATCACAATTGATGGCTACGATATTTTCATCCCCCCAGAAGTTTCAGAGAAGGTAGAGTTTTAAGGGACATAATTTTCCTTGTTGTGCCACTAACGTTTAATTTTCTCCTATACTATGGAGGGATGTTGTTCATTAGGACTTAGAGGCTGAACAGCTTATTGAACCGTGAATATATGCTCAATAAAGGTAAATTTATTCTGCAATTGGTTTTCTCTACTAAGCAACATAGAAGTCTTGAATAGAAGTTCTAAAGTATAATGAACCGGTTTGCAGGGCAGAAATAGAGACACAGATGTAGAGAACAAATGTATGGACACCAAGGAGGGAAAATGGAGGGGAGGTGGGTGGTGGTGGTGGTGTGATGAATTGGGAGATTAGGATTGACATATATACACTAATATGTATAAAATGGATAACTAATAAGAACCTGCTGTATAAAAAATAAAATAAAATTCTAAAATTAAAAAAAAAAGAAGTTCTGAAGTATAGATATAAGAATGACCTATGAATATATTCAATATCCTGTGATAAACCATAATGGAAAAGAATATGAAAATAAGTATATATATGTATAACTGAATCACTTTGCTGTACAGCAGAAATTAACACAACATTGTAAGTCAACTATACTTCAATTACATAAATTAAAAAAAAAAGAGTGATCTATGGACACAGAAGATACGGTCATAGGTAGTATGATTGGAAATAGGCCTTTGATTTATTGTGAGGCATCCAATTTTTATCTGTATTACCGGACCCTATGTATAATACAGGTCAAGCATTATAGCTTATTTTTCAGATGGAGAAAGAGAAATGTAAAAGACCTTTAGTATTACTGCTATTCACGAATAAAGGTAATATTCTGGACCCCTGGTTTTCTTTAACAGTTTTATATGAGTGGCTTTGACCAACAAAAGAATATTAAAGCAGACTCTTGATAATCAATCACATGGGAAACTATATGTAAGTTTTCATCCTAGTAATGTGAAGGAAAAAAGGCAGCATAGAAATTATTCTGAGAGATTTCATTATAGGACTAATAAAATAATACATTTTAAGGTTCCAATTTCAGAATAATAAAATTTAGAACTGGAAGGAATCTTAGAAATCATCCATTCAACTTCTTCATTTTTACTAATGAAAAATTGAGATGTAAGTTTTACTTGAGGTCACAGAACTCACTATTGCCATAATGACAATTAACATTTAGGTAATCTGACTCCCAATCATTCAAATTAAAGCAGGCAAGTTGATAAAATATATTAAAAAACAGATAATAAAAAAGTATACAGCAAAATACACTCCTTTAATTTTTCAAATTAAAATCAGTCCCATGGTAAAAAATTATTCCTCAAAGCTGTGGTTCTTTCCTTTAAAAACCAATGGAACTCCTCAGGAAGAGTATTATTATTCAAATTCAATAAATTCTCAGTTATCCAGGAGAGTTAGGAAAGAGGTATTCTGTTTACCTCAATATTCTTATTAAGAGCATATTTCTACCCACCTGCATAATTGTATTATCAATTTTCTAGGAATTAAATTGTTTTAATCCACTTAGCATTAAAAATAGACATTTAAAAAAAAGTAATTCTGAAAGCACTTCAAGATTAATAGGTACATTAAGTATCAGTGCCCTGCAGGTGCCTCAGCAAATATTTTTTAAGGCCTGACCATGGGTTAGTTGTGCAATATTACTGATGAAATTTCTGATTGAAGTTGATACATAAATCAACTTTTAAATCACATGCACTATTACTCAAAAAATATTTTAAAAGTGACCTTTAAGATGATATACAAATTTTGAATGTTTTTGGACATTTGCTGTTCTTAGGTACAGAACACACAGTTCTTTTTCCTGCTATTATAGGTTATAGAATTCAGTGTATTATATCAAGACTAAGGTGTTTTTCAAAATCATATGGGATATTTTGAAATTTAAAAATGTAGATGTATAATTTCACATTTAAACAAAATCATTATTATTTTCGACTTACTACATTGATTGTATTGCTTTTAGAAATGTGAAAATGAGATGGAGTTATATTAATGAAAGCCCTTCATCTTAGGCTATCAGTAGTCTTCCATGTTGAAAAGGCAACATTTGAAAAAAATTATCAGGTAAATACTCCCTCTTACACTGAAGATGTGCCTTTAAAACACCAACTAAAACAAACAAACAAACAACAAAAAAAAACCCATTGGATGGAAATTAAGAAATTCAATCACTTGTTAGGCTATTGGTTCTACACAATGCCAAAGGTTTGTTTACTTGGAAAAATTCAGACTTTGGACTAAATTTTCTGGGATCCACTCTAGGGCCTGGGGTTATTTGTCAAATTTTACACAAATTCAGAAAAGAACAAAAGAGAAACTTAGGTAACTTCAGGATGTTTTGCCCTGTGCATGCAGGAGGAGAATCATAAAAGTAGGTAATCCCTTAACTAGAAGAGCAAGACAAATACTTAATACCACCCCTAGTGTGAGATAATTGTCTTAACTTTCATAAAACATTTAAAATGAAGTGAGGGGAGAAAAGTGGGGCTACATTTTCTTTTCCCCAACCATCATGTGGAAAGGTTAAATTATAAACTTAATACTCTGAGACCTTAAAAGGCATCTTGGCAGATTTCCCCTTTCCTGGCTATATTATTACAGCCATGCCTAACATACTAGTGGCCATATTCTAAAACAGGGATCCTGATATTAATGTGTGGCTGCTGGCAGCAGCCTCATCCTTATATAACCACACCTGTTTTAAGTAGCTCCCCAGACCAAGTTTAAATTACAAGTCCCTTGAGGAAAGCGGACGTGATCTCTGGGCTTGGCTCAATTCAGAATTACACGCATGTGGTATTTCATAAATATTATATGATGGTGATAATGGTGTCCACAGAGGCTAAATGCCAACCTCTTCTATTTTCACTGGGGATCTCTAACAGGCAGCTGAGGGCTGTTAACAGGCCAGTTACATCATTTCAAGAGTTACAGCTTTCCTCTAAATGAGTCAAAAAGGAAGGATTTATCTTCAAACTCAGGATGATCCTCCAAAGTAGAATGGGAGCGAGGGAATGCATTAAAAACCAGAGAAGCAGGAGGGGTAGAAACCAATTAAATAGGCAGATGAACAGAGCACTTGAAAATGCAGCCTGTCTAGCTGAGTCTACTGGCCGGGAATTCCTGGATTCTGTTTGCCCCGTTATCACCACCTGAATCAAAATGAAAAAGTCAAACCAAGGGCCATTCACAAGAAAGGCACAACTACCCCTGCTTTTTGGGTGGCAGTTTCTCCATACTCCTATCTTCTTTCTTTTGGAAGCTGGCAACACTGACTCCTGTGGGGGGCCTCAGTTTTCAGCTGAGACTAATATGAAAAATACAGTGAGACAGCCTAACCTTAAAGCTGTGGCTGTCAACCTTGGTTGCTCTTCAGAATCACCCGGGGAGCTTTAAAAAATACTCATCTCTGAGCCCCACCTCTAAAGATTTTTATTTAACTCACGTGGAGTGGGACTCAGCTCAAGCGCTCTCCCAGTGATTCTAAATTGCAGTCAGGGCTGAGAACCACTGCAATAAAGACGCAGCAACATTTATATGTATTTATACATCTCTCTATCGCTTTAGATACCAAATAACTGGTTATGATTTGTGTACATTTTCTTTGTTTACTTTTTTTCCTGTCTGCAGTTTTCAAACAAATGAAAGAATATTCTTTGCTCTGAGGCAGGGCAAGACATGACAAGAGCTGGCTAACATCAGCAGGGCATGCCTGATTTTGTGTGAAGTACATGTAAGAGTGATCACTTTGATTCATTAAGGCAACCAGAGACATTTCAACTATAAGTACACTCTTTCATTCCCCAATGCCCTGATCCTCTTTACAATTATATCAAAACAAAACTGTTACATGCTTATTTTGCAAAAGAAACGGGACTAAAGAATTCTAGATTTTAGATAGTTGTTTCACCATTAAAAAAAAATACTACCTTTTATAAAACTGCTTAATTTCACATTTCTGAACCTGTTTCTATACAGTTAAGCAGATTTCCAGGAAAACACTTTTTTTTTTTAATAAATGTAATAGAAAGACCAGATGTGAATTAAGAGAAAAACAGGTTTTGAATTTCCTGCCTCCTCACCTTTTTTAAAGGAAAAAAATATATCTCCTGAGAGCTTTCTTGATTTATTCCAGGATTTTTTTCAAAATTTCATTCTTAACAATAACAACAACAGCTTTCCTGCTCTTTGGAATTCATTCACCAAATAAGAAATGACCTATTAAAATCTACTCCATTAGAGCCTGCCCTGCACTCCCATCACATAAAGTCCATATAAATCCCGTGTCTCAAAAAGCCGACAAACCACTCAGAACATTTTTCATGAAAAATCTGTTTAATTTAGCAGTAAAGGGCAGCACAAGTTCAGAAATAGGTCGGGTTATGAAAGAACTCAGCAGGAAATGACAGCTTTGGATGGGGTAACCGCAACCGTGCAAGAGCATGGCTAAGCTTCCAGCACTCCTGTCCCCGGGGGTAGTCCTGACTTAGTGCCCACTTTAGGAATACATGGTCAGCTGCAGCCATTCTTGGGTAGACACCTGAATCAGGCCATCCGCATCTCTATCCAGGGATTTGAAGGCACGAAACATGGCATCCAGGCGAACCAGGCAACCGATGAAGTTGTTAAAATCCGTACTTCCATCCTCATCGGCATATCGGCGGACAATCATTTGGTAAAGTTGTTCCTTTAGCTGGAAGCCTGCTGCCTGCAGAGCCCCCCGCAGCTGAGAACTTCCCAGAGACCCAGAATGGTCCCTGTCATATTGCTTATAAATACGCTGCCATTTCTTGATGTTGTTCCAGAAATACTTAAATTCTTCGAAGCCCAGCTTTCCAGTTGCGTCATTGTCCATGATGGACACGATGCTCCGGCAGGTGTCAAGACTAAAGCCGTCGGACTTCAGATCCTTGTGCTTAGACAGGACTTTGTTGAGAATATTCATTAGGTCAGTGGCACCTACCTCCATGTCTGGTCCAGCCAGCTGTGCAAATTGTTGCCGAAACCGCCTAACTTCCTCACTTTCGTTGGCCTCCACGTTGGTGAAATGCTGCTCAGTGGGTGGTGGTTCCGGGGTATACTGAGCAGCTGCAGCCTCACTGATAAAATTCACAAGTCCTCCAACTATCCCTCCAATATTTCCTCCTCCTCCTCTTCTCTGACTGCCTCCTCCAAGAAGGTCTCCAAGAGCTTGTCCAAGACCTTGACCTTGATCTGCTCCTTCCAATAGAGCCTTTGCAAGAAACATGCTTTCGGTTTACCAAGCAAGGGTAAAGGCTGCTGAAATCTTGGAGGTGGTGTGAGAGAGATGAAATGGAGTCTAAGTAGTTTACATGTGGAAGAACTGGCTTTTCTGTACTTGCTTGCACTGTACCACACCCTGGGTGCACCTCCTACCCTAGTTGCCTGAATTCCACTGTAGTTGCCTGAATTCCACTAGGTCCTAGCACCTGCCATTTTTCAGAGGGCGTCAATAAAATACTCCTAAGTCACAGTATGTCTGACAAATTAGAAGAAATCATATTTTTAAGTGTAATATATTAAACTATACATTTCCATATGCTGTTAACTATTTTTAGTTCTCTTTCTCAGCACCTGAAAGATGACGTGGAGTTTCCTAACAGGAGAAGGTAAATGACTCAAGAATATCAAGAATTTCTTTTCTAAGGAATGTTTATTGTTAGGGTACAATTGAAGAACTCCAGGGCACTGGAAAAATTTTTACCTAATTCTCTTCCTTTAGCAAAGATTTGCAGCATCCAATGTTCTTAAGAAAAACTTGGAAGGGGGATCTTTAAAATGCAGGGTCCCCAGGTCCCATCCTCAGAGATTCTGATTCTGTATAGTCTGCTGTGGGGCTCATGATTACGTTTTTGGAATCTTTTGGAAGTGTAACATTCACATAGAAAACTGTACAAATCACAAATATATAGCTCAAAGAATTTCACAAAATGTATATACCCATGTCATAACACCCAGATCAAGAAACAGAACATCACCAGGACTCCCGAAGCCTCTTCATGCCTCTTTCCAGTTATTCTCCTCTCCCAAGGGTAACTAACCATTGTCCTGACATCTAACACCACAGATTCATTTTTGTACCTTAAATAAATGGAATCATATAGCATATACTTTTTTGTACCTTGTTTTTAAATTTTTAATTAAAAAATTTTTAAATTGTGGTAAAATATATGTAATGTGCAATTTACCATTTTAACCATCTTTTAAAAAATATTTATTTATTTATTTGGTTGCACTGAGTCTTGGTTGCGGCAGGTGGCGCCCTAGTTGGGCTCCTTAGTTGTGGCACGTGGGCTCTTTAGTTGCAGCTCGTGGGCTCCTTAGTTGTGGCAGGTGAACTCTTAGTTGCGGCACGCATGTGGGATCTAGTTCCCTGACCAGGGATCGAACCCGGGCCCCCTGCACTGGGAGCGCAGAGTCTTAACCACTGCGCCACCAGGGAAGTCCCCCATTTTAACCATTTTTAAGTGTACAGTTCAGTGATATTAAGTACATTCACACTGTTGTGCAACCATCATCACCATCCATCTACAG
Organism: Balaenoptera musculus; assembly: GCF_009873245.2. Classification (NCBI taxonomy): domain Eukaryota; kingdom Metazoa; phylum Chordata; class Mammalia; order Artiodactyla; family Balaenopteridae; genus Balaenoptera; species Balaenoptera musculus. The sequence goes on along the minus strand of NC_045803.1, from coordinate 31,285,328 downwards.
AAATTTTTTCTTCTTGCAAAACTGAGACTGTCCCCATTAAACATTCCTTCCTCCCCTTAGGCCCTAGCAACCACCATTCTACTTCATGTCTGTATGAATTTAACTGTTTTAGGTATCTCATATAAATGGAATCATACAGTATTTGTCCTTTTGTGACTGGCTAATTTCACTTAGCATAATGTCTTCAAGGTTCATCCATGTTGTAGTATGTGTCAGAATTTATTTCTTTTTTAAAGCTAAGTAATCTTCCATTGTATGTATATAACATTTTTTTTATCCATTCGTCCATTGGTGGATGCTTGGGTTGCTTCCACCTTTTGGCTTTTGTGAATAATGCTGCTATGAACATGGGGGTACAAATATTTCTTCAAGTTCCTACTTTCAAATCTTTTGGTTATATACCCAGAAGCAGAATTGCTGGATCAAATGGTAATTCTGTTTTTAATTTTTTAAAGAACAACCATACTATTTTCCACAGTGGCTATACTATTTTACATTCCCACCAACAGTGTGCAAGGGTTCCAATTTCTCCACAGCCTTGCCAACACTTATTTTCTGGGTGGTATTTTTGTTTGTTTGTTTGTTTTTTGATAATATCCATCCTAATAGGTGTGACAGGATATCTTATAGGGGTTTTAATTTGCATTTCCCTAATGATTAGTGATGTTGAGCATCTTTTCATATACCTGTTGGTCACTTGTATATCAAGAAATGTTTATTCAAGCCCTTTGCCCATTTTTTGATTGGGTTGTTTGTTTTTTTTTGTTGTTATTTTGTAGCTCCTTCTACATTCTGGATATTAACCCCTCATCAGTTATATGATTGGCAAATATTTTCTTCCATTCCATGAGTTGCCTCTCCACTCTGTTGATAGTGTCCTTCAATGCACAAAAGTTTTAAATTTTGATGTAGTCCAATTTATCTAATTTTTCTTTTATTGCTTGTGCTTTTGGTGTCATATCCAAAAAATCAACAAGAAATCCACTGTCACAAAGCTTTTCTCCTATTTTTTTTTTTAAGTATTTATTTATTTATTTATTTATTTTTGGCTGCGTTGAGTCCTAGTTGCGGCACGCGGGCTCCAGAGCGCATGAGCTCTCTAGTTGCAGCACCTGGGCCTAGTTGCCCCGCGGCATGTGGGATCCTAGTTCCCCGACCAGGGACCGAACCCATGTTCCCTGCCCTGGAAGGCGGATTCCCAACCACTGGACCACCAGAGAAGTCCCTCTCCTATGTTTTTGTCTAACACAAAACATAATAGCTTTAGCTTTTATGCTTAGGTCTTTGACCCATTTTGAGTTAATTTTTATATATGGCATAAGGTAAGAGTCCACTTCATTCTTCTGCATGTGGTTATCCAGTTTTCTCAGCACCATTTGTTGAAAAGACTGTTCTTTCCCCATTGAATGGTCTTGACACCCTTATCGAAAATCATTTGTATGCACACACACAGGTTTATTTCTGGGCTCTCTATTCTATTCCATTGGTTCATATGTCTGTCTTTATGCCAGTACCACACTATTTGGATTACTGTAGCTTTGTAGTAAGTTTTGAAATCAGGAAGTGTAAGATTTCCAACTTTGTTCTTTTGCAAGACTATTTTGTCTATTCAGCATCTCTTGAGATTCCATATGAATTTTAGGATGGATTTTCTGACTTCTGTAAAAAAAAAATGTTGTCGGGATTTTGATAGGGATTGCGCGGACTCTGTAGACCACTTTGGGTAATATTGACATCTTAACAATATTAAGAATTCCAATCCATGAACACAGGATGTCTTTCCATTTATTTGCATCTTTTTAAATTTCTTTGAACAACACTTTGTAGTTTCCAGTGTACAAGTCTTCTACCTCCTTGGTTGTTTATTCCTATTTTATTTTTTTTTAATGCTGCTGTAAATAGAGTTGCTTTCTTAATTTCTTTTTCAGATTGTTTACTGTTAGTGGATAGAAACACAACTAAGTTTTTTTTTTAAAATAAATTTATTTATTTTTGGCTGCATTGGGTCTTCGTTGCGGTGCACAGGCTTCTCACTGCAGTGGCTTCTCTTGTTGCGGAGCACGGGCTCTAAGCGCGCGGCCTTTAGTAGTTGTGGCATGCGGGCTCTAGAGTGCAGGGTCAGTAATTGCACTGCATGGGCTTAGTTGCTCCATGGCATGTGGGATCTTCTTGGACCAGGGATCGAACCTGTGTCCCCTGCATTGGTAGGCAGATTCTTTTATTTATTTATTTATTTATGGCTGCGTTGGGTCTTCACTGCTGCCTGTGGGCTTTCTCTAGTTGGGGTGATCAGGGGCTACTCTTTGTTGTGGTGCACAGGTTTCTCATTGTGGTGGCTTCTCTTGTGGAGCACGGGCTCTAGGCTTGCGGGCTTCAGTAGTTGTGGCACGCGGGCTTCAGTAGTTGTGGCTTGCGGACTCTAGAGCGTAGGCTCAGTAGTTGTGGCGCATGGACTTAGTTGCTCTGCGGCATGTGGGATCTTCCCAGACCAGGGATCGAACCCATGTCCCCTGCATTGGCAGGCAGATTCTTAACCACTGCGCCACCAGGGAAGTCCCCACAGCTAAGTTTTGTGTGTGGATTTGTATCCTGCAACTCTGCTGAATTAGTTTATTAGTTCTAACAATTGTGTGTGTGTGTGTTGTCTGCAGGATTTTTTTACATATAAGATCATGTATTCTGGGAGCAGAGATAATTTTTCTTCTTCCTTTCCAGCTCATATTCCTTTCATTTCTTTTCTTGCCTAACTGTTTTGGCTAGGGCTTCCAGTACTATGCTGAAGAGGAGTAGTGAAAGCAGGCATCCTTTTGTGTTCCTAATCTTAGAGGAAAGATTTTCAGGCTCAAACCATTGAGTATGATGTTGGCTGTGGGCTTTTCACATATGGTTTTTATTATGTTGAGGTACTTTTCTTCTATTCCTAGTTTGTTAAGTGTTTTTATCTGAAAGGGTGTTGAATTTTGTCAAATGCTTTTTCTGGATTGATTGAGGTAACTGTGTTTTTTCCCCTTCATTCTGTTAATGTGGTTTATTACATTGATTGATTTTCATATGTTGAACCACCCTTGCGTTCAAGGAATAAATCCCACTTAGTCATGATGTAAAATTCTCTTTATGTGCTGTTGAATTCTGTTTGCTAGTATTTTGTTCAGAATTGTTGCATCAATATTCATATGGGGGACTTCCCTGGTGGTGTAGTAGTTAAGAATCTGCCTTCCAATGCAAGGGAGATGGGTTCGATCCCTGGTCAGGGAACTAGATCCCACATGCATGCCACAACTAAGGAGCCCATGAGCCGCAACTAAGGAGCACACGTGCTGCAATTAAGTAGCACACGTGCTGCAACTAAAGGAGCTGGCGAGCCGCAAGTAAGGAGCCCGCCTGCTGCAACTAAGACCAAAATAAATAAATAAAATAAATAAAAAAAACAATTCATATAGGACATTGGTCCGTAGTTTTCTTTTCATGTACCATTGACGCTTGAACAATACGGGTTTGAACTATGTGCCTCCATTTCTACTAGGATTTTATTCAATAAATACATACTACAGTCCTACACTTGAGCTTGGTTGAATCTGTGGATGCAGAATCATGGATACAAAGGGCCGACTATAAAGTTATACGGAGATTTTCGACTGCACGGGGGTTGGTTCCCCTAACCCCTGTGCTGTTCAAGGGTCAACTGTACTATCCTTTTCTGACCTTGGTATCAGGATAATATTGGCCTCATAGAATGAGTTGGGAAGTATTCCCTCCTCTTCAATTTTTGGGAAGAGTTTGAGAACGATTAGTGTTAACTTTTCTTTAAACATTTGGTAGAATTCACTAGTGAAGCCATCTGGTCCTGGGATTTTCTTTGTTGGGAGGTTTTTAAAAAATTACTCATTCAATCTCCTTACTAGTTAGGTCTGTTCATATTTTCTGTTTCTTCATGATTCAGTCCTGGTAGGTTGTACATTTCTAGGAATTTGTCCATTACATCTAGGTTAACCAATTTGTTGGCATACAGTTGCTCATAGTACTGTTTTATAATACTTTTTATTTTTGTAAACTTGGTAGTACTGTCCTCTCTTTTCTGATTTTGTGTGTCTGGCTTTTCTTTGCTCAAAATTACATTTGTGAGATTTTATATTTTTAATAAGTATCTTCAGAAGTCAGTCTATGACAGATAGTCCCAGATAATACTTTGAGAAACCTCACCCTTGATACTAGGTAGAGTCAGGGTACAAGCCTTTCAGCAGTCTTTGGAAGTTCTATTGTTAAACTCAGGGAAAAGTGGCCAGGACATAACTAAATCCTTATATCACTCAGCATTTTGGACCTTAATTTCAATCTGCAAACTGATGATAATAGTATCTCCCCTGCCTACTTCATAATGATTCAATTTCTTTTATTATGTTTCAGGACTTGGACTCAATGTTTAGGAGAGAAAGATGAAAACATCAGGATTGCTGTCCTCAAGGATCAAAGAGACCCACAGAAAACTAGGTGTTGTAACTATAATCTGAGGTCTATTTTCACATTTCTACTATTAATACTAAACTATTACATTTGTATACAATATTCTTTGGTATGTCGATTTCATAGAATTTCCCTGGAAGACATAAAAGCATTTGAAATAAGGAAAGAAAAACTCAGAGAAGTTAAGCTACTTATAAAAGGTCACACAGCTAATATATTGTACAGGATTATCAAACCAATATGGGTGCCCAAAAGGGGAACAATAAGTTCTGGTGAGGAAAGGAAAGGAGAACATTTACCTACAGAAGAGATAATGTGTAGGCCTGACTATAGGCTAAGTCAGAGTTCTCCAAAAAGATAAGAAAGATATATATATATATAAAGGGGTGGTGTAGTGAAAAGATAGAGGAACTAAAGCATGTGTGGTATTCAAGAGATAATGAGTAGTCCAGTGTGATGAGAGTTTACTGCTGAGAATGATGGGAGAGAAAGGCAACTCAATAGAATAGAATGAAATTGGAAAGGACTCTGAACTGCCATGTGACAGAGTCTATCTCACAGGTTACTCTGGAAACTACTAAGGCTCAGATATGAAGTCAAAAGGAGATTAAATGTAAAATTACTTTATAAACTGTACAATTCTAGAATTAAATAATGATTATTCTAGCTATTATTAGGGAGAGAATAGTAGCTGGGAGACACTGCTCTGTGTAGGACATGAGAGCAATGTCTCCTGCCACACTTAGTGGTTTATAGAAAACTCTCCATCAACTGGTTTTATGGCACAATGACTCCAATAACTGGTCTCATGGGCACCGTGAAATGGTCTCTGTAAACACCAAAGGCCAAATGTCTTCCTTTACCACACTGAAGAAGCACCACAAAAGGACTTTCTTCCCTTTAGGGGATCACAAGGGGCCATCTGGCCTCAGACAGATTTAAATCCATTCATATAAGCTTCTGAGGAAATTACATGGGCTTTGTTTTTATAATATTGCAAATTAACTTGACAGCATCCATTGTCATATAAAATGTGCCTCCTTATGACCATCTGAAGTGTTTTTCGCTGAAGTTTAAATCCAATTCCTCTCATTTATTTTCTGCTAAGATGGAAAGCATTTGGCTAACAGTTTCTCATAAGCCATCATAGAATAAAAGACTGTTATTAGATTAACAAGCCTCTTCTTCTCTGGACTATTTAATCCCCTAAGGCTATTTATTAGAACATTAATAGGAACTTTGGTTGCTGTCTGGGGGAACTCTACTGTGTAGCTCTGGAGAAAAAGGGTAGGGGAAGAGGCCATATTCAATGGAAAATTTAACCTCAATTTGAGGGGGAAGAGTTATTGAACTTAAAAAGTTAACAGTGACACACGAATGCTACTAGCAACACTATTCATAATAGTTCCAAAGTAGAAACAACCTAAATATCCACTAACAGGTGAATGAATAAACAAAATGTGATAAATTCATATAATGGAGTACTATTTGGCAATGGATGGATGGTCCTCAAAAACTATAAGTGATAAAAGCCAGACATGGATGGTCCTCAAAACGACATGGATGGTCCTCAAAAACTATAAGTGATAAAAGCCAGACATGAGACTGTATATCGTAAGATTCCATTATATGAAATGTCCAGAAAAGGCAAATCTATACAAGTCTCTATTCTAGTCTTTATTCTAGACCAGGTCTAGAACAACGCAGGAGGACTTACTATAGTGGTTGCCTAGGGCTGGGGGATAGGTAGGTGACAGGAATTAACAGTTAATGACACAAGGAATCATAATGGGGTGATGGAAAAACTCTAAAACTGATTTATGGTGCTGGTTGCACAACTTGGTAAATTTACTAAAAAAATCATTGAACTGTATGCTTGAAATGGCTGAATGCTCTGATATGTAAAATATGTCTCAAGAAAGTTATTTTTTAAAAGTCCAGAGATGGTTTTTAGTAAAAAGAATACTGAACTAAGAGTTCCCAGTGTTGCAACTAACCAGCTCTGTAGCCTTGAGCATGCAACTTCCTCTTTTGGGCTGGAAGCTTCCTGAGAAATGAGGAAGATGGGCAATTTGACACTAAACATCCTTTCAGTTCTAGAATTCTGCGGGTCTAGATCTTCATGTGCCATGAAGTGGTGACTGCAGCTTCGTTCTTACCTTGCATTCAGTTTCCTTCTCATGCCCAAGTATTTTTATGTTATATATGACTGTAATTTAATCTTTTTCTTGGGTCTGGTTCTCCAACTTTTCAAGACATACTTACATACCCTTATCCTCACTTTGACGTATTGTCTGGTTTTCAAAAGTATTCCGGTAACCTATCAAGTATGTTGCTCCTCCAGACAGAACTCCAAGGTGGGGGGACTGAAGCAGGTCTCGAATAACACAGGACACACAGCTCTCACTTTCAGTGAGGGCTCTCTGTCAAGTGGGGCTTTCACCTAACTGCAACATGATCTGGACCAGACCTTCCTAATTTGTTGATGAGAATGTCACGTTGGATGAAATCAAAAGCCTTTCTCGAGTCCATAGAGATAATATCTATTTCTTCTTCTTTATCATCTTGGACTGTCACTCTGTCATAGGAGGAAATTAAATTGGTCTGACACAATTTGCTCCTTACAAAGCCCTGTTCTTTACCTCTTTATGCTCTTGGAGGAAGCCATTGCTCGCTTGTTCCAATAAAAAATTGAGCTTTAGTCAATGCCCTCTCCTTTCTGTTTCCTCTAAGTGTCTCCTAGGTAGACTTGCATTGAGAAGCCAAAAAGAAAGCATATAATTCTCATGCTTAAAAGGATATTTCTAGTGTAAGAACGCTCAGGGAGGGAAAATATTATGCTGGACTACATGGGGGAGTTAAGTCACCCTGAGAATTGAAGAAAGAAATGGTCAGACATATAGGCCATCAAACTTTCAGGATGACTGGTACAACTGGATAGGAATGTTCATCTAGCCCACTCAGAAAGTTATAGCCTTCTTCTGTTAATTATATCATATGAGCTTTAGAGTTCATGTAACAAATCCTGATTAATTGAGATTGGAATCAAGATGAGTTCTTTTCTCTAGCTTATGAGCGATGAGGAAGAGGAACGTCCCGTGTCATGAGGGGAAATCGAGTGTGAATCGGCAAAATATTCCTGATTTTAGAAACTCGCTTTGAAGCCGCTTGGCGTTACACCACCGTTCGCCTTCTCTTCCCCACATCTCCCACTCCCCCCTCCCGTTTTCATGTCCAATAAATGTAATAGGTCTCTACAAAAAAAAAAAAAAAAAAGATGAGTTCTTTTCACATGAGCTATGAAATACTAAAGTACACATCAAACCTGAACTGGAAATTTAAAGGATATTAGAAAGGGGAAAAGGGGGGTGGAGGAGGGATAAATTAGGAGCTTGGGATTAACAGACACACACTACTAGATATAAAGTAGATAAACAATGAGGTCCTAGTGTGTAGCACAGGGAAAAATATTCAATATCTTGTAATAACCTATAATGGAAAAGAATCTGGAAAAGAATATATAAATATAACTGAATCACTTTTCTGTACACCAGAAACTGACACAACATTGTAAATCAGCTATACTTCAATTTAAAAAAAAAGGATAGAAGACTTCACTGTTGCAACTATTCACCTCTGGCACTGTATTATGAAAGCAGCCATAGACAGTACATAAACAAATGGGCATGGTTGTGTCCCAGTAAAGCTTTATTTACAAAATAGGCGTCAGACTGGATCTGGTCTATCAGCTGTAGTTTGCTGACTGTCACCTGCTGTATTTCCTAAACTGATGAAAATAAAGCATGCTGGTAAAGTTTAAGGACTGATTGAAGGATTGCAGTCAGGGCTTATAGCTACCATCGTTCCACATCTGATTTAAAGGGGGTCACTCTGAATCTTTATTCTCACCAAATCTGTCTACTTCTTATTGACATCCTCTCCATTTCTAACTAGTGGTATATCATTCATCTTCACAGATGACAGAGACTGATTTCTAATAACTCAGCTATAGTCTGGCATGAGCTCACACTCTTTTTACCAAAACAATTATGCACACAACAGACCACAGGCTAAGAAAATTTAGATAGATGGTTACTATTTCCATTCTCTAAAAAATGTGAAAACTGTCCTGATTTTTCCCATTTCAGCCTTCTAACTGGTACTTAGTTCTTCTGGCATTACTATGTCCTTTGTTTAAATATTAGAACAGGAAAGGTGTGTGTATACTTTAGCACTTTGACAATCCAGCATTTTTGGCTCTTCTGGAGATCTTTTATTACTGTTTTGCATTGTGTGGAATGAATGCGTTTCTTTATCCCAAGTTCTTCCTGTCTGCCCTGTTCTTGGCATTAGTTCAAGTGTTAAATCGTGAGCAAATAATGAGCATATAATAACAAGCATCCTTGCTTGCCCTTCCCTGTTAGAGAAGGTAGGGTGCTGTATTATGCAGATTTTCATGCTGAGAGTTAGGACAGGGCACTTATGTGGCTTAAGTGACTGGAAATAAACAGAGAAATCTTTCTGAGTGGGGTGGATTAACTTTTTTTATTCAGTTGTACAAATTATACTGAAAGTTTAGGACCAAATGTCCCACAAAGTCAAAAACATTTACAATCCGGCTCTTTGCTGAAAAAAGTCTGTTGCCACCTGCGAATATACATACCGTTATGGTGATGTGTGCCAGATGGAACATTACCCTGAATGTATCATGAGATGTAGTGTAGACGAGATGACTTGCCACTAGTAAGAGGTAAGAGGCAGATAACATGGTATACTGTCAAACTAGCAACAAAGATGACATGTGTGCTGAAATATCTGAGGACCTTGTCTCATAGGTATGTAAGATACTGCTGGCAGGGCAGCACACGGCTCTGCTCAATAACACAGCATTGAAGAATGAATGAAATAAGGTGATGCTGTGTAGATATTCTTATGACTGCTAAAATGACTGTGTTATAATTATTTCTGACTTAGCCAGTGTTGTTTCTCAGTCCCATTAAGTGTATTTAAATGCCTTCAAGAGTGTTGGCAAAAAAATCTAGTCTTGAAAACTGAATTATGAATATAAAAAATGTTGAGGGCTTCCCTGGTGGCGCAGTGGTTGAGAATCTGCCTGCCAATGCGGGGGACACGGGTTCGAGCCCTGGTCTGGGAGGATCCCACATGCCGCGGAGCAACTGGGCCCGTGAGCCACAATTGCTGAGCCTGCGCGTCTGGAGCCTGTGCTCCGCAACAAGAGAGGCCGCGATGGTGAGAGGCCCGTGCACCGCGATGAAGAGTGGTCCCCACTTGCCGCAACTAGAGAAAGCCCTTGCACAGAAACGAAGACTCAACACAGTCATAAGTAAATAAATAAATAAATTTAAAAAAGACCGTGAATTTCTAAAAAAAAAAAAAAAAAAAAATTGTTGAGAAGCCACTGTTTTAAACTACTGTCTCAGCTCTCAACTCTAACTCATGTGGACTTTTGACTAATCCCGGTCAGCCTCTGATTCAGAGAGTTCAGTGTACATTCGGGAAAATAAAGAAGCTGAATGAAACCTAAAGATGAAAAGTGTCTTCTTTTCCTTCTTTTCAGAGATGAGACCTCTCCACAAAAAACTGTCCTAAACCAATGACCCATGCTATGCTTTGGATCGTGAATGCCACATTTCTGTTGGACCTTGAAATCATCTGCCATCGCATATCTGACAATCTAAAGGAACACATCAGATTGTCAGAAGAAACTGAATAGACAGCACATTTTTTTTTTTTTTTTAGGACAGACTGAGACGAAAACCATTATGAAGTTTTTGCAGACTTGCCAGGAATGTATGTGGGAAGAAGGAGTAAGGGAACATGGAGAGATATACAGATCTCTCCCCTTCGCCAAAATACCAACCACAATTGCACCAGACTTGGGGAGAGATTAAGAGAAGAAAAGAAGGAAGGGGAAAAGGAGAATAAAGTGGGAAAGGCACATGGGAGGAGCCCTCTGCCCTGCAAAAATTTATAGCTACTGAAATGAAAGAGCAAGAGGAACACCCCACCCTCTCTCTTTCCCACCCTTCTTCCTCCCCCACCCCTCATAAGTATTGAGTTTAGCAAGATAAGCTACTCAGAGAGAAATAAACTATGACTGAACTTCTTTTGTCTTTTCCGTGGAACATTTCCCAGCTAAATCCCTCCAAGAGAGCATGGAAGCGGGGATGGGCACAGGGCGTGGCAACGACTGCATAATTCAGTTTCTCAAAACAAAGCAAACCTTCACAGGCACAGACATGCAGGTATGTTAAAAACAAAAAAAGGAAAGCGAGAAAGACAGAGAGACAAAGAGAAGAGAAAAGGAAGAGGTAAAGAAAGGCCAAATGCATTGGTTGTTAATTCTCCAGATTATTTTCTCTACCTTTTAGTATGTTGGAGATCAAATGTGTGTTTTTTTTTGTTTTTTGTTTTTTTTTAATTTTATAGCTACTTTTATTTATTTATTTATTTATTTATTTTTGGCTGTGCTGGGTCTTCGGTTCGTGCGAGGGCTTTCTCTAGTTGCGGCAAGTGGGGACCACTCATCATCGCGGTGCGGGGACCGCTCTTCATCGCGGTGCGCGGGCCTTTCACTATCGCGGCCCCTCCCGTTGCGGGGCACAGGCTCCAGACGCGCAGGCTCAGTAGTTGTGGCTCACGGGCCCAGCTGCTCCGTGGCATGTGGGATCTTCCCAGACCAGGGCTCGAACCCGTGTCCCCTGCATTAGCAGGCAGATTCTCAACCACTGGGCCACCAGGGAAGCCCCCAAATGTGTTTTAAAGACCAACTCATGGTCTATATCTAAAGCTAAGTCTATACACTATACAAAGAAGTGAAGAAAACTTACAGGTATAATTGATACGTGAGCCCACTGAACCAGTCCATGCAGAAGCGTGATTGACCACACTGGCCACAAAGGCTCACCAGTCTCCAAACTGCTTGGAGCTAATTGTATTCTTTCGTTCAGAGTGAGTCAATCTGGCTAACTAGGGCTTATTGTAATCCTTGGTTTACACTCCCTTCCCCACTCCCAAATCTTCCCACATATCCCAGTGCTATAGAAACAATGGGGCCACTGGCAAGTATCATCAGTCATCAAAAGACAGAACTGATGTCAAAGCAATCCTGTTATTGCTGTTATGACAGTTTGACACCTGAAAGACAGGGCAACTTCTATAGAGACTATTTTTAATCTTGATTAAAAATCCTGATGAGCATAAAGTCTATGATGTGCTTTGAACTTCCCTCTTGGTCCGTTTCATGTCACTTCCCATTTACCCATCTCCTGTCCTTATTTGTATGTCCCTGCCATATTCCTTCCTGTCACCAAGTTCATATTTATAGAAACTTTATTTAAAATTGCTTGCATGGTTTCCAGAGCCATACTGAAAAATGCTATACAAACCTCACAGAAATGCTAGTAACAGTACAAGTGAAAAGTGCCTCTATTTTCCCAACTTGCACTGTTACATCCCATAATTTACATCTCCTTTTCCCTAAATCTTCATTACACTTTATAGTAGCACCATTGCAGTGACACATTACCACTTCACGGACAAGGAAAAAATATTTGTATGCTGCAACAAGCACAGAAGAGAGGCTTGTCCACTCCATACGGAAGAAGGTTGCTTACCTGCATCATGTTAAAGAATAGTTCATCTAAGGGACTTCCCTGGTGGTGCAGTGGTTAAGAATCCACCTGCCAATGCAGGGGACACAGGTTCGAGCCCTGGTCCGGGAAGATCCCACATGCCGCGGAGCAACTAAGCCCGCGAGCCACAACTACAGAGCCCGTGTGCCACAACTACTGAAGCCCACGCGCCTAGAGCCCGTGCTCCGCAACAAGGAGAAGCCACCACAATGAGAAGCCCGCGCACCGCAACAAAGAGTAGCCCCTGCTCGTCGCAACTAGAGAAAGCCCGCGCCCAGCAACGAAGACCCAATGCAGCCAAAATTACAATAAATTTAAAAAAAAAGAATAGTTATCTAAGAGAATAAGTCACAGAATAAGTCATTAGGAATGTTAGTGACCTCTGGGTAAGAAGAAAAAGAAAAGCTCTGTCCTGGTTTCTGTCAGCAGGCTATAATTTCTTTGCAAAATATCTTTTCCCAGTGGTTGATAGAGACCTGGGACTTCTGGGGCCAACCAGGATGGAATGAGCCCAGTTTAGCCTATCTCTCCTTCTCAATACAATTAGAAACTCTGATCGAAATACAAAAAGCACTACCTCTGGATAAAATACCATGGCAGGAGGAACTTGAAAAACAACCAGATAGGCCTGAAGGTAGCAGGATGAAATTATTAAATTGTTGAAAGGGAAGAACTCTATACAGAATTCCATATATGTACAACAAAAATATCCCTCAGGAATGAATGTGAAATAAAAAAGATCACAATCCTAAGTATTTACCCAACCCTAAGTATTTACCCAAGTAAAAGGAAAACCTATATTCACTCAAAAACCTATACATGAACGCTTAGAACAGTTATATTCATAATTGTCCCAAGTTGGAAATAAACCAAATGTTCCTCAATTGGGGAATGGATACACCGAATATGGTACATCCACCCAATGGAATACCACTCCGCAATAAAAGGAGACAAATTACAGATACATGCAATAACATGGCTGAATCTCAGATGCGTTATGCTGAGTGAAAGAAGCTGGACTCAAAAGGATATACTAAATGATTCCATTTGTATGGCATCTAGAAAAGGCAAACCTATGGGGATGGAGTGATTGCCAGTGGTTAAAGGTGAGGGAAGGGGTTGACTATAAAAGTCTAGCTACAGGGAATTTTTTTTTTTTTTGCAATTGTATTTCTTGAATGTGGTGGTAGTTACATGTCTCTACGCATTTGTTAGAACTCACAAAACTGTAACCAAAAAAGTAAACTTTACTGTCAACTTTATATATTAAAAAACAAATTAAAAAGAGAGAACTTGAAATCTTGATGCACTTTTCCTAAGGAAACTTTGACATTTCAATGATCTAACTCCATGTACGTACATATTCGTAAGCAGAAAACTGAATCCCCACTATAAGGACAAACAGTCAAGCTTTAATGGAAAACTTTGTTATAAATAAACTAAAATCTATTTGGTCTTCGGATGTTTTTGGGGAAGTCCAGAAACCTTCAGGATAGAATAGTACCACCCGTGTCATCAATGTATGATTTTGACATAAATATTAAAATTCTTGCTAATTATGTAAACCTTTCTAATTCCATACACAAATATGGGTATATGGTCACAATATTTAATTCTGACCTGGTGTTTAAAATAAATAGACACTATCATAACTGTTGCCACACACATACACACAATTATTATTATATTACTATTATTATTACTACTACTACTACTGCTACTACTACTATTAAGCGGAAAAACAAAATCATGCAATTAAACTATGGGCTCAGCCTTGCTTCTTCTAACACTGACCTAGCAAGTTTTTCTAATGCCTGCCATACTGATTTATACCCTGTGGGGACTTGCGAAATAAAAACATTTGCGTGTTAAAGATTAAACTTTAACCTACCCTGTCAAAGAGTGCAAAAAGTTGTCTCAAGACATCTGAAACAGGCAGCTTCAAATACTCCGCAAATTCTTCAATTCCGATTCTTCCTCCTTTAGAGGAACTTGCAATAGCGGCATATTCATCCAAATGCTTACGAATCCCATCCCAATCTAATCTAAACAAAGAGTTACGAAGATGTGTTATTAGCGTTTTACAATTCACATGAACATTTTGTGAGCATTGTTTTATTCATCTGTCTGAGGGAAAAATATATTCAGTGTTACATTTGAAAAGGAGAAGAAAACGAATATTTTAAGGCACATCTTGAACATGGATACAGACTTCTAATTTTTTAAAGGATATTAGCATAACTGTTAATTATCCCAAATATCTGAGGGAAAGAAAAGTAACTGGGAAAAGGAGCAATGTGGTAAGATAATAAATGACTCATGAGAAGAAAAAAAGAACTCACATTTTAATCTAAATATTACTTAGTAAGTCAACAGTACTTACTGAGTTGTTAAAAAAAAAATACAATTCTTGCTTTCAAGCTTTCCGGATGATAATGAACTCACATTTCACAAAATGTTGTGATGGGGGATTCATTAGACTTTGTACACTTCCTCCAATATTAGTTATAAAACACTTTAAAAAACACTGGAAAATATACTGTGGCTTACATCACATCCTGTAGAATTAAACAGGTGACAACACATACTTCTACGTCCAATTTCAGTGACTATCTAATTTTTTCAAATCTATAGGAATACTGTAAAAATATAACATCAAAACATTGCTATCTAGAAGATATAAATAATGTTTACTACATCAGTTATCAAAAAATATTTTTTAATATTGAACTTTAATACAGTAACTGGTTCTGCAGCTCCCTCCTAGGGAGGATGCCAAGGTCTACTGAGTTAATAAATTCTGCAGATCCCTGTCAGGGCTGAAAACAATGAACTGTAATCAGAGAGGGATGTGGGAGTTAACACCTTCATACCAGAAAGTTCAAAGGGAATGTTCTAAATGGTTTAAACCAGATCATAAAAATCACAATTTTTTTTTTTTGCCTTTAAAAAAAAATTATGTCCCCAGAAGGAGAAGGTTGATATAGGGAAGTATTTAAAATTCAATGATGGTCAGAATTGCTGCTCTACAAGTCACTTCCTATTTCACATGAGGAGTTCTGACCACCTCGTGCCAGTACCATATAATTATGCCATCTTTCTTATAAGAAGGTGGCAGGACCAACTACTCAGCTGTTTCTGGGTAGGGAGGCAGATCTGCACTGACCCATGTTTACTGTCTCGTTCTCCTCCCATGACCAACGCACATATTTCTGAGTTAGCTGTTCTTGAAAAAACAAAACTAGATGAACTAAGTGGGAGATAAATTCACATCCCTGGCTTTCTTAATAAACACCACGTAGGTTCTAGAGTTTGAGCATTAATGAAACCAGAGAAAATAAACATACTGGATTTCAGATCTCTTTTGGACACCTTTAGGAAAGTGTGGTAATTTTAAAATATGCTTACTTCAATTTCCGGCTGATTTTGGTAAATTCCACCAACCCAGCTTCCATAGGCAGTGTTAGCTGTCCTGCTGAAATCATCAATCTGCAGTCTTCATAGGTGTGATCTGTTATTGGAATTCTCAGAGCTCTAAAGTATTAAAAAGCAAACAGATTCAACTTTTTCAAAAAGGTGATGGTTTTTCATTAGGCCTGAATTGGTCAACAAACGACAGTAAATGGAAAAGTATTTACTACTTTTTGAACCAGTGGCTTTGGCTTACTACTGCCAAAGAGACATATTTCTCTACTTCACAGACTTATTGTGGCCCGAGTTAATCTCCTTATGTCTGTGTGCTTCTGCCAGCTAGTCATTTTTGTTCTGTGTTTTGACTACAGTGATAATAATAGTTGAGTTCAGTCCATGGAAAGTAATGAGAAGACTTAGGTTCAAGTCCTATGGAGTCTTTTACCAGCTGGCACTTAACCTAAGCCTCACTTTTCTCATCTGCACATAGGAATAATCACTTCCTCCACAGGGTTATTTTAAGGACCAACTAAGAATGCCTGTGGAAGTGCCATTTAAACAGATAAATGGCACCTGTACATATTATAAGTGAACAGTCTATCCATATTGCTAGCCATCTGCGTCTTTCCATCTTTTAAGACTGAAGATCACCTTCTTGCTACATAGCAATCTTCAAAAAATACTAATGAGGACTGATTATAAGATCATATTTCTTCCAAACCTAAACACCCTCCATCCTCAAAGGAGTGCACAGCACTGACTACCTCCCTCCTGCTCAGAGATCTACTAATAGTGAACCAGACCTGGAAAAAATACGTATTAACAAGAACTTGAAAAAACACTTGAGTGACAAGAAGAAAATCTGTGCTGTACATAAAATAATTTCCTGCAGATCCCTCTTGGCTAAATTTTTATTCACACACATTCAGTGACAATCATAAAATTATGTCATCAACTGTTATTTGATTTTGTTGAATCATGGCTAAGAACATTCAATTTTCAATGAATGCAATATGAATAAACATTTTTTTCCTACCTGCCACTAAGCTGTTTTTGATTAATGACTATTTGGGTGTAAGAATATATAAGGAAAATAAAAATTAAAAACACTTCAGGAATTATAAGAGTAAGTAGTAGAACAAAACAGTTAAGAGCTTGGGCTTTGGTAATAGGAAGTGTGGATTTGAATCCCAGCCCAGAGACTCTCACTATCTGCCATGATCTGGAACAAACCACTTAGCCCTCAGAGCCTCCATTTCCTCACTTGCCTCAGAGCTGCTGTGAAGATTATGTTAGGTAACACAAGCAAACGGCCTAGCACAGGATTTGGTAAATATTTATTAGTGGTCGACCACCGCTACTTACCTCGGCTTTGCTCTTTACCATTTTCAAATGCTTTTAACATATACTTTCCTACTTGACTCTCATAATAACCAAAACTATGAGAAAAGCCAGGCAAGGATTAGAATTCCCACTTTACACATGAGGAAAGGAGCCTTGGAGGGGACTTATCCAAGGTTGTACAGCTAACTGAGGTCTTTCTTACTCTTTATCCAAGGCCCTTCTACCTCCACGCCTCCAAATCCAGGAAAAGCCTGCTTAAACAAATCTTTCCTCTGTTTTTAGGCAGGTTTTGGGAAGTCAAAATATCTGATGTAAATTCTCTCAGTTCCTAATACTTATCTTCCTTCCTAAATTTTGGACATAAGCTAGTATGAAAACATAATGGAAGAGGGAAGCAAACAATCTCAAAGCAAATTTTGTAGCTGCTCTAGAAACTAGGTAAATCAAGTACATGTAGGGACACATAGTAACAAAAGCTTTTCAGCCAAACACTTAAACATTTATTCTTTTTTGAAAATAAAGTTAGTCTCCTGTGAAACATTAATATATGTAATATACATATAATATATATAATCTTGCTTATAATGCCAAATTCAGCTATGAAGCTAAATTCAGAGTTCTCATTGCATTTTTACTGAGAATAAATACTGCTGGCTTATTAGCTCCAAACCTACCGTTGGGCATGATTGAGGGAGGTGGTGCTTGGGGAGAGGGTGCACACCTGGAGGGCTCTGAGGCTGCCTGGGTGGTGGGAATAGTATAACACACTCTTTCATTACAGGAGGAGAGGTGATTTATTTAATCAGGATAGTGGCCAGTTAAAACTCCCTTAAGTGCAGGAAAATACTTGCCTCATGTTTTGCAGTTTCTAAATCCTAAATTTATAGCCATCCCCTTAATGAGGGTGACTTTCCCCCTTTTCTATGCATCTATTGCATTCCCTTGCAAACTTTTTCCTCTTTGGTGCTATAATCATTAATGCCTTTGAAACACGTGGCCTTGGCAGCTATATGGAGGCTGAGGGGATAGAAGGCGGGTCACAGCAGGAACCACTCAGACCATCATTAGCTTTGTCTGACAGCGACTGGCCAGCTTGGGAAAATTCACCCTTTGGAGGTCACTGGCTGGTTTCTCCTGGTTCATGTACCCTCCCTGTTCCCCTTCTGGCAAAGCTACATCTCCATTAGTTTGGGGTTACGTCAGGGAAAATACTTATAGATGGTCTTACTGACCGCATTCCTAGGCACATGATTTTTCCTTACCAAAATGAGTTGGGGAATGAGGCCCTCAGAAAAAAACAAAGACTTCAAACAATGTTAAATGCCATTTACCAATAATTTTAAAACTATTTACTGATCATAATCACATATAGATACTTACTCTGCCATTAAATTCCGGACTCTACTGGCAAAAAGGACAGGATCACTTTTTTCTTCATCATTTGGTATTTGAACAGGCATAAACTGAAAAGCAAATATACCTTTCCATTACAATTGTGAGGCCTAAGACTTTAAATGCTAAATTAATTTATAAGCTGTCATTATATGAAATCCCCTTTCTAGCACACGGGTTATAGGATAGAATGTAAAGAGCACTGGGCTTGGACTCAGGAGATCTGAATCCAAGCTCTGGGTCTTTCTGCGTGTTAACTAGTATGACCTTTAACTTTTCTGAACTGTCTCCTCAACTCTGAAAGGAGGGCTATGACCACCCACGTCCCTGGTTGTGGTGAGGATGAAATGAGCCAACGTCTGGAATTCTGGAAGTTGTAAAGCTGAAACTACTCAGATCTTACTCTCAAAGCTGCATTTTCTCCCACCTACCCTCTGTGTGAAAACGTTATTAGTGGTAGTACTTTGTTTCTTGTAGTTTATCTTCTCTATCCATTCCTATATCAGCCATATTTTTATCACTTGATCAAGCTTTATGTTTTATCATTTCTTCTGCTTGTTTTTGAACCCTTATATTGGCTTTCTACCGTGTTTTGCTTTATCATTTTAAATTTTACTTTTTTTTCTCCACCTGATATTCTGTGATACCTCATTTGTACTATTCTTGTTTTTAATTATAGTTTCCTAACATTAACAAGCTTTCAGTGCTATATTTAAGTCATTGTACATTTTTTGAGCACCTACTATATACCAGGCAAGATGAACAGGACCCTAATTCCTGCTCTAAAGAAGATCCATATTTTAACAGGATAGACTGCCACAACACGCACTAACTATCATTACCCCTAATGATAGGGCTTAAAAGCTTAATTAACTTACTTAAAGTTATATGGGCCACATGACTAGGATTCAGTTCAAGGCCTGTCAGACTTTAAAGCCCTTGTTTTCCCCATTAAACCATCCTTCCTGGAGTATGAGCACAAGGGATAGGAAACGATTAATTTGGTCCGGGGCTGGGAAAAGCAACCAAAGAGGTTTTATAGAAGAGCTAATACTTGATCTTGACTTTCTGAGGATAAACATGATCTTGCCAATTCCTACTGTTTATTAACTGAACCAGGCACCATGCTAGGTGTTTTATATGCATTATTTCATTTTATTAATCCTCTCAATTCTAGTAATAAGGAATTGGGGTTCACAAAGATTAAATGACTTGCTCAAGATTTCATGGCTCATTTCCATTCAACAAATACTGCTTAGGCACGCTGTTATATGCCAGGCACCACACTAAGCCTTGAAGACATGACAAGGAAGTTCTGCCCTCAAGGAGTTCTTCATGCAGTGGGGAATAAATGTACGATACAGCGAGCTAAGTCCACCAATAAGGGCTACCATCCTTCAAGAACCTACTGTGTGCTGGGTACTTTATATAAGGGGTTTTACGTGCTGAACTCTTTCAACAATTTCTTGAGGCAAATTCTACCATTTCTCTTTGATAGGTAAAGAATGTGGCTCCAGAGAGGTTAAACAATATAGCTAAGCCACACACAAATGGCAAGGTCACAATTTGAAAGAAAAGTAAATATCTGTATAAATAACACCACTTTCAGACTCACATGGACCTGTTTTCAAGCTTGTTAACCATGTTTAAGAAGCCTACGGGCAATAGTGACTCAGAGATGAAGTTTAAGGAAGGGAGTGAAATGACCCGGTCCAAGTTTTTGAGCAGTAACTTTGGTGGCAGGGAGTGGATAACCAAAGAGGAAGAGGCTCGGAGCAGGGAGAACCCCTGGAGGCAACCACAATCACTCTGTGAGTGATGGTAAGACCATGAATAGAGGGAGGGAGGGAGGGTGTACAGGCCAGCATGGACCCAACTGTCATTTTTAGGATAAAATGGACAGAAATCACAGGATAATGTGCTATTTGTTATTTTACTTTTCACATTTATTTTATTAACATCCTCTCCAAGAGGACAGTGGCATGCTGCGGAGACAGCACTAGGCCTGGATTGATGCCTTGGCTCTGCTGTGAGATCCTGGAAAAGTCATTTAGCCGTTATAGGCCTCAATTCCCTCTCTTGTCAAAGGAAAAAGTTTGAGTAGATGCCGTCTAAGGTCCTTTCCAACTGGACTTCTATCTTTTCGCTTAGTATCCAGTCATTCTTTAAGATGGAAAAATAAACTAAGCCACCAGAGGTCCCCACATCACTTATATATCCAGAGCAATGAAAAATCTTTGCAAATAAATATTTCTAAAAATTCCCTCCATCCTGTTCTAGTAAAATCTCTTATAGTTGCTTAGGATGAAATCCAAGGAAGAAAATTATGTTAAAATCAATGTTCATAAAAACCTAACAAAATAATACAATCAATTAAAGTTTTAAATTGCCATATAATTATTCACTAAAAAAAGCTAAATGCTCATTTATGATACACTTGATTGGTAGGTCATAAAAGTTCATACTGAAAACCCTAAAAAATAAATTGCTGTTACACTGTTAGCCAAACACAATACAATGAACTATGGGTTTGGTTCCTTTTAGTGCAGGGAATATTTTCCATAAAATGATTTTTAATAACGCTCATATTGGCATGGCATTTTATTCTTGAGGAAAAAAATTCCCGAGAGTTCAAAATAGTTAAAAGCCTGGATTTGATACTCACTGGTCTTGAAGGCCCCATGCCTCCTGAGAAGCAATTCAATGGAAATTCTAATAAAAAGTCACCTTTCCTTGGATAAGATCTTGCCCTCTATATCACATTTCCAATTTGTACAAAGTCATTCAAGGGTCGCAGCATGAACATATCTTTTATTTGGGAAGAAAGATCAGCCAGAGAGAGGGGAATATGATTGTCATTGTCTGTTACTGAACGCTAATACACACCTAAATACCCCAGTGACCCCAGGACCACAAGTTATCCTTTCTACCTTTATCTTCTCTCGTTATCCCCAGTATCCACATTGATGGCCCATCTTGATTTCACACCCCTTCATCTGGCCACAGATATTTTTCTCAACTCCACCTTGGCCATGGAAAAAACATGCAATTCTAATTCCTCCTCTGACAAGTTCTTCCATGAGAGTTTCCCCTCATTATCTATTAGTGTTTACTTCACCCCTAACCTGGTCCTGCAGAGACCGCAAGAAACTGACGGTCACCCTCAGGACCTATTCATCCCTCTCTATCCACCCCCTCCTGACAACATCTGTCTCCCTATCTACACTGGACTTTGAGAATCAGATACTTCTCTATGACCTTTCTGTCACCTAGAATCTGTCACTTCTGCCACACGCAGGGCGCTAATCACATACTCGGTCACCTCTCCTGATCCCGCCTCCCTAATCCTGTTAGAGAGTGATGCTGAGAGATGCTAAACAAAGGTACAAAATCTTATTGGCTGAGGCTACTGCAAATTCATGTTCAGTTCCTTGGAGCTGCTTGAAAAATTATGTAATTTCCCAAGGTGACCATGCTGCCTCCAAACATAAAAAAATACTTTTCTGTTTCTGTTGTCGAAGATCTTCTTTTATCTTTCTAATCTGTGCAGGTGGGCCAAAATATGTGCTCTTAACACTGGGTCTGTTTCTTTAATGTGGATGTGATGGGCGAGGATCAAGTTACTTAAACTGAACCTCACTGCTGCTTGGCGGCCCTCTTCTGTCCCTCTTTGACCTGCTGCTATCATATTTTCCTGTTTCAAACATGTTCCTTGCTTCTCAAGTTGCAATTCCACTTTCATCTCAATGATACTTCATTTTCAACTTTAGAAAGAAGACAGTGAAGGAGTTCAGGACCTGCAACTGCAAAATGTGCCACTTGGGTATATCAATTATTTTTGAGCTGTAGGCACTTAAAAACAGCACTGCAGGGAGAGGCTTTCTCTGAACTCCCCTTATCTGCCCATGACAGATCCTCCAAAAAGAACTCAATTGTCCTAAATGTGCTCCTGGGGAGTTTCATCAAACAGGGAAGACTGACTCTCATCAGAGGGGAGGAGACTAGAAGTCAACATCACACCCAGACAAACTTTATCACACACCATCATGTCTCCCATCTGTTCTAAGGGCCCACTGGTCTTTCTTAAAAATCATTTACTCTCCCCTAAGTGGCCTATGCCCTCCCTCCCCTGCTTTTTATTTTTTTAATTTGAAACTTTTATTTCTGCTATAAACTATGTGGAAGCTCTAATTCATCTTTTTTTTAAATTGGAGTAAAATTGCTTCACAATGTTGTGTTAGTTTCTGCTGTACAATGAAGTGAATCAGCTATATGTATACCTATATCCCCTCTCTCTTGGACCTCCCTCCCTCCCCATCCCACCCATCTAGATCGTCACAGAGCACCAAGCTGAGCTCCCTGTGCTATACAGCAGGTTCCCGTGTATTTACGTCAAACCTAATCTCCCAACTCATCCCACCCTCTTCTTCCCCCAGTGTCCACATGTCCGTTCTCTACATCTACGTCTCTATTCCTGCCCTACAAATAGGTTCATATGTACCATTTTTCTAGATTCCACATATATGCATTAATATATGATACTTGTTTTTCTCTTTCTGGCTTACTTCACTCTGTGTGACAGACTCTAGGTCCATTCACATCTCTACAAATGACCCAATTTCGTTCCTTTTTATGGCTGAGTAATATTCCATTGTATATATGTACCACATCTTCTTTATCCATTCATCTATCGTTGGACATTTAGGTTGTTTCCACGTCCTGGCTATTGTAAATAGTGCTGCAATCAACATTGGGGTACATGTGTCCTTTTGAATTATGGTTTTCTCAGGGTATATGCCCAGGAGTGGGATTGCTGGGTCATATGGTAGTTCTATTTCTAGTTTTTTAAGGAACCTCCATACTGTTCTCCATAGCGGCTGTATCCCCTGCTTCTTTTAATATGGTACATAAGCTCTCAAATCTCACTTTTTTGGGTATTCCCTTTTTATTCCCTGTGCTGCCCTTGTGCATACCATATTAAAACTTAATAAATCTGTGTATCTTTTCCGCTGTTAATCTGCCTATTGTCAGTTTATTTCACAGACCCAGGAATCAGACCTGGGTGGTAGAGGGAAGTCTTTCCTTGCTGGCAGCATCCTGTGTAAACTTCGTCAATTCCCTTTCCCGTTGCACCCGAGACGGGCTCCACAGCTCCAGCCCCCTCCTCACTGCAGTATCCCCTCTTCCCTCACCCTGCTTACTCTGTACCGTCCTGATCCAGATGAGAGGAGGAGACTAACTGGCCTGTCTCCCACACCAGCATCTCTAGTTTGCACTTTTGGTCCCAGAGCCTCCTACCTCTTCTTGGGCCTTAGACTGCACACAAGATAAAGCCCAAATTCCCCCGCCTATTGTTTAAGGCTCTCCATTACCCAGAGCCAGTCCTTTACACGAATACTCACTACCAGTGAGACTGGTGTATTCGTTGTTTACTGACCACATCAAGCGCATTCCTTTCTATTAAATAAGTGATGATGAGAGGGAGAAAGATTGACGAGTGATGACGCTACAGTCAACTTTTTCTTCTTCTAAGGAACAGAAAAGGATTTTAACAGGTGAATCTTAAGAAATGTGCAGTTCTGGGAATTCCCTGGCGGTCCAGTGGTTAGGACTTGGTGCTGTCACTGCTGGGCCTGGGGTTCAATCCCTGGTCAGGGAACTAAGATCCCGCAAGCTGCGCAGTTCAGCCAAAAAAAAAGAAAAAGAAGAAGAAGAAAAGTGCAGTTCTAGTTCTGCTCATGATTCTCCTTTTCTCCTTTACAGTCTTCAAAAGGAGAAATGCAAAAGAAGAAAGGTTTTATGAACAATGTTTTATGAACATTAGCTCCTTCCTTCCCAAAAGAACAGGAAAATCTAGTTGATAAGGTGAATAAAAGTTAATGCCTAACTTACCACATACTAGCACACAAGCAACCTGATTAAATCCTCACAACCCTATAAAATTGGTATTATTATCCCCCTTTGACCAGTGAGAACACAGGCTTAGAGAGGTTTAAGTAATTTGCTCAAGCAAATACAGGTAAGTATTAGCAGAACTGGATCAAAAACCCCAGCTAACGCTCTTCTTATAGCACTCCATTTCTCCACTTACAAATTCCACAATTCTACCAAGTTCCAGAAGAAATGACCTCTGTTAGAACAAATACATATGGGGTGTGTTGTGTGTGTGTGTATGTATGTATGTATTTGTGTGATGGTTTTCTGAAAGGCCCGTTTTAGATTAAAAACTACACATCATTTTAGTGCATTCGGATATTTAAATAAACTATACAAATGTATTTGAACCTTCTCTAAGTAATTAGCTTTAAGAGATTTAAAAAGTGATATATTTCTATAGGTGTTGATCGTAACACTCATTATTATAATCCTTTCCTACATCAGAAATTTTTTAATGAAAAAAGAAAGACTCTTTCTATCACAAGGCAATGAATTACCTACCATTAAGTAATGCCAGCAGCCACTAGAAGCTCACTATAAGCTTTGCCAAGGAATTTTCCTAAAGCAAAATATGTATGTCTACAGACAAATCATTTTTATGTATCTCTAATATAATGGATGGCTTTAAAGTCAACATAGTTTGAATGCAAACTAAGATATAGCCCATGAAGAAGGAAACTGATTGTAGAGTCAATGTGAATGTCATGTTTCCATTCAGAAACTAGCTGTTATCCACAGAGTGCTATATAGTCTGACTTTGCTTATATTCTCTCTCATGAGATAAACTAGAAGGCTCTTAATTTATGTCATATTTTGGGATGTTCCCTACTAGCTAGCTTATTCCCTATGCCCCTAAGCCATATGCTTATTAAGGAATACTTGTGGAGTAGTTGGCTGATAAAAGTGATCACTAAAAGATGCTTTAAGTACACCCACTATGCCACATTATGATTCAAAGAATAACTTTCAGTAGAACCATTCTGTAGACACACATGGCATCATTGTTCAAAGATGCCACAAGACCAATTACATAGGGCATGAGGTTTGGCACCTGTATTTTTAAGACCCAAGAGTCAAGAAAATAATAACCTTTTCAAAAATAAGTCTTTGTGTTGGGGAAGCAGAGAAGGAGTGGGTAAGGAAATAGTCCTAAATATTATATTCCCTAGATTTTTAGATATCTGATCATTTTGGTAATTAAAGAGATTGATAATCATCATTAATGAGGGGAGACTTGTGAAACTAAAGGATACAGCCTTCAACATACTGAGAAGTCCTTGAATCACAAGAACAAGTGTGTCTAAATGGACATTTTAGTAACAATCCCCTCATAGCTCATTTTAAAAACCATAAAGTTAAGGCTATATTCTTGAATAATACATCTTGAATTAGGTTTACCTAATTAATATTCAAGAAGGTCTAAAAACATATGTTAAAAATAATACCTAGGATTTCCATCCATTTTAAAGAAAAAGGAAAGCAGAGGAGGTGCTTTTGAACAACCAGGACAACTGAAATTGTAGCAACTAAATGTACTGAGACTTCTGACTAAGCTGCATTGGGGCAGCTCAAGCTGGGCCTCCTTTGATGTGGTGGAAAAGCTGGAGCCTCAGAGCTAGTGCCCAGCTCCTGAGAGTCTTGAGCCAGGGTGTGGGTATACTTAGTGCCTGGCAGGCTGCTGGGATACATTTTCCAGTTACATCCCAACAGTGGGGAATTAAAATATTCAAAAATCATAAAGTAGTTAGGAATCCCCTGGGTGGAAGGTAGACTCATAAATCTCAAATTAAATTACAGTTTAAAATAAGAATACCCAATTTGAAGCCTACAAATTTCCATCTTCTTACCCTGCACCACAATTCTTGTACATCAAATCCCTACTTATTCAGCTTTTTTCAACTGGTTGAAAGCCATTTTGTGTGTGAAGTTATCGAACAAAGGATATATTCTTTTCTTTGCAGAAAATATTATCCAAACAGGTCTGAGAACAGGTTGGAGAATGCAAATATTGTAATTGAAAAGAAAGAAGGACAGCCATGACATGGAAAGGAAATGTGGTAATAGTGGTCAGGGCAAAAGCATGAGGAATTTGCATACCTCTGTTGTAACACAATTTGACCACTGACACGTGTGCTAGACAAAAAAATGTACAGTTCTATGTGCATTTCCACATCTCTTGCTAGATTTCATCTTAGCTAAAGAGGGGTAAATTTAGAGGAAGGAACAGCATATATATATAAATAATCTTCCAAATTTGCAGAGAAGATAGTATGGCTGTTTTAAGTATGGGTTTTCTTATTTATTTATTTTTTTTTTAGAGAAAGAAAACAGGGCTAGCTATCTGAGCAGTTATTCAAGAAGGAAGAGCAGTGCTCTGTCGAAGTACTTAGAAATAATAAGATATTTCTTTCTACCAGGGTTTCCCAAAATGTATTCTATGGAAACTGGCTCTAGGAGGTATCCAGAGAAAAAGGGGTTCAGTGGTCAAACATTTCAAAGGCACTGAGAAGTCTTGAGAAAAGAAATCTGATTCATTTTATTTACCCTGGTACTTCCTAAACTAATTAGGATACAGATTAGTTTTTTTCTCTAGAAACATCTAAGTATATTCCAAGATGTAGTGTTTTCTGGTCACACTGAGAGATACTGAGCTGGTTTTAAAAGTGGGGAGGTGTGGCATATAATTAGTAAACAGGTATTTTCAAGGCAGGCAGACAACCTGCAAGTCTCAAGAAAAATTTCACTGAAGTTAAATTCACTTTGACATAATTTGCCCTCCTACATCATTTGGTATTGCTGACAACATCTAAATGGCTGAACAACCAAGCTATCCAACAAAATAAAATAGGATTCTTGTGACTTCCATTCCACAGTCCTGTCACCTGGAGCACAGGCCCCCGCACAGAACTCTGAATTACATATGCAAACTTAAGGTTTTCATTACAAAAGCCATGGATGCAATTGGAAAATCCAGGCAAGAGTCTGGAGAACCACTATTCTGACCCTCTCTCTTCAGAGGTGACCTGAGGGTATCACTAAAGCCAACGAGATTCTGAATTCAGGGGTCCATTATTCCATGTCATTCCTGGAAACTAAGCATAGTTCTTGGAATCAACCTTCAGAGTCTTAAAAATCTGGTCAGAATTTTCAGAACATTCTAATCACTCCTCCAGTGTTACAGCTGCTACTGTGACTTAAACTGAAAAACTGTCCTGTGAACGATGATATGAGCTGCCTTCACGGCTCATACAACATGATTTCCTCAGGCTTTCCATGTGCAGATTGATTCCAAAAGTGAGGGTCTCTCACTCTAAAGAGTGAGAGACCCTCACTTTTACCTCTCCCACAATCTCTCAGCTTTCACAGAACATACTTCTTCAAGAAGTTGTGGGGTTCTACCAGCTACTGTAGCTCCTTTGGTCAGGATGTGAAGGCATATCATACAACTTGGCAGAGGTCAGAACTAAAAGGATTAAAAGATAGGAACGGGTGATGCAAATCTGGCCAGCCAGGGTGGTGACGTGCTGGAAGTTCCCAGAAGTTAGGAAATTGTGTTTCCTAACACAGTTCTAAGGGCTAGGGTTGACAGACTGGGTTTAGGCACACAATTTGCAAAAGACCAGGGCTTATTTTCAAGGTGGCGGATTTAACTTCCAATCTTTCTACATCTGGTCTCTCTAGACTGAAAATTCACAGTGAAAGGTAAGGCCAAATCTTAGGCTCCAAGGCTACATTTTGAACCACTTACCTCAACTTCCACCTTTGTGAAGGGCTGGCAGCAAGTGAGCACACAAAGTTGAATGCTGAAGAGAAAAAAAGAGAAGGCCATCTTTATGTGGTAATACAAGTACCATCTAATATTACTGAACAATCTTTTCTTTACATACAAGCAACCCCATGTCACTCTTTGTATGTATTCTCCATTTATAAATGCCACACTGTAGCTATAACACTTCTTCGGTTTAGAGAACTATTCTTGATATTCAAAAGTTAAATTGCTGAATGCAATACCAAATATGTATTTGTGGGTCAGAGCCGCAGCTCAGCAGACTAAACCCCAAATTTGAAGTCTTCTTGACAGCTGAGACTCATAGGCCTAGAGAAACTAACCATGGTCACATTTTAAGGTACATTAATGTGTTTATAGAAAAACTGCTGAGTAAAACATTACTAAATTCTTTTCTAATATTAAAAAAAACAAAAAACCAGTGGGCCTTTCCTTAAAAGCAGAAACTTTATCATCACTGTCCCAGTTATTAATAAATGTTTTAGCTATGGGGAAATTTTCTGAAAAGTTTCAGATTTCATTGTGAAGCTAGACAAAGGCTTTCTTTAAAGTGGTTATAATCAACCCTCTCCAAGATAATTTTTGAAATGGTTCCTACTTGCAGCTTTCCAGTGTATATTTAGACTCTCTGGATAAGATTTCCATGGGATTTTTATTTCGTCTCATGTAGACGGATGACCCAGAAGTCAGGCAGGGTAAATTAGACTACATGTTTAAGAAAATAACCAACCAAGCTTTTTTTGCTATTAAGAAATTAAAATATGATTTACCTGTAAAAATTGCTTGAAGGGACTTACTTAAGACAAGGAATTTAGGAATTTAAACAAGGAATTTACTTAAAAGAAGGAATTTAGGAAACAGGTTTATTAATTCCATAATTAATTATAAATTGTTAATGTGTCAGTTCTCCTATCTTCTGTTTGAAATGGAAAGAATCTTTTACTATCAACTCCAAGCCACAAAGCCAATCCATATTATCTATCATTAAGTAAATTGTTCTTTAATGATTTAAATTGAGCTTTGGAATTCAATGACTTGAATACATATTTTGTTCTGAAAATTCTGAATGCTGTTAAAGAAAAAAAAAAAAAAACACAAATGAAACCACACACAAGATCTCTTTAAACTTGACTTGTCCACACTACAGACAAACCAAACAACACTTCTTAGACTAACATAAAACAGCTTTTCCAAGGCTTTCCCTTCTTGATGGTTAGTCCCTGAGTCTCCTCTCCTCTAGGACATCTGCTTTGGTGTAAAATCCCTTCCCTAGATCCTGAGTCAGAGTAGTACTCGGAGCCAGGGCAATTGAGAAAACTGATTTAGAAGTAAGAGACACAGTGCTAAATATAACATGAAGATCAGAAGATAAAGGTGGAAACAAGAGGTTACCACACATAAGTATGATGTGGCACTTGGATAAAACAACGTTGTATCTTCAGAAGATTTTGTGTTTGTTTATAAATCCTAAGAAATCTTTAACTCTGAAAATACTTTTTTTCCTCTCTTTCTTTGCTGAATTCTATTTTTCCCCCTCTGTCACACATTTCTCAGGTTAGAGCCTAGATTAACTCAATCACTCTATTTACCCCTGATCTCCCTTCCAGAAAAGCTTACTATTTGACCTTCACATCCACCAGCCCAGCTGCAAAACCAAAAAAGGTCACAATGAACCCAAAGTCACTATCTCTATGAGGACTTAACTTGTAAAGGCCCCAAGGATGACACACCTCTGGAAATATAAATATGTTATCCCCTCAATTTTCAGGCACTTCTTTTTCTAAAATGCTCTCATACTACTTGTTTCTCCTACTTTTCCCTTGTATAGAAGTTGAAAACCAGGAATTCATAATTAGTAATGACAGGAAATATGTATTCTAGCCAAGGGAATAGACTGATTTCCTGTAGGGTTAAAGATGGCATAATGTCTAGATACCTTTTACAATTTATGTTCCTTATTTTTGGTGTTGTTTACTTAACTTCAACTACCAGGGACTGAAGTATAACAGGAACATAAATGTCTCATGCGTATCAATGTTTATTAACACATGTAATTGGCCCATCTATTCTGATTTAAATGTATCATTTCAAAGCAACTTACAAACACAAAAAAATGGAGAAAATAAGTATGTTGTAGTTAAAAAAAATCTAATTTTCAGAAGTTGTTTGGATTGTCTACAATGTACTTGAAGGCAAATGACGATTTCTTTTAAATATTTCCAAGTGATCGTCACCTATCCATCAATAATTTGAGCTCTGTGTATAACAGTATCAAGAGGCATTACTTCATAAGTCCTGGGAAAGTCCTCAAATCCAAAATATAAACAGGCTGTCTTTTTAAAATCTTTTTAAGTTTGGGGAAGGTTTATTATTTTTTTTTCTCTTCTGCCACCCAAAGCCAGCCAGGTTCCTTGAGGTGAACACAGAGGGATATCGACACTCTCCATGCAGGTAAAGGACCAAAGGAGGCACGTAAACAGGCAGGGGAGCTAAACAAAAGAACTTCCTGAGAGAAAGTTAAGATTCTACATGTTCTGCCCTTTTTAAAAGGTCTATTTCACTTCAGCTAGCTTAACAGTGAAACTGTATGATCCCTAGGCTCTTAAAATCCAAGAGTGGAAGTGAAAGCTTGGTTAGCTATTTCCTCAACTCAAATCAGACACATCACAACTATTTCAGGACATATGACTAAACTGCTCTGGACTGTTTAAACGAATACAGTAAAATAAAGATGGAGACACCAGATAATGCTAAATTTGCAATGGGAATGAAACTACAAAATTTAAGCTAAGTAGGATGCAAATGAGATCACTGGAATGTTTCTTAAGAATTGGTAGATAAACACTTGAGACCCATTAGAACCTGACAAACAACTAGAATTCTGCACATGGCAGACACTGGGGTTTAATGGGCAAGATAGTTATGCTCTCTGCAGAAACTTATCAGTTACAAGACTTGAGGATCTGATTAGAAATCTTTACTTCTACAAAAATAAGGCTTTTTTTTTTTTTTAAAAAAAAAGAACAAATTCTTTTTCTTCGCTCGAATAAAATTTATATAAACTAATAATAATATAAGCGACTTACAATGTATATCCTTGCCATGTCCATGTCACAGTATCCTAGAATAACAATAGTATTTAAACTGTTAGTTCAGAGAAAAAACACCAAATAAAACAAAAATTTTATTTTGATACTGAATATACTTTCTTTCTGAATTAAAAGCAATATGCTGAAAAGTAAGACAAGCATATTATTATTGTTAAACAAGAGTGAACTGATCTATAAATTCTTGGATCACATATCTACATGGCAAAAATCTGCCTTCCATATGTAACCACCTATCTTTTTATGGAATTAAGTTGCTTTGAATCTTTTAAAAAACTTGTGCATGTTTAACTATTTTTCTCCTAATATGAACATATCTGGATAATTAATTGGCTTACAAAAACCAGAATACATCAGTTCTCAAAAAAAAAAGTTTCTTTTGGAGAAAAGACTACAGTAGTGAGGTAGTGCACAGTGAAAGAATTTGCGTAAATGACAAATGCAAACCCACAGGTAGAAGTATGCTGAGTAAAAATTTGATGAATTTTAATTTTTTAACTACAAGTGTCCAAGTTTGAGAAATCAGCTGCTGATAGAAAGTTGCATTGAATAAGAACTCAATCTTAAATGACATAGATCATTAATAATTACATCCTGCCTTTTAATGTAAATTCTCTAGTAAAGAAAGCTCCTCTCCGAAACAGAACATCCCTACCCCTGCCAAGAAACCACTTTCTTTAGGAAAATGGTGACGCAGTCAATACCCAGAAGGTGACAATGCTCCTCGCTGCAGCAGAAGAGTATTTCCTGAGCCCACATGGACTTTCTTTAGGATGTTAGGTTCTTTTCAGATATTTTCTTATTTAAGCTAGTTGCCAAGTGTCACACAGCTACTAAGTACTGAGCCAGTAATTAAAACACCAAGCCTCTTCCAAATTTATCTACTACGTCAATCCTTCTCCACCAGTAATGACCATTGAATCAGGAGAAGTTTCTCCTTCTAGGCTTAATGAAAACTACAAATTTATGAGAGTTTTCTCAAGTCCAGTCTAAGAGACCCTGAATCTGAGACTTAACCATACCACCACAGTGACTACAGGGTAGAAGCTAAGGAAATATCTTTCTATAGCTTAGTAATAGCAAAAGCAATATGTCAAATTGGTATCAAACAATATGTGCCTATCTTGCAAATTTTTAAAAACTAAATTGTGGCAAGGAGAATGGGTCTACCCATCTGCTCCCACCATTTATCTATTCATCTATTTTATTTATTCAAACAAAAGGGGTCCTAGAGAATTTGTGCTGTTTGGAATGTTGAGATTCTTCCCATAGTAAACTACGATGCTTACCAGCTTGTTTGGGTATCTGAGGAGAACGGGCTGCACTGGAACTCCTGGAATGAAGGCCCCTATAACCACATAGTGAAATTTTATAACATGCCCTTTATATGAACACAAGCTTTACAGTGAATTAAAAAATTAATAATAAATGATGTAAATATGTTAAATGTTTTAAGAGTACATGTAAACTATTGGCTAAATGTTAGTAAATCCCTAGTGTTAGCCAAAATGACAGATTTTTGAATTCAGAATTATGTAAGCAAAATATTAAATGTTATGCCTAAGTCATTTAAAATATTACTTATATCTCCATTTGTTTTCATTTGCCAAATACCTATTATTCAACAGGATTAAAAAAAAAAACAGTAATGATGAAACCAAGACAAAGAGAAAATAAAGAGAAGAAAATCTAGTTGAAACCAAATGCTTGAGCCCTAAACTACCACACTTGCTAGAAGTGAGTTCTAACTTTGGCTCTGAGCATTCTAGCAGCCAATACAAAAACATTTTAAAGTATTAATAATTACTATGAAATGACATATGAAATTACAAATTACTATAAAATTCACAACGTCATAATATTTTAAAAAGGAGTGAAACTTAGAAGGAACTGAAGGTATTATAATGATAATTGAAGTAGGTTTTCTAACTTGATGACACAGGACCCCAAGTGTCTGTGAGGGTTATCTTTGGAGGAAAAGAAAAATCTGCTAGTGGTTTCTGCTCCAACACACACACACCCACACGCGCGGGACATTCCAAGGAGGAAGGGGTTATGATACCAAAAGAGAAAGTAAAGGAGTGAGTTCTGTGGATCCACATCACTAAAAACATTTTATCAGAAAATAAGAAATGCTCCAAGCAAACTGACAAGTTAGTTTGTATATTTATTATCAGATCATTGAGAAATCTTCCATACTACTTTGTCACAATACATAATTTAATTGATCTCACCTGGTTTAAAAGTAATCAAACAGGAACGATTAGTACAAGTACCTTCTGGGAAAACTAGTATCTTGGGAGAAAAGGAATAGATTTAATATTTCAGTCTAATGAATAGATTAGCTCTTTACTTGCTTTCTTAAGACTTTGCAAATAGTTGCCAATTTTTATAAAGCAAAAATAAAATAAAAGGCTAACACCTGATTCTAGTGAAAGCTAGAATCTGATTATTCGGTTTTGCTCTAAAAGAAGTGTAGTCTGGCCATTAAGATAACTAGAAAATGAATTAAAGCTTTGAAGAGAGAATACACACAGTAAATGTTTCTTAATGATGATGCTAATGATCTGAATAGGCTTCGAAGAAGATGTAGACCCTGAATCACGTGCATTTGTGTGCATTTTAGGCAATATTAAATGCTTTCTTCTACTGCTGTACATCCTTAACCAAATCATTTCCTACTTCTTTGTTTCAGTTTTCCCATTAAATGATATTCCCTCTTACAACATATAGCTTTGGGACGTACTGAGAAAAAAGGAGGAAATGCCTACAATATGCTTTATGCTTACTTCAATTCATTGACATATGGAATACTATTTAATGTCCTTTTTTGAGGAGGTGTTTTTAGCTTTTAATATACTTCTTTATGTTTTCCACGCAAAAGATATGCAGTACAGTTCCTCATTAACTGAACAGCATGGCAGCTTCATTTTTCTGAAGCTTTTAGAATTTAGCAATGAGTAAATTGCTAGGCACATAAAACAAAAAAGAAAATCCCTGCACTAACAGCAGTTAGTAATGGGTATTTTATAAAAATGAGAGAAGGAAAACATTATTAAGCTAAATTGTCACAATAACAAGTAATTTGTAAAATAAAAATTGTGAATAGGTGCAGTTCCATCCTCCAATTAAAAAAAAAACAGGTTTCCTATCCCAATCGGATACAATATCAAATATGATTCATGGAGTGGATATTCTACATACTATGAACAATAAATTAATATAGAGTAAATCATAAAATCTCAAGAACTGTATGGGGCATTAAAAGTCATATAGCATCTCTAATGCTTGAATTCTTTTTACAATATCCCACCCAAGTGGTTGCTTAGCCAATGCCTGAACATTCCAGAAAGAGATTCCAAATCAGACCATTCTAATTCTGGACAGAAAACCTGA
Organism: Balaenoptera musculus; assembly: GCF_009873245.2. Lineage (NCBI taxonomy): Eukaryota > Metazoa > Chordata > Mammalia > Artiodactyla > Balaenopteridae > Balaenoptera > Balaenoptera musculus. The sequence continues at coordinate 31,250,838 of NC_045803.1, read as the reverse complement.
GATGAGCAAAATGAACTGAAATCTACCTACTTGTTAACATTCACCCACAAGTCCTAGATACATTCCTTGGAGCCAAGAGCAAAATCACACCCTTATTCCGAATGTCATTTCTTCCCAGTGACTTTTTAAATCATTCCTTACATGCCTTGGTTTCTAAAACCTCCTGGTTGGTCATATGCCTCTTGGTACTTTTAACAACTACAAATCACCATGAGTGGCCAGATCACCTCAGGACCATGAGTTCTGCTAGAGATCACTTGTTTTCACCTGGGCAAAGATAGAGGGGTACTTATCAGAATCACCCATGAGGTTCCATTTATGCAATAAATGTTGCCCCTTCCACACCTTCAAAAAGCATTCCAGGGGAAGGAGGTGGTGGGATGGTAAAATGTGAAAAAGTTCTGCAGGTGATTCTGAGATGCCCCTGAACTAAAAAGACTATCTAAATATACTTCAGATAAACTTAAGATTTTAATCATTTTCAAAAGAAACCCAACATATTGTTGAGTATAACTGAGCTTCAGTATCTCATCTTTAAAAGGGTAAATAAATTCAGAGGCAGAGAATTACTTTTTATGAGACAAAGTAAAAACCAGTTCAAAGAGTTTGGAGAATAAAAAAGAATGATACATTTAATTCCACAGAGTATCTCATGGGGGAGAGGACTTTTTAATCCTCACTCATTTATTCTGCTTCTAGACGTCTAGCAGAAGGTGTCCCCCAGTATTGGATCTGTGGATCCTAATGAGTATGTATACAAGTGTACAATAAATAAACTTTCAATATATTTAAATAAACATCTACTGTGTTTTACCTGGGGCCATTCCCCTCCTGATGTGGCCCGCCTTATTATTTCATTTATTGTGTTTTTTCGAGAATCCGGATCTACACGGGACACCAACACTGGTTGCAGAGCCCGTAATATTCCTTTAAAACAAATGAAAAGTCACAACTAAGTCATTTTTGGGGCTAAAGCTACTATAGCAATGATACCAGACAATCATAAAACAAATTGTATGGAAAATTAAAATGATAGCAAATCAAAGAGAACAACTTAAAAAAGCCCTCTAATTCAAAGTTTATTAGAACTTAGCTTCCAGTTTCAAAAGGATAGGTGGATATTTAGACCTAAAAATATTTCACTGATTTAACAGAAGTTAGCAGCAGGAATACGAAAAGAAGCAAATGCAGTTTTCTCCCTAAAAGACTTCTTCCTCAATTGACATTAAACATTTGGAATATACTATAAGATTATCTTGTTTTATTTCAGGACTATCCTGCAAACTGATTATGTGAAGTCATAGTATACGTGGGTAGGAGGCAATTATTATTTATCTTACTAAAATTTTCAGCGCAATAGTCTTTTAAGTAGGTAGCTTCCTAGCACATGCAAAATAAACCTCAATTTACCAAAAGACTATTGCTAAACAACTTTTGGGGAAAATGTCATATTACACAAAGCAAGGTGGTTACCTTAAAAAAAAAAAGAGAGAGAGAGAGAGAGAGAGTCTGTCTTTCTTAGATGAATGACAACACTGTAAGAACTACTATTATTTCTCCAGAGTACCAAGGCAACATCAGGCAGTTTTCACACGCACTTTCTCACCACTTGATGCTTGGCAATAACCTTGGGACAACTGGGAGCAGTTACTTGGAGACTAATCCCCTGGGGAGAGAGCAAAGCATCTGGTGGGAAAAACATTTCAATTGCTTCATTATTTTTTATGGCAGGAAGCGTTAATTGTTCCACATCATAATTTTCAAAGAGTTACACATTTGCCTCTCATGGAGATCTGGGCAATAATGAAGAAAACAGAGTTAGGAGAAAAGACTTAGTGCATTTATTTATCAGTCTAATAGCCTGAAGAGAAATTCACTGAAATAGCATGTAACCAGCGCTTTCACAGATTCTTAGATTAAATTCTCTCTCCAAAAAATCTACCATGTTTGGTATTTAAAAACTGTTCTTTTTGGCTATATTTAGGAGCAGAAAGAGGTGATGGTGCAGTGACAGAGTTTAGACTTAAAAAGAATGATAAGGGTACAGATAGGGAAGTCTTTAATCTTTTTTCATAAATTCATTCTTGTGATATAGTACCTCATTAAAAGCAAGGAAATATGTTTTAAGTGTTTTATTATTTTAAAGTTTTTAAAAAGCCTACCAATGAACTATACATGATTTTCTAAATTGAAAGCATGAGCGTGAAAATATTTTATCTCTGTTATCTTATAAAGTACTTACTGCCAATCAGAGGCACCTGCACATTCTCATGTCGAGATACTATAGAAGGTAACCCAGCCACAACACAGGCAATTCCATCAAAGAATGTTGAATGAGGGGCAACAACAAAGATTGGTGCTTCCACAGGACTTGCGATCTTTCCTTTCACGGTAACTATAAATCCCATTGAAAAGAACATGGCACGGCCTAGAAACTTCAAGACTGGCTGATTAATTTTCCTTTGGAAATAAATACAAAAAAGGACATAATTAGCTTTGCCAACTGCAGCTAACAGCAGGGTTTTACTCTAAAGCACAATGCAAAAACCAAGACAAGCTGGAGCACTTCATTTTAAAACGTGAGCTAAGAAGAATAGCTAACACTTCAGTGGAGCTCTTTCTGCCAGGCACTGTTCTAAGTAATTTATGCATATTAATTTCTTTAATCCTTAGCCCAATTTTATGAAATAGATAGCATTTATTATTATCCCCATTTTACAGACATGAAAACTGAGTCCCAGAGAAGTAATTTTACCAAGGCCATGTGGCTAATAAGTGGCTCCTTTATTCTGTGACTATAAAGTAAAAAGAATGAATCTTCAACATGCATCCACCACTGAGAAATCCAAATCAGTACTGTCCTTCAAAGGAGTCACTTTGGAAATCTATATTTGTGTAACAAGGATGCTGCTACTTCCCAAAACACTTTTAGAACCGGCATGCGGAAATTGTCCTCAGAATTATTTTAGGAATAAAATTTTAAAAGTAAGCCTTATTACCTATATCATTATAGCCCTTAGATATCATCAAGAATCTTAAGAAGTAAATTTACCATCTCACTTCTCTGGAACAAAGAAATTTCAATTCCAGAAATTGAATTGTTTACTCTTTAAAAAGAATGTCATTAAAGATTACTTAATTCATCAAATTATGCCAGGAATTGTGTTGGACACACAAGACAAGTAAGATCCAGTCTCTGTCCTTGATAAACTCAGCTGAGTAGAGAAACAAAAAAATAGCCCTAGAAGTGCAAACACATGACAGACATCTCAGTATGTGAATAAGCATTATAGCTTTAGATGAAAAATGTCTCCCATAAGACATTCAGTGGGAGCTTTAAAAAATGGGCTTCCTATAGAATTCTCTCAAAACTCATACAATAATATAGTGAGGCACTATTAAGCAACTATCTCCTGAGGAAGTTTCTCTAACTTTAATTTCACGGTAAGGAGAAGTGAGACACAGAAAACCAAAGAACTTTTCCAGAGGGCACAGGGAAATGACCTATCTCTCCTTGCCCTGTAGTTTAGAGTTGAGATCTCTATTTAAAGATAAAGAGCTCATCCCTTCACAGAATTTCCATACCTCCTATTTTTTAGTTTTAGTGACATAGCCTGTAACAACTATATTCCAAAATATCCTATATTCAGAGTCAGAATTGTTGATCACTGACTAAACTTTGACAAACTCTTCTTTATCTTGATTTTCCTAATATTTAGACATAGTTATTTCTTACCTCTTCCAACCAGTTATTGGGTGGGTCAGCTTTTCAGGACAGCATGCTGTTGAAATTGCAGCAAATGGCCACGCCAGTAATAAAATTAATGCAAGCAACAGGGCACGAATTGGAAGCAGGATAATTCCGAGAAAGAAAATCTGAAATCAAAGTTGATTAAAAAAATAGATGACATTATTTTAATGCTGTAGTTATCAAACAGAAATACATAAGAGGAAAATCTTATGCTATTCATGCATTCACTCAAAGATGAATTGGGCATTACCCTATACCAGACAAGGATCTAAGCACAAAGAAAATAAGACACTGTATCTGACCTCACAAAGCCTACAAAGCAGCAAAAGAAACAGGGAAGAAAACCAAGTACTACCTGATCTGTATATCAATGAATGTGAATAGGGGCTGCTGGGGGAACAAAGAAAAGGTTTGTTGGGCTTAGTAGTCAGGGAAAGCTTCCTGGAGGAGTTGACGCTGAAACGTCTTGCTTTAAGAAGCAAGCAGAAGCTGGGAAGGTAAGAGGGGGAAATAGCTTTTTGAGAGCTATAAGTAGGATGATAAAGGCATAAGAGTGTGAAGAAGTAAATGTATTATTTTATATACCTGCCAGTCCTTTATAACTAACAATAAGGAGATGGGGGCGAAAATACAAAAAATAATAAAAACTAAATAAGAATACGAATAAAAACTAAATAAATAAGAACAGCAAATAATAGTGCTTACTATGTACCAGGCACTCTAAGCACTTGGCATGTAGTAACTTATCTGAGTCTTACAACCTTAAGCTGTTTTACATACAAGAAAGGAGTGGCACAGAGGGAATTAAGTTAAACTGCTTAAGATCACACAGTAAGTGGCAGAAACAGGATTTGAAACCAATGTGGTTATAAAGCTCTTGCTCTTAATCCTATCCCATAATGCCTTTCAAGTGAAATAAACTATCCTTCTTTTTTTATAAATTTATTTATTTATTTATATTTATTTTTGGCTGTGTTGGGTCTTTGTTTCTGTGCAAGGGCTTTCTCTAGTTGCGGCGAGCGGGGGCCACTCTCCATCGCGGTGCGCGGGCCTCTCACTGTCGCGGCCTCTCCTGTTGCAGAGCACAGGCTCCAGATGCGCAGGCTCAGTAGTTGTGGCTCACGGGCCCAGTTGCTCCGTGACATGTGGGATCTTCCCAGACCAGGGCTCGAACCCGTGTCCCCTGCATTGGCAGGCAGATTCTCAACCACTGCGCCACCAGGGAAGCCCTAAGCTATCCTTATATATCACAAATTGTCTTCTTTTTTTTTAGCCAATTACACTACTCAGTGCTGCCTTTCTTGTCTCTATTGGCCCGTAATGTGAATCTGAGCATCATCAAATAATTTACGAGAAATGCCAAAAATATTGTAGTTATCAGATCTCTATCAAATTATTTGTGTACATGTGTATGACTGAATTAAAAATTACATACAAGGAAATATACAGATCTTAAATGTATAATTCAATGAGTTTTGATAAATGTGTACTCTTGTAAGCATCACCTCAATCAAGATACAGAACACATCTGCCACTCAGAAAGTTGCCTCATATCTCTTTCAGTCAATCCTTATCCTCTTAGGCAACCAATGCTGGATGTTTATCATCATATATTATTAGTTTTGCATGTTCTTGAGTGTCATATAAATGGAACCATACATTATGCATTCTTGTGTGTCTCACTTCTTCCACTTAACACAATGTTTTTGAAATTCAACTATGTTGCTTTCGATGTCAGTAAGTCATTCTTTCTGACTGCAGAGTATTATTCCACTATATGACCACGTGACAATCTGTCTATTCTCCTGCTGATGAACATTTGGGCTGTTTCCAGTTGTGGGCTATTATGTACAGCCACTACAAACATTCTTCTACAAGCCTTTTTGGGAATAGTTGTTTTCGTTTCTCTTAGGTAAATACCTAGGAGTGGAATTGCTGGGTCATAGATGTAGTTTAACTTTATAAGAAAATGGCCAAACAATTTTCCAAAGTGGCTGTATCATTTTAAAGTGTCACTGGTAGTGTATGAGAATTTCAGTTACTGTACATCCTTGCTGACATTTGGTGTTTGTAGTCTTTTATAAAAATCAATTTTACTAAGGCATAATTTACATAAAATAAAATGCACCTATTTTAAGTATGAGGTTTTCAAATGCATAACCCTATGCAGACACCACTATAATCAAGATATAGATCATTTCCATCACCCAGAAAAGTTCCCTTGTGCCTCTTTGCAGTCAATATATCCTCAGTGTATAGCAACCACTGACAGTCAGTCTTTCTTTCACTATAATTTTTGCCTGTTCTCTATTTTCATATAAATGAAACCATACAGTATGTACTCTTTTATGTCTGGCTTCTTTCACTTCATATTTTTGAGATTCAACCATGTTGTCATATGTATCAGTAGTATAGTCTTTTTAATTGCAGAGTAATATTCCACTGTATGAACATATCACATTTAATCTATCCATTAATCTGTTCAGGGACATTTAGCCTATTATAAGTTTTTAGCTATTATGAGTAAACATTAATGTTTGAGTCTCTATGTGGCCATACATTTTCATTTCAAGGGGAGTGAAATTGTTGGGCCAGGATATGACAAACTGTTTTCCAAAGTAGTTGTATCATTTTATATCTCCACCAACAAAGTATGAAATTTCCTGTTGCTTCACATCCTCATCAACATTCAGTGTTGTCAGTCTTTGTAGCCATTCTAGTGGGTGTAAAATGATATCTCATTGTGGTTTTAATTCATATTTCCTTGATGAACAATGATGGTGAGCACATTTTTTCATGTGCTTATTGGTCATCCCTTTAACCTAACTGTCTGTTCGAGTCTTTAGCCCATTTTTATTGGGTAGTTAGTCCTTTCCTTATCAATTTGTAGTTCTTTATATGTTCTGTTTACAAGCCCTTTTTCAATACACGTATTGAAAATATTTTCTCCCATTCCATGGCTTGCCTTTTCATTTTCTTTATTTGTTTTTAAATTTAATTTATTTATTTTTGTCTGTGTTAGGTCTTTGTTGCTGTGTGTGGGCTTTCTCTAGTTGCAGTGAGCCGGGGCTACTCTTCATTGTGGTACCCGGGCTTCTCACTGTGGTGGCTTCTCTTTGTTGCGGAGCACGGGCTCTAGGTGTGCGGGCTTCAGTAGTTGTGGCACACTGGCTCAGTAGTTGTGGCTCACGGGCTCTAGAGTGCAGGCTCAGTAGTTGTGGCACACGGGTTTAGTTGCTCCACGGCATGTGGGATCTTCCCGGACCAGGGCTCGAACCCGTGTCTCCTGCACTGGCAGGCAGATTCTTAACCACTGAGCCACCAGGGAAGTCCGCCTTTTCGTTTTCTTAATGGTATCCTTTGATGAGAAGAATTTTAATTCTGATGAAGACTAATTTATCAATTTTTATTTTCTGTTTAGTTCTCTTCTGCATCCTTTCTAAGAAATCTTTATCTATCTCCAGATCATGAAGATATTTTATATTTTCTTCTTCTTCTGGAAGATATATGAGTTTTGCTTTTATGTTCAAGACTATGATCCATCTTAAATTACTTTCTGTGTAGTGTGCAGAAGGGATCAAGTTTCATTTTTATCCATAGATTTATCTAGTTGTTCCAGAACCAGTTCCATCCCCCCTCCTTTTTTTTTTGGCTGCGCTGCAGCTTGCGGGATCTTAGTTCCCCAACCAGGGATTGAACCCTGGCCCCAGCAATGAAAGCGCCGAGTCCTAACCACTGGACCGCCAGGGAATTCCCCAGAACCAATTTTTGAAAAGACTTGACATTCCCTGATAAATTTTCTTGACAACTTTGTCAAAAATCAGTTGAACATACATGTGGGCTCTCTATTCTGTTCAATTGATCTATTCATCTGTCCTTCTGTCGATACTACCTTACTCTCTTAATTGCTGTAGCTTTGTAGTAATTCTTGACATAAGGTAGTGTGTGTCCTCCAACTTTTTCTTTTTCAAGCTTTTTTTGGGCTAATATAGATCCTTTGCACTTCCACATAAATTTCAGAATTAGTCAGTTTCCACACAAACAAAAAGCCTGTTGGGATTTTTGTTGAGATTTCAATGAATCTATAGATCAATTTGGGAGGAATTATCATCTTAATAATGTCGATTCTTCAAACTTATAAACATGGTATATCTCTTCATTTTACGTAAATCTTCATTAATTTCTCACAACGGTGTTTTGTTGTTTTCATTGTAGTGGTCTTGCATGCTTTTGGTTAATATATTCCTTCGTATTTAATGTTATTTTATTGCTATTATGAGATTATTTAATTTCATTTTGCAATTGTTTGCTGCTAGTATATACACAAAGTTGATTTAAAATTTTAATCTTTAAACATTATTAAGATGACAAAATCAATTCTGAGTAACTCTGTTGAATTAAGAGGATTACCCATTATATTGCCATTTGGTAATATGTCATCTCTGTAGGAAGCCCTTCTTTCAACACTCTATTGGGATTATTTTCTTCTCTGGACTTTCTTCATAGCACTTACTAAAACATGGAATTATATATTTCTGTACTTGCTTGTTTAACTTTTTCAGTGAAATACAAGCTTTAAATAGGCAGGGTCCTTATTTCTCTTGTTCATTGCTATGTCTCCAGGGATTAACAGTGTGCCTGGCACATAGTAGGCAACCAACAAATATTTTTGGCATGGTAAATGACTCCACAATTACAACCAAACACTCATTTTAGTTCCATATTCTATTGAGGAAATAGAAGCTAGGCTAATTTTTTATATGCCACTATGTAGCAGACCCTTAAACGGTCAAAAAAGAGAAGGGGAGCAGTAAAGCTAAGCCCTATAATGAGACGCAGAAGTCACACCAGTCCTTAAGCAAGACGTTGATCATCATTTAGGATTAAATTTAGTCTGAGTTAATCATATCGAATCATACTTAAATGCAAGTATATCAACCTTTTAAACTGGATAATACAGACAACATTGTTTTTCAATCATGTCTATTTAAATTTTCCTTTTACCCAGACTGTTCAAGCCATTGAAACTACTTTGGAATCTCTGGTCTACATGCATTTTTAATTTTTAAAAAAATATTGAGACTATATTCATTTCTATCCAATCCGAGTGGTAAATTTTAAGTGCAGTATACAATTGTAGATAACAAATAGCATAACTATCAATATAAAGATCAGCAAACAATACCAGATTCTTTCACACATTATCTCACTTAAATTTTAATCCCTCTTCCATGTATTATTATTCCAATTTAATAGATGAGGAAAGTGAAGTTCAGGGAGGTTAAGTGACTTGGCCAAAGTTACACAACTAATAAATGGCAGGGCCTGAGCAGGTTTTCTGACTAAGACTAGTGATCTTTCCATCATACTACAACTCTTACAGGGTTATTTGAAAGTGTTCTCAAAATGGTTGCAGGCACGCTATTAAAAAAAAAAAAAACCCTCAAAAACTTAATAATTTACTCCAGGTACAATATAAATACTTATAAATACGCCACTTTGAGCCTCTCTCCAAAACATGAAGCCAAATAGACAGACATGACTTTCATTTAAGTATGACCGATTTGACTAAATCAGACCAAAAGGAATCTTGAACGATAGTCAATGTATTTATTAAGTGTTTCAGAAGTTTTAAGATATAAAGGGAATATCTATCCATTTAAAGACATGAAGATCAAATTTTTAAACATTTAGTTTCTTTACAAAGAGGTATTACTACATTCACTATCTTCCTCTCTCACACCTTTCTTCAACCAGACACCCATCTACCATTATTCTAACCACCATCCCATGCTGCTTAGCCCACCACTTAACCTGCTTCCATCGTAGAGAACAACAGTCTCAGGGCACACAAGTACGCCGTGCAAAAATTACACTATTTCAAATCCAAAGTAAATAAATGGGTGAGATGGACAGGAAAATATTAAAACCATTTTTTCCATGCAGAACACAGAGGACAAACGTAGCTTGCATAGTCTATCTTGTTCTCTGATCACTAACTTCACCAAACAGGAAGTCCAAAGAGCGAGTGTAAGTGCTAATGGTAAATGCAGCGTTTTACAAGAAAAAGGAAAGGACAGGAAACTTCCTTTTTGTATATAGCCGTTTTTAACAGTGAAAGAAAGTCTGAGCTGCTTCGCATCCTTGAATGTAGAAGTGTTTGGGTGAAAACTGATTCAGGACCAAAAACTCCTGAATCCCTTCAGCTGCCCCATATTATCCCTTTTCTTAGACTGTGATTGCCCGTCCTGGATGCCACTGCTCAGCCCGATCATCCCAGCCTTTCTTCTTGTTCTCATTCCAGCCCTGGGCTCTCTGCCTTCTCCCTTACTCTTCCCATCCCAAACTGACTCCTCTCCTTCCCTGCGGCAAAGCAAAAACTTCCCCAAACCCACTCTCCTGTGCTACGACGACGTCCCACTAGACTTTCACAGACTCAAGTCGAAGTTCTCCCAGAGTCATTCCCTCTTCTCAGCGTGGAATGTTTCCTCCGCCAATGGCCTGCCTGCTCAGCCTCCTCCTGTTTAGGACCTTCCTCCAAGGCCCACATGTTCTCTGCATCTTCTCTTCTCACACACGCCCCCAGACCATCCTCCAAGGGCCCTCACTTCTCAGTCCCGCAGCTCTGTCCCCTGCAGACTCATGGCCCCTTCAAAAGCCCTCCCCTCTCAGATCTACATCCCTGTCTTCCTCAGAGCCTCGCTTCCCAGACTCACGCCCTCCTCAGCCACTTCCCCTTCACACCCGCACTCCCCTCTGACAACAACCTCCCCTGACAGACCCAAGCCCCCCTCAAACTGCCTCCTCTCTCAGACCCACGTCCCTCCCCTGAATCTGCGTCCCCTGTCAGACGCCCCTCACCTGAATCTGCGTCCCCTGTCAGACCCTCGCCCCGCACCTGAATCTGCGTCCCCTGTCAGACCCTCGCCCCGCACCTGGATGCGCCTCGCCGCGCCCAGCCGTGTCCGCTGCACGAAGGGGTTGCGCACGGGCGGCGGGAAGAAGGACGCCTGGCGGGGCACTATGCGCGGCCGCAGCCCCGCGTTCCCGACGCCCGCGCCGGGCCCGGAGGCCGCCACCGCCGTCGCCTCAGCGCACCGGTTCATGGCCGAGCCCGGCGTCTCACTGGAGCGAAGAGACCAAATCGGTCCGTGCGAGCTACCGCTGCCGCCAAGGCTTGAGGGGGAGCAGTTTAGGAGTCCGGGGTCTCTGCGCAGGCGCCAAAGTTACCTAGCCGCCCTCCGGTCTCGCCCCGCCCCCTCTGGCTCTGAACACGCCCAGGCCCTGGCCCCACCCCCTGAGCACAACCCCCCCCCCCCCCAGCCCTTTAGGTTGTCTGGCTTTTACTCTTGGGATTAATACCTCAGCCTCCTTGGGGGTGAATGTTTTTCCTTCAGAGCAAGGCACCCCCCAGTGAGAGACAGTTTAGGCTGAGTGCTCTGCTTTAGGGTCAGGCGGACCTGGATTTCCTTTTGCTTTTTTTTTTTTTTTTTTTAAGAAATTTATTTATTTTTGGCTGCGTTGAGTCTTCCTTGCTGCCCACGGGCTATCTTTAGTTGCGGAGAGCGGGGGCTGCTCACCGCGGTGGCTTCTCTTGTTGCGGAGCACGAGCTCTAGGCGCGCGGGCTCAGTAGTTGTGGCTCACGGGCTCAGTCAGTAGTTGTGGCTCATGAGCTCTAGAGTGCAGGCTCAGTAGTTGTGGCACACGGGCGTAGTTGCTACGGGGCATGTGGGATCTTCCTAGACCAGGGCTCGAACCCATGCCCCCTGCATTGGCAGGTGGATTCTTGACCACTGCGCCACTAGGGAAGCCCCTCCTTTCGCTTTTACTGGCTCTTTGACTTGGTCAAATCAGTGTCTCCATGAGCCTCCGCTGCCTCCTTCGTAATCAGGGATAAACGGAAGTTAGATAAACAACCTGAATCCAGCAATTCAAGGAGCAACCCCTGGGCTGTTCCATTAAGAGGGTTAATTATCCAGGGTGGGTTTGATTTCTGGTGTATGTTTTGTTTTTGCTTAAACCCGTTTGGGTGGGATATTTATCAGTTACCGCTGAGAGTCCTGACTAATATAGAAATTAGTGCCAGGAGTGGAATCTCTTTCACTCAAAATATGGACTGACAATGGGGAGATAGTTCTCCAAAGGAAAATTGAGCTGCAATTACTAGAAAATGACAAAACCACCACTGCCCTCTGCACTAGATGAGCAACCCGGCCTCAAAAAGGGAAGTGACTTGGGCTGTGGCTCCACTTCACCCTGAGGAAGTTCAAGGGCCTATCTGGACCTTTTGTTGGTGGGGGTTAGGGGGAGGATTTTCCCAGAACCTGAGACCAGTTGGTCAAGCCCTGAGTGGCTGAGAGGCAGATGGAGATGGTGAATGACTTGTCTTTACTGGTCAACTGCTCACAGCAGGCTGGAGGCATGATGAGAATCTGACTCTGGGCCCTGGGACAGCTGCTCCTTCCAAGGTGTCCACTGTAGAATCTCAGAATCTTCCAACCCTACCAGATAGATGCAGCCTTCAGCTACTGACTTAACCTCTCTGAGCTTGCATACTCATCTCAGAATGGGAAGACGAATTCCTACCCCATAGGATTGTATTGGGTTGGCCAAAAAGTTTATTCGGGTTTTTCCACACCGCGCTACAGAAAAGCCCGAACGAACTTTTTGGCCAACCCAGTAGTATCAATTAAGTAAAATAACGCATGTGTAGTGTTCATAGAAAAGCACTCAAGAAATGGCACCTTTTAGGTATTACGCAGTGGAGCAGCTGAATTTTCTCAGTATTTAACAGAGAACCTTAATAACAACATATTACAGCCGTGATATAAAGTGCCCCAGCTTTGGGGTCTTCAAGTAGAGGGTGGCAGACCCTTGTGGCTCTTTAGCACAGAAGGCAGTCTCTCCAGAGCCCTCAAGGACCTGAGCGATTGGGCAGGCCACAGGAGAAAAGAGGACTCCACCAAGGTCACCTCCAGAGAGACCTGTCCACTCCTCATCCCCTTCCCTACCAGCCCCACCATGAGAGGCCTGAAGTAATAGTCTATCAGAGCCAGAAAGGGCCTCTGAAATAACCCCAGGCCTTAAGTTTCTGTTCTGTAGCAGCTCCAGAATTTCTATATAGGAAGGGATTAAAAATGAGCAATCTGCTGGGGAGGAAGGTAAGGAGCTTATCATTAATAGAAGCTGTGTTTAGAAAGCACACACATTTCTCCCTTAGCTGAGTTTACTTAGAGGGTTTTGGGGGAGGTGGAGGTTAATGCTGCTGAGGGAGATACTCAGCTTCCGGCTAAAGCTCCTTCTCTAGGTCATCTTTGGCCTTGACTCAGGATGTTACCCAATATCTATGGTATCCTGGGAAAATCACTTTTCTCCAAGCCTTAGTTTCCTTATCAATAAAAGTTGACTAATATTCTCCCTTCTTTAGGTTGCTATAAAGCTTAAATGAAGTGATGCATGTGAAGTGCCTGGCATATAGTAAGCATTCTATTAATGGAAGGGGTATTACTGTTGTTCACCGTTATTAGTATTAGAATTGGTGTTATTGTCAACGAAGAAACTGAGACTCAGGAAGGGAGGAAACCTTGAACAAGGCCCTGCAATTAAATAACAGAAACGCTGCTGTTCCAGGGCTCTTGCCACAGGACAGAGGGACTCCAGCTCACCCACCCTGAGTCTCTTGCTGTTTATTTGGGCATCTGTGACCTTTCCAGCAGATGTTACCTGTACGCTGCAGGGAGCAGAGATTTAGACTTTCTAAGTTTCCTCTTCTGGCTGGGGCTGGGGCCCCTCTCTAGGCTCTGCTAAAACAGCCGGCCAACACGGCCACTCAATCGGTGTCTTTATTCATACTCGTTGGTTTTTCCCACGGGGAAACTGCTGAAGGGAGAGGAGGGGAGAGCTGGGCGAGGAGCCAGGGTTTGGTTTTCCTCCATCCAGTGGAGTAAGTGACAGAGGAGGGACACACTAAATCGAGTGACCAGGGGGACCATCACTACGTGGGCTGAGATGCATCGTGCAGTGACTTCAGACAACCTGAGTCCTTCTGTCAGGAAATGCAATTTCAAAGTGGAAAAATAAAAAAGATCAGAACAAAAAAAACAAAGTGCATACAAAGCAAACTGCTAATGTAGGGACGGTTCTAAGGCAGCCAGCAGTGAGAAGGCCAGGTGTCTGGGGTGGCCACCGGGCCGTGCCCCTCTCCCACTGCCCCATGCCAGGCCAGGCTGTCGGGCCACCAGTGCCCTCTTCAGACAGTCTCTGTTGGCTCCAAGGGTGCTGTAAAGCCACAGAAGGTTGTGGCAGGAGAAGAGCCTGAAGTGTGGCAGCACCAGGGCAGCCCAAGACAGGGCTGCATTGAGAATATCAAAGCATCTCTTTGGGGGTGGCTCTGGAGGGCTGGTGAGGTGTGGAGGGGGAGGGGCACCTGGGAGGGGTACAATCAGCACCTTTCTTGGAGCACAGGGCAGAGCCACTCTGTGGTTTCTTAAGTTACCAGGTGGGAGTGAGAATGCTGATTAACTACAGAGCTGAGGGCTGCCAGGCCCATCCGGGTCCTTCCCTGGTGCTCAGGGCCCGGTGTGCAGAAAGTGATAGAGAGGCAGGCCCTGGGGGAGGCAGAGCCAGCTCAGCAGCCCAGCCAGTCGGATTTGATGCTTCCGAACTTCACGCTCTTCAGACTTTGGTTCTCCAACTTCAGGTAATACGCGCCCTTGAAGAAGTAGCTGTGACCTGGGATGAGAAAGAGAAGAGGCTGTGACCAACCCATCCTCAGGCATTACGGCACAGGGAAGGTTCCTGAGAGCTTTACAAGTCTGCCTGCCATAGGGAAGAAGCTTTTAAATCACAGGAGACCCCTGTGAGGCTGGAAGAAGGGAAACGGCTGTGGAATTATGCTCTCTGAGTCTGTTTCTTCATCTTTAAGATGTGGATAACGATACCACCTCTTAAGGCTTCTGAGGATTAAATGAGATGATATATGCTATAATTAAGATAAATAACAGAACTCCACTGAGCACAAGCTCCAAACTAGGCACTTTCCTTTTCCAGAGGTGGCAAACCAGCAGGCTGCTAGCCCCATCGGGCCCACAGATTGGTTTTATTTAGTTCACACAAGTTTTTTGTTTTGTTTTGTTTTGAATAACTGGCCAACATGTAAACATCTGGAAATTTCATATGAAAATACAGATTTCTCACTTCCTTTTAAAAGAGTTAGAATAGCTAATAACACTGCTCCCCTTTCCTTGCAGGGCAGAGATCGCCAGAAGCCAAGAAGCAACTGTCCCCTGAAAATGAGCCATGTGCTCTCTGGTGCTCCACAGACCCCACCACTCCCTACTGTCTGCCTTGCCTGCTTCACTTATTCATGCCACCAGCTTGGCCCCTGTGGGCTTTGGAATTTCTTACTTCTGACATATATGATCTCATTTTCTTCCTTTCGAACCCTGGCATATAGTAGGTGCTCAA
Source organism: Balaenoptera musculus (assembly GCF_009873245.2). Taxonomy (NCBI): domain Eukaryota; kingdom Metazoa; phylum Chordata; class Mammalia; order Artiodactyla; family Balaenopteridae; genus Balaenoptera; species Balaenoptera musculus. The sequence goes on along the minus strand of NC_045803.1, from coordinate 31,235,620 downwards.
TAGATGTTTATTTCTGAAGATAATCTTTAACCTAGCACCTGATTGTATCCTGCTTTTTCCTGGACATGTAAGACCTTTAGCCCCTGGAGGTCAGGGCCATGTGCTTAGCGTGTGATAGGAACTCAAGAAGCGTCTTTGTGAAATTTAATTGAAATCTCCTCTAAAAAGCCAAACTGGACTCATTTCCAGGGCCCTAGGGACCTCCCAGAAGCCTCCTCAGGAATATGGTTTCCAAACTCCAAACTCTATCCCTCGCTGGTTTGGTATTTCATTCAGCAAGGGACCAGGGACAATTTGAGCCGATGGGATATCTCTGCCACCTCAGCAGCAGGGCCTAACAAAGTTTGTGCTGTCTCAAATGGAGCCATCCTTCTGCTAATGGGAAGCAGTCACAAGGCCTCCTGCAGAACCCAAAAGGGCCTGGATCAAACCCCAGAATGAATCCAGGGCACTGAGCCCAGGTTTCTCGCTCCCAGCAGGCCTCCCGCCCTCCCTGCTCCCTGGCTCCAGGCTCTGCAGCTGTGAGGGGCCTTTCTGGGCCTTATTGCCTGGAGCCAGCTGAGTGAGCAGAGGCCAGGGGTCTGGATGCCTTCCCAGCACTGGGTTGAAGGGGCTGGTTTGTTTTCCCGGGGCGCCGCATGCTTTCCTGCACAATAAGGGAGTGTGTGCTTGCGAGAAGCAGGGTCCTGGCTGGGGGCAGGGAGTCCTAGAAAGTGGACAGAGGCCTGGGCAGCTCACCCCCGCCCTGCAGGTCCACCACGGCATCCAGGTTATCAGGGATGGCGTTCCAGGCATCTGCGATGAGCTTGGGGAAGCCGGGATCCATTTTCTTCTTCACCTCATTGTATCTGCAAGGAAATGGCCATGGTGAACCTGTGGGAATCCCTAAAGGCCAGCCCTTCCCCAACCTGATGGGAGGGTCAGGATGATGGCTCCTGGGTGAGCCTGGGAAGCCAGACCTAGCCCTTCAGGGAGGCCACTGACCAGAGCTGAGGGGCAGGGAGTCAGACCTGGGTGAATCTTAATTCCCCTACTCACTAATTGGGTGACTTTGGATAGTCCCATGAAAACAATCTTGTGATTACTGCTCACATTTAAGCAGCGTGTTACCCACCTTCCATATACTTTCTCAATCCTTTCGACAACCCTACGACATAGTCACTACCATAATACCCATTTTACAGACCAGAGGCTTAAAAAGGGCACCCAGTTTCTAAGTGGGAGTCCAACCCAGGCCTGTCTGGCTCAGAGCAGCAAACTGCTCTCTGAGCCTCAGTTTTACCATCTGTAAAATGGGTTATATTTAATTTAATGTATTTAATTAACATATATGTGAAACAGAGTAAAACATGCAAAGTGCCTATCCCATTATCTGGTACTGGGTAGGTATCTGGGAAATGTTAGTTCCCTTACAAACTCTGATCCCTGCTGCAGTACAAACAGCACTGGCCCAGGAGCCCAGAGACAGGGTCCTGCCCCATCACTGCCCTTCACGGCTCAGCTTGGACAAATACTGCTTCTTCATCTGTCAAGTGGAGTTGACAGTCCACATACTGGGCGATGATCTTGGCTGGGACAGTGACGTTACAGTACAAGGTGGTGTGTGAATCCAAGCCCTGTCAGTCACAGGGTGACTTCCTGCCACCTCAGTCCCAATCGCAGTTCTCAGGGCAAGTCGTTATCTTGGGCTCTGCCTTTAATTTGTGTAAATACCTTGAGTATTAGTTGGCGTATTCTTCTTTCTGGCTAGCGACATCTGTGTCTTTTTAATTTGGCGGGAGAACTTTTTAAACGCTGGGGTTATTTTGATTCCATTGCTTCTCCACTTACACTCAATATATTTATTATTCTGTAAATATTTAATGAGCTCCCACTATGTCGCTGTGGATATTGTAATCAACAAGATAAAGTCTTGCCCTCATGATGCTGATTTTCTAGATGGATCTGTGTTTGAATGCCATCCCAGTGACAGCCAAGCATCAGCCTCATAGCTGACTCTCTTCTTCCCCACGGCCAGCCTGACCACCTCCGCCCCAGATGCCAAAAAACAGCTTCCTCTCTGAGCCCCCTTCTACAGGGGTCTTCCCCCTCTGCCCATCACCCTCAGAACTGCCAGAAAAGCCTTCCTAATCCCAGTTCTGTCATGAGACTTCTTCTTGCCAAACCTAGCATGCTTCCTCACGACCTGGGGTACCAAAACCAAGTTTCCCAGCTCAAAATTCTAGCAGTCCATCCATGTCACCTGCACTGACCTCCCAAACTACATTCTCTAGAGTGATGATGGCTGAGAGCTATGTGTCCTTGAACTTGCCCTCATTTCTTTCTCACTCTATCCACGGAAGGTAGGGACAGCAGGAAGCAACCCCATTTGATGGATGAGGAAACTGAGGCTCGGAGAAGTGAACCAATTTGCTTCCAAGTTCTTTTCCTCCAGGAAGAATACAGCATGGAGCCATCAGAACATGTTGGCTCTGAACAGGACCACGCCTCTTCACATTCCTCTCTGTCCCCAGAGCCTCCTCCTACAGTGTTTCCTGCTCCCTGGTACACTCTTTTGAAAGGCTTCTCTGTGACCCTCTGAACTTCTCCCCTCTGGCTGCAGAACTGCAGTGCAGAGCAGGTGTTAAGGACACAGACATTTGTGTCCGAGCTTTTTCAAAGGTATATCCTTGAGGCACTTCAGCCTCAGTTTCTATACTTAGAAAAGGGAGCTAATGATAGCATCTACCTTAAATGAGAAATACAGGTGAAATGCACAGCCCTGGGATGTGGGTACAGGTCCCGTCACAAGAGCCATCACTATTTTATTTGTATGTGTTTATATCTCTTCCCCTCACGATATTGTAAGTTTCACCAGGCAGAGAGTGACTATTTCTTGACCACTGTCTTCCAGCACCTAGGTAATTGCCTGGCACATAGGAGATATTGAATATATTATTGTGGGTTTAGTGGAAGCTTCTAGAAGCAAGGGCTGAGCACTCCCTGGCATGACCTAGGGTTTGCCCAATCTGGAAGCAGCTGCTCGTCCTCTGTCATTCTGGAGCGCTCTCTCCTTCTCCAGAAAGGAGGCCTGGGCACCGGCAAACTCCACCAGGACCAGTGTCTCAAGCTCATTAACTACCTCTCGTGGGAAAAAGATCTGTCTCCTTTGGAAACCCCGCCCAGATCCTCCAATAGATGTTTCAGTTCTGCTGCTTTTAAGGAAGATTCACAGAACTTCCTCTGTAGAGCAGGCTGTCCATCCCAGATCCAGGCTTTGTGAGGTGGGCTTGCTGTGGAAAAGGACTGGGAAGCAGATAACTCTGCCCAAAACCCAGCAAGGTACCACCACAGCGTGAGCATCAGTGTGTGTGTGTGTGTGTGTGTGTGTGTGTGTGTGTGTGCGCGCGCGCGTGTGCATGCGCACACACACACACACTATACACTCATGATTACGCATGGACACGTCTATTCTCATATGTTTACATTCACAGTATGTGCTGGAGGGTGATTATAAATGTCCTTTCAACACCATGATTCAAAGACAAGGGTTCTATGATTCTGCTCTGTGAGGCTGGGCCTCTTGCTGTGCATGATTCTAAGATCTGGAGATTCGGAGTGCCTACTGTGCCGAGATGCCTTTCCACAGTACGTGCGCGTGCCTGGGAGTGTTCCGGAGCCTGTGGGCAGAGTGCCCGCTCCGTGGTTTCCTGGCTGACTGTTTCCTTTCTTGAGGCTTGAGATATCAATCAGCTTAAGTTGCTAAGTATCTTAGCAATATGTCTGGAATTCCACCCTGCCACGGCAGCCTGGGTCATAAACAGCTCCTGAATGCAGGGCAGCTGGGGGCGGGTGGTGGGGAGGAGACAGGAGGAGAGAGGCCTTGGGAGGGAAGCAGGATTGTTCCAGGGGTGGCAGACAAAGGTCCAGATGCAGCCACGGGAGGAAACATGGGGACGCTAGGAGGGAAGGAGGAAGACCACCCCTCCCCCACCAACCCAATGACCCTGAGGGTACAGTGCAGGGGGCCCAGGGTTAGAAGCCAGAAGAAGCGGTTATAATCCTATAATCTGTGGCCAACACACTTGCCTATAAATAACTTAGACAAGTTGGTTCATTTCTATGGGTCTCAGATTCCTCATCTAGGAAATGTGAAGATTTAAAATCAAACTCCTGAGGTCCAGGCTGCCTCTCACTAACCTTTCCTGGAGATCAGGCTCCCTGACCCTCAGGCCTGACTGTGGCCTCTCAGAATCAGACCCTTCCCTTTGGATGAGCTGGAGCAGAGAGCTACCTGCTTCCACACTGGCCCCCGGCCAGCCTGTGCCCACAGCTACTGAGCCTGTGGCAGATGGGCCAGAGGGTGCCGCTGTTTTCAATGAGGCCGGATTTGGATGCTGGCTCCACTGGACACCCGTCTCAGTTTTCATCCTATGTTTGCCATCTGCCATCCCTGCCTCCACCACCCCCGTCTCTTGGGACCCCACTATCTCAGGTACAGTGTAGAAAAGTGAAGAATGTTCTCTGGGAGCCAGAATTCCAGGGTTTAAATCCCAGCCTGCCACTACTTGGCTGTGTGACTTTAAGCTAGACACTTAACCTCTCTGAACCCCTTTCTTCACCAGTAAAATGGGAGGAATAGTAATAATAATATCCACCTCACAAAGCCTTTGGAATGGTGTCTGGCACATAGCATCAGAGTAGCAGCTATTATCTTTATTTTTATCACTCCCTTCTTCAGTGATTCACTCTAAAATATGGGGCTCCAGACCAGACGGACATGGGCCCAATCCAAAGACTTCTGAGAAGGGAAAGGAGGATCTAACCAGAATTGTACCAGTAATGTGCCCAAGAATAGTTCACCCTTTGGTGACTTTTCAGAGGGCCCATAGCCCTGGCAGATTAGAGAGCAGAGAGGGGACATCCATGGTCCACCAGCCTCCAAACTTAACCCAGGAGGCTCAAAGCCAGTGTCTTCTCTCCGTCCATGCAGCTGGAGGTGCTGCTCTCCTTCGCTCCGCCCTCCCTTACCTCCAGAACTTGTCTCCAGCGAAGATGTACGTCTTCTTGTTCTTGCTCCAGTTAAAGGCAGCATCCACTTTTTGGACATCAGGGGGAAGCCCCAGGCTGGTCAGTGGCTTGGGGTACCCTCGCTCCAGGGTGCTGGCTGAATAGATCCAGTATTCATTCCCTGGGGTGGAAGAAGAGGGTGGGCTGGTGGCAGGTGCTGGAGGCTGCTCCTCCCACCATCCATCTGCCAGGGACCCCACTGTGGCCTTTCTCAGCAGGGACACAAGTTCTGCTCAGTTCCGGATTCAGTGTCCGGAATCAGGGTCCACATATAAGGTTTTACAAGCTGGTTATGGAAGGTCCCTGGCCAAGAAGGTAAGTGGGAGTGAGTTCTAGCCTGGCTCCACTCACCAAGACAGAGACTCTAAGTGCCACACCCGTTGTGAAGAGGCACCTTTTTCAAAGTTGCACAAAGGTCCCCTGTGAGCCAGCAGCTGCCCTGATCACTCTGGGATGGAGGAGCTGGGAAGCCGGCTGGTGGAACATGCACCCGTGGTGCTTCAGCGCCCCCAGGAAGCCACCCCTGGGCCTCCACCGCAGCCCTTCCTGCGCCCCCTCATAACAGCCTGGTTTTCTGTCTCCCCCACTAGTTCATGAGCTTCCTGAGAGCAGGGGCTGCATCTCTGGCACATGATAGGTGCTCGAATAAAGACTAAATGAGCAGGGTTTCCCAAATGTTACCCATATGACCCTACCTCGATGATTTTTACCACTCATAGAGACTCCTTGTATTACTTAACTCTTGAATTAACGTTTTGCTTTGAAGGAATTCATTTTGAAGTCTATAGAAATAAATTTAAACATTAAAAATGAAAACAAATAGGTGTTTAAAAATTTCTAATTAAAATTGTCATCTGCCAAAGGCACTAGCATTAGGAAGGTGTTAAAGACACCAGAACTAAAGTGTCATTTTCCCTCTGGAAAAGGAATCAGAAGGATTGAAAAGGAATTAAAAGGTTATTGAAATGGTCGTTCTGTGGGCCAAGGCTAGTTGACGCTGGGTGTCTGAACCCATCTCCCAGATGATGGTTGAAAGAGTGGATCCGTAAAGGACAGGGAGCAGCCGCCAGTGCACAGGAATCACGGTGCAGTGCCGCCCGGGGCCGAGGGCCGGGCAGCTCCCCTCCCACACACCTGCAAAGAACACAGCCTTCTCCTCCTGTGGGGCCTCGTATACAGCATCGATCTTTTCCGGGAGCTCAGGCCAGAATGTGGCCACCAGCAGGGGCCCCATGGGCTTGTCACGTGGTGTCACTGTTCGCCAAATGAACCTGGGTAGGGGAAGGGGGCACAGGAAACCACACCTTCAGTCACTCTGCAGTTGTAACCGCACATGCCTCTATAAGCCCTCTCAGAAACATCCCTGGATGATTCCCTGGGAGGGGGTGAGGTAAGATCAAAGAAAGGGTGGAGAAGGACTGGAGAATGGGCAGAGCCCCCCTCTGCAAGATGCCAGGGCTGAGAAGCAACCTTTTGCTTGCCCTCCTGCTCCCTCCTCCAGGAAGCCTTCCTTAACTACTTCTGTCCCTTACTGTGTTCTCCCTCCTCTGAGCCTCTCAAAATCATCAACACTGAGTGCCCAGAAGAGTAGTTTGATTGTTTTTTTAAGTGTCTTATCTTTCCTGTCAGATTCAAAGCCAATTCAGGCAGAGGCCGATGGCGCTCAAAAGTATTTCCTGAACTGAAATGATGGATTCAGGCACTTTGGCAGGAGTAGTAAAGAGCCATTGTTTATTGAGGGCCTACTAAGTGCCAAGCACTTTATGTGGCCTGTAAAATGTCAACTTCAATGTCAATATTATAAGATAATATGCACTCTCAGTGGTCTACCCAGCATCTATTATCTTATTTCCCTATCATCCTTCCTCACAAAATTCCCACATTTATGGCCCCTCCTTTCCTATAGGTGGACCCAATCCCCATTCTGATGAGTTTAAGCTACCGGTTCTCAAAGTGTGATCTCCAGACCAACACCTGGAACTCATTAGAAATGCAAATTATTGGGCCCCACTCAGGACCCATGAATCAGACTCTCTGGGCTTGGGGCCCAGTAATCTGTGTCTTAAGAGCCTTCCAGATGATTCTAATGCATGCCAAAGTTTGAGAACCACTGATCTAAGCCTATCGGAGCTAAGCATTCCCTGGCAACTGTTATTGATTCAGCAGTGGCCATATGTCCTATGTTGGCACAATAAGATTGAACACATACACTTATATTTCACATCTGGAGATCTGTCTCTCTCTTTCTTTTCTGCTGGATGTTTGCAAGGAAGTTTATAGCCCCAGTTGCCACTGGCAGCCATTGTGTGACCCTGAGGGACCCAGCCTTAGGATGAAGTCAATGCCAAGGACAGCAGTGGACAAAGACATCATTGAATCAGTGACCCTCTTTCTGCCCCTGGAGGCAGCCCTACCCCTGGACTTCGTACCACGTGGGAGTAATTTCTTTCCATTGTTTAAGCTGGTTTGAGCTGGGATTCTCTGTTACTCTGCAGCCAAAACATCCTGATACAGGAAAGTATCACAATCCTTATTTGGCAAATGACGCTCAGAGAGGTAATGGAATTACCAGGATTCAAATCCACATCTGACTCCAAAGTCTGAGTTTAATTATCCTACAATACTGCCTTTCTTGTCCCCCACAATGCCTAGCACCAATTTCTGCATATGGTCAGCGCTTAAATATTTACTGATTAATTCAAGGAGCCCGTTAAAACACTCATCAACTTCCTTTTGAAAGAAAGTGTGATGTGTCAGGCCAGGGATGGCTCCGACCTGGGCCTAGGCACTGCACCCTTTCCTAACTCTGTACTCAGATCCGCACGTGTGGTCAGGGCTTCTTTAGGGAGAAGTGCTCCAGACCAAGGGTGGTGCTGGGGCATGGGGCCCCTGCGCTCACTTCTTCCCCAGCCCTGTAATGGGGGCTGCAGGACAGCACTGACGTCTGTTGTTACATGTCCTGGTTTGGGCATTCATGGCCTGATGGACCTGACTTCTCATTGCGTTTTGGGTCTCACCTCGCTCTGTATTCTCGCCCTCTCTCTCCCTACTGGCATCTGCCCCCCGGCACCTAGCCCAGTGCCTGGAGCAGAGGAGCCCCTTCACAAGAGTTTTTGGAACATCTTCAGCCTCACCAGGCTCTCCCGGGATAAGCCAGGAACTTTGACATCTCTACAGCTTTGTTCTTGCAGTTCCCTCATCTCAAACACGCTCCCACCCTGCCAGCCCCATCACGTCCATCCGCATCTGCTTCTCCTTCAACGTTTCCGCTTGAGTGCTGCTTCACCTGCAGAGCTTTTCCTTCACTTGGACGTGTCCACAAAGCGTTTTGCTAATGTCTCTTGCAGCCAAAGAATATTCCCTATTCTCTGTTCCCTAGACCAGACTGGGGGTGCTCAAACTTTAATGTGCATCAGAATCACTGGGGAAATTTTCTTTTTTTCTTTTTTGGATGTGCCACATGGCTTGTGAGATCTTAGTTCCCCTACCAGGGATTGAACCCAGGCCCTCGGCAGTGAAAGCTCAGAGTCCTAACCACTGGACCGCCAGGGAATTCCCATGGGGAAATTCTCTTAAATGCAGATGCCTGGGACCCATTCCCAGAGGTTCCAGTCAGAGGGCCTGAGGGTGGGGACAGAAACCCACACGTTTAACCCTCACACTCTAGGTGGTTTCTGTGTGGGAGATCCACTGACCTCTTTTTGAGGACACCGATTCAGGCATTAAGCAGCCCCTCCACCTCTAGAACAACACCTCGCACCCCCAGTTCCCAAAGCCTATCAAAGGATTTGGCACAGTAGATGGCAAGTAATTATTTGTCGATAATAACAGCTAGTATACTTGAATGCACTTAGTCTGTGTCAGGCACTGTTTTAAGCACTAAGCTCACCTAATCCTTACAACAGCCCTGTGAGATAGGTTGGAATATTAGTCCCATTTTAGAGATGAGGAAATTGAGGTTAAAAAGAGATACACAATTAACTTGCCTATAATCATGCAACTGGTTAGTAGCAGGTCCAGCATTCTAACCCAGGCAATCTGGCTCCAGAACTACTCTCTCAGCTATTATGCTCTATGGATGGACAGATTGATGGATGATGAATGGCTTGATGATGGATATGGACGATGGATGATGGATGGACAGATAATGGATGGATGGATGACGGACAGACAGATGAATGGATTGATGGATGATGGATGGACCCTTTAATGTAGTCCTAGATTCTGCCTGCCTTTAGGATAGTTGGGTGAGTCTCAGCCCTGATGGATTGAGTCGGGGCCTTTATTTATAGCACGAAGGACACCACCTCTTTCTACCCTGTGGTTACTTGCTCCCCATACATAGAACATTTTAGGTCAAGGCCATCCCAGGAGAAGGCCTGTGGTAGACTGGATTATTGTTCCTAATTCTTCCCTCCATCCCTAGTTTAGAAGTATACATCCATGTGTGTTGTCACATGACTATGCAGTACCATCCCCTAGAGTAGGTATTGGGCTTGGCCATGTGATTTGCTTGAGCCAGTGGAATATTCTCAAACATGCTGAGACTGAAGGCTTTAAATGTGCTTGTGTGGTTTGATTTGGCCTCTTGTGCTCCTGCCATCTGCCACAAGTAGCCGCTAATCCCAGGAGAATGAGTGACATGCAGAGCAGACCTGAGCCCAAACTGCAGCCCGAAGCCAAGGCACCTAGTAGACCCACAGACTAGGAGAGGGCACAAGAAATGCCTGTTGGGGTAGCCACCAGGATCTATCTGACACGCAGCAAAAAATGGTCTCATACAGGCCATTCTGTGAAGCCCACAGTGGGATCCTTGAGCAAGAGATGGGGGCACGAGAATAACGGAGAAGGGGCAGAGGGCAAGGAGGACAAGAAGTAAGATCCCGCACTTACCGGTCCTTGAAGAAGAAGATCTCCCCACGGATCTGAGAGATGCCATCAAAGACGATGTCCTGTTTGCAGATCTCAGGAGTGATGGGGCCCAGTGTGGGCGTGGGGCCGGTGCCAGTGTCAATGTCAGGGGAGCCCCCTGGGGGAGGACACCTGACCTCAGACTCTCCCCAGCTCCAGGGGTTCTCCTTACCAGGCTGAGCCCCTAGGCTGGCCCACCCAACCTGCGAAGCATCAGAAGAATAGTATTCTGGCCTCGGTGTCAGCCCAGGGAAGACGGGGGACGAGGCCTGGACTTGGAGAGAGGAGACTGAACAGAAACCAGAATCCCGTGGCCCTTCGCCTTTTACAAATGCTCTTCCCTGACATCCTCAGAATCAGTCCTGTCTACATCCCTAAGAGGTAGGCATCATTATTACCCCCATTTTACAGATGAGGAAACTGAGGCCCAGAAAGGTTGTATATGACTTGCCCAAATATTTAAACCCAAAGCTCATGTTAGTAAGCCCACAAGAGAGTCACGGCGGTCAGAGGGGATACTCGTGTGTCTCGCACAGGGGGTGTGGCACTTCCTTCACTCCTTAGGATAACCAGCCACAGTTTAGAGATGAAGAAACTGAGTTGAGAGAGGTAAAGACCGGCTCCATCTCTTGCAGCTGGTGAGTGGCAGAGGCAGCACTCGAACCCACAGCCTCTCACTCTACTGCAGTTCTTCCCCAAGTCCAATGTTCCCCACACTTCATCACTCCAGAGCCAGTTTCATGATTTCAGCTTTATCCAGGTACCACCAGTACTATTATATATTTACTTTTCTTTTTTTAAAATGGAGTTACTTTGTAAACTCTGGCCTCACTGTAAGCATTAATATAAATAAAATCCCTAGTTTCAGGTACTAGTTGTATTGATCCTATTACACGTTAAAATAGAAGAATCATTAGGAAGACTAGAAACTTGCACCCCTGTATCACTAAGGTCATTCCAGGCACTGGGAAACTCTACCCTGTGTTTAGCTAATTCTCCTGGATTCTAAACCTCACTTGGATGCATAAACCTGGTTGATCTTGGGCCAGAGGGTTACCTTTCTCAGACCTCAGTTGACCCGCCTAGAAAATGGAGAGCCCATTTCTGCCCCGCCTGCCTCACAGCGTGGCCCTGGGGAGCCAAGTGGGGCACAGACACTGGTGTTATTTGGAAAGGAAAGGGCTGTCCAAGGGCCCCCTTGGAGAGTTGCTCTGACACCCCCAGACCAGGTTAGCACTCCTGCCCTTGTCTCCTGCAGTCCTAGACAAATGGGACCTGGATGGTTCCACCCCCTGGGCCTCCATCCCCAGTGGCATGACCTCCCCAGACCCCTGCCCCGGGGACCCCAAGCTGAGGCTTACCATAGAGCTCTTGAATGCCCTTGACGTCATCATGTGATAGGCGGAAGTTCTTGGTGTAGGTGTAAATGGGGGCCATTAGGGCTCCGGGATCCTCTGAGTGCTCCAGCCCCATTGCATGGCCAAACTCATGGGCTGCCACCAGGAACAGGCTGTACCCTGAGGGCCGCAGGGAGGGGAGGGGGGACAGAAAGATAGGGAGAGAGATGAGAGAGAAGTCAGGCCTGGCCCTGGCGATGGCGACATTTGAGGTCATCCCCATGGTGGGGCTGAGAGCGTGGAGGTGACATGTACTGATTTTTCCTTCTCCCAAGAACTCTGGGGTTAACAGACCATGCCTATTGCTTTCAAGGAGAGTCAACCAAAGTCCGCTTGTCCCTTTCCAGGTGGGCTGCACGTGTGCTATAAAGGGGAGCACGTAGCATCGGCAAATCCTCTATGTAGAGTCCCATTTGTTAAAAATCCTATTTCCTGGCTCTTTGTTTCTCTATATAAAGACTAAGGACAAAACCTGCTCTGCGGGGTCTCCAAAGAGGTAACCCATGGGACCACCATTTCTGCTCCAGGGGAAGCAGTAAAAAGATTCTCACTTGCAGTGGTTGCCCAGGCTCAAGCCAGACAGTGGGCAAACCCTACTGTCACACCCTGTTGTGTGTTGAATTGCATCCCTCCAAACCCCACGTACCTGTGACTATGACCTTATTCGGTAATAGAGTCTTTGCAGATAAATTAAGATGTAAGTTAAAATGAAGCCATACTGCAGTAGGGTGGACCCTTAATCCAATGTGACCCGTGTCCTTATAAGAAAAGAAGATACTTAGAGATGAACATATATGGCCAAATAACAACAGAGGCAGAGATTGTAGGGATACAGCCTCTAGAGGGAATGTGGCCTTACCCACACCTTGATTTTAGACTTCTAGATGACTCCAGAAGTGCAAGAGAATAAATTTCTGTTGTTTTAAGCCACCTGGTTGGCGGTACTCTGTTATGGCGGCCCTAGGACACTAATACACAGCCCCCCAGGTGCACCACACCTGCTCTGGAGTCTTAAACCACTCCGGCAGGTGGAGAATCCCACCTTTAGGTAGAGACTGCAGCAGGTAAAATCAGGATATGTCTTAGCACGGCACTTGGTGGAGGATGAGAAAAACTCCTTTGGCCAGCCTCTGTCAGCTGGCGTTCTCCAAGTTCCATCTCATTGAGAGTAAAAAAGAAGAAAAGTAACTTAAAGAGAGGCTGACCTAATTCTGGCTGGCCCAGGACCAGCACTCTCACCTGGCCATCTGGGGCCTTGAACCCAATGACACTGGGCCCTGCAGCCTAGAGTGGGCACAGTGCCCCCCAAGGATTCTATTCATTGCAGTGACCACACAGTATGGTCATGACCTGTCTCCTGGTCACTCTCTCGCTCCTGCCTGTGAGTCCTGGAGGGCAGAGAACTGTCCCAGGTAGCTGTGTTTTCAACACCCAGCACTGACGAGGACCCCTCCATTCACAACTTGGCAAAGGATGGTGCCCATGGGGCAGGAGGGCTGCGGACGCTTCCCCGTGCTGCATGGAGGGTGGGGAGAGCAAGGACGAGGCTCCTCCTGTTTTCCTCTCTTCTGCCCACCTGGCTCCCTGAAGGCAGCTCTCTGTTGGAGTGAGAATGCCTCGCAGGAGAATCATCTCTCTGGGGCAGGGTTCCCTGTGCCCAGAATTGAGACATTTTGGGGTTTGACAGCCCCACCTGGAGGGGTACAGATGTGGGAGGGAAAAGCAGCATCTCCTCGGGAAAGCTGGTTCCCACCCAGGAATCGGGTACTGGGATGGACGGGGTCTTATCTCGGAGGCCATGTCGCTGCCCGGAGAAACAAGGTCAAGGCAGGGACCCTGTCTCCACGAGGAACGGACAGCATCTCTGCCAAGTGGGCGGGTCTGTTGTGGGCAGTGTCTCTACCAGGGTAGGTGGGTGTCTGGGGGGCAGTGTCTGTGGCTGAGGTGGGTGGGGACTCTGGAAGATTTCCAGCCCAGTCGCGGGCGGGGCGGGGTGTGCAGTGTCTTTGCCCAATGGCCAGGGCTCCTACCTTGGTCGGGGCAGAAGCCCCACTTGCGGTCATCGTCGTAGTTGGCCGTGGTCGCGCACCACAACTTCCCATCGCTGCGGCCGGCGCTGGTGCAGCTCTCGTGCTTGTTGCCCAGGAAGGTGAAGGGGAAGACACAGGGGGCACCTTCCGAGTTCCCGCCCACAGTGGACATGGCTGTGGGGTCAGGGACATGGGTCAGCGGGCAGCAAGGGGTCTGGGGCCACTGCCAGGGAGCAATGATATGACGCGGACATGAAAAAACCAGGCTTACTAAGAACTCACTCAGTCCGGGGCACGTGGTCAAGTGCTTTACACACGCTCACCCCCTTGGCCCCCTCCAACAACCCTGTGTGGTTGGGACCCTAGGTTACCCCCCATTTCATGGATGGGGTGACTGGAGCTCAGAGAGATTAAGTAACTTGCCTGGCACATGCTGCTAGGAAGTGGCAGGGCTGGGATGCAAACCCAGGCAGCCAGATTCCAGAGCTTTAATTAGCCTCCCATGGATGGGACCACAGTGGCTAGAGGCAAAGGGGGCTGGGCAGAGCTGAGGGTGTCAACACATTTCCCGAGACCGGGAGCTCCATCACACATGGTCTCGCAGGAGACCTACCTGTGTCTCCTGCAGAGAGCAGGGACTCAGCAAATGTCTGCCGAAGGAAACGAGGAAGAAAAGAAGGGAAGGAGGGAGGGAGTCCTTATTGAAAAACAGAGACCAAAGGAGATATAGACTAAGACAAAGAAAGGCAGGCAATAGAGACTTTGAGATCAGAGAGAGGAAGAGACAATTGCCAGGGAGGCTGCGAGAGTGCGAGTCATTCAGAGGGTCCTGGGTGGACCTGACATTAGACGTCACCAACCGATTCAGCTGAACTGGCTGCTGGCGCCCAGCGTCTGTCCTGATTTTGGTGTCCGTGCTGGACCAGCTGCTAAGCACCCTGACCAGCGCCCCGGTCCTGGGGAAAGGAGGTGGGGACAGGGCTCCCGTGGGTTTGCTATCGAGGGACAGGGAGAGGCGTGACACCTACCGGTCTCGGGGCAGAAGCCGTACTTCTTGTCGCGGTCATAGTCTTCGGTGGTGCCACACCAGCGGTAGCCATCGGTACGGCCCTCGGTGGTGCAGCTGTCATAGGATGTACCCTGGAAGCGGAACGGGAACTTGCAGGGCTGTCCGTCGGCGTTGCCACCCATGGTGAACAGGGCTGGGGTGCAGGAGAGAGGGGGAGGGTGCCAATGTGAGGGAGACCGCCCATCTGCCCACGGGAGCATCCGCTGGGCACCTGCATGGGCGCAGAGCTGGCTTGCTGCCCACCTGCCCGCTCATAGCAGGGGAGTTGTAGCGTTGGTAAAACGTTAAAAAAAACATCTATCCTGGCTGGTAAACTGCTGCTCCTCTGAGCTCCCAGGGGGTAATTACCCCTGCCTACCCGGCCAACCCCATCCTTCCCCTGGGACGTTATGGACGGCCCCTCCACACCAGCAATAAAATAGTTAACACCTGGCACACAGTGGGGCCCTCAGATCCCTGCCCCAGCCCCAGGAGCACTGTCCGCTCTGCCTGGTCGTTGCCCACATCCCTGCGGATGGCTAAATATGTCATCCGTGGTGGGCAGGATGGCAAGAGTCTCTCCATTTGATAGATCGGGAAACTGAGGTTTGCAGAAGCTGGTTCCAGAACTGCTCATGGTCATATAAACGGAAAAACTGGATGAGGGTTGTAACTGAAAACTACAAAACACACTTAATCGCAATCTCTCCCTTCCTCACTCTGTCACACACGCTCGTGCACACAGAGAAGGCTTCACCTCCTTTCAACCCCAGGCCCTTTCCAGTCCCTGCAGGAGGGAGGAGGAGAGGAGAAGGAGGGCAGGACAGGGAGGTGGTGTTTTGGGGGACCTTTCAAGACACACCCCAGGCTCCCACTCTGACCTCCCCAAGACATGGGCCATGACTGGAGAGTTCAGGGGAGACAGTGGGATTAAGAGTCTGGGCTTGTCTGTCTTGGGCTCTTCCCCTGCTCCTCCGTACCCTCATCCACCCCAAAGCTACAAAATTGTGTGTCTTTGGATTTGCCAACTAGCAAAACCACAAGTGCATAACAAGGACCATCTGTGCACTACGGCGCCAGAGGTGACCTCACCAGCCCCCGTTAACTCCGCCATGGCCAGAATTGACCCAGTCCGTGGCACCCCCATCGCAGGTCTTGGGGCCCCATTCCCTCACTGCTCCCGTCTCCCCAACCAAGTGACCTTCTCCTGCAACGCCAGGAACAAGGGGACGAATGGAGGAAGAAACACTGAGGCCAGATGCCTTGGTGGCCTCAAAGTGGGAAAGGCAATTGTTAAATATATCATCCATGGTGGGCAGGATGGTGTTAACCTCAATGGAGGCCAGTCTCCACCTCCGGCCTTCCATCAGCTGCATTTCTACCACCCAGGAAGCCCCCATCTCCTCTCAGATCCTGCCCCCAAAGGGATGGAGAGAAGCAGACGCTGACTCAGCAGTCAGGAGGGGCTGAGTAACCAGAACCTCTGCCCCAAGACCCAAACACGTGCATGTCGTGCGTACTTGCATCTGGCTAAAGACCAAATCAATGGCTAATGTTCAGGGCAGGGAAAAACCCTTCCCTAACTTATGAATTCCAGCTGTTTCCACTTCTATTATCAAGACATTCTGTTCTAAACACCGGGGTTGACACATGGGAGAGTTAACGCCATCCAAATCCCTACTGGGAAATGCAAGATACATTAAATATTTTTGGTTTTAAATATTTCTGACTTACTGATGGTCAATGCCTTGAACTCTTACTTAATACAAAGTATTGCGTGCACTTTGGTACCAAAAGCGTAAACAGGAACACAGTTAACTAGGTTTTTGTTTTTTTCCTTCTCTCAACATGGCTGGTGCTTAGGGTTCAGTTGCAATAAAGTCACAGAGATTCACAAACATGTAAAATTACAGCCAAGAAGACAGAGGCATCTATAGATCAAGGAGTCTTTATGGGATAGTGAATACTTTTAAAAAGTATTTTAAAAGGTTTTGGACTTTCTCCCCTTTTCCCCAAACTTTCTCAGCTTTCAATCTCTAGAATCATTAAACACGATGACTTGATAGAGTATGAAGTACGTATGCTGTCCTTTTATGATTTCTGTATGAAGTGTGTCAAGGATAGATAGATGAAAAAGGATTGAGTGTGTATGTCAATACCCTCACCCTTTTTAAAAACTTTTCCCTCTACATTGCTTCAAAATATCTGAAGCTTGTCTCAAGCACTGACAAAAATGCACACAAAAATACGGAGTCAAACCTAATGCCTTTGCCAAGACACAGAGATGCAGCCACAAGCAAAGACAGATGGAGACCAAGAAAGGCAGACGCAACACCTCCCAGACACCCACACACACACCCACACACATACTCAGAGTCCAAATCAGAACCAGAAGTGATGGCTGAAATTCCCCAGGTTGGCATCCCCAAGCCAGGCTGGGTACCAGCCTTGGTGTCTGAGTCTTGCCTCCCAATCCCACTGCTAGGCTTCTCATCTACCCCCAAGCCTCTCCTCATGCCCTTGAACCTCCAATCCTGCTGGAGGGTAGAGAGTGGTTCTCTAGAGATCCGCTGGGCATTTTAATCATTCTAAGTTCCTCTAACGCATGTTAGAAAAAAATAATTAGTGCATCAAACTGGTGAGTTCAAAAATATTATTACTAATGATAAAACTTAAAGAAAAAAAAGGAATTGATTTAATGAAAGTATTAAGTGAATAATGGAACAGACGAGAGGGGCACAGTGATGGCTCAGATCAGGACATGGGGCCTGAAGGAAGTTGAGGGGACACTGGTTGACTGGCAGTGCCAGGCCTGGGGAGTGTGGAGGCCGGGAAGGTGGAGGCCTGGGGCCAGGAGGACACTCACCTTCATGGGGGCAGAAGCCGTACTTGCCGTCCTTGTCGAAGTTGTAGGTGGTGGAACACCAGAGGAAGCCGTCGCTGCGGCCCGTGTCCGTGCAGCTGGTGTACTCCTTGCCGCTGAACAGGAAGGGGAACTTGCAGTACTCCCCGTCGGCGTTCCCATACTTCACGCGGACCACTGAGGGGCCACACAGGGTGGAGGGTGAACCTCTCCGGGCCTTTCTTTACAGACCAGGATTGTGACTCACCGGGGTGTGTGACCTCCCTCCCCCTCCCATCTGAGCAGATGGAGGGGTCCGCGGTTGCCAGGGAAGCCAAAGTCCTTGTTGCTAGGTGACAGGGAGGCATGCAGAGGACCGGCAAGGAGGCTTGGGCATGCGGATGGTCACTTTCTTACCTTGCCCTTCTCCCAGGGTCCACAGCTCATCGTCATCAAAGTGAGAGTCTCCCCCAACGCCAGGGCCTGGGGCGAAGGCGTGAGCCAGAAGCCCGTCTTTGCCGTCAAAAGGGTACCCATCTCCATGCTCTGAAACACACTGGATCTCAGCTTCTAGCTACCCCGCTGGGCACTGAAACCCAAGCACATGCCATCCATGGTTGGGGCCCTTTAGCCCACCTAGCATCTGTCCCCTTCCCTTGTCCTGCTGGGTTATCCAGGACTGGGGACACAGTGAGTCTAGAGTATTGCTGACTTGATTGTCACCATCCTATGGTCTACACTACTCCCTCAAGTCTACACAGCCTTCAGAATCTCTGCCACCAACCTTCACTGTCTACACTACTGCCAATGACACTACAGCTATCCACATACCTACATTGCCATACCAGTCTCCTCACCACCCACCCTCATTGTCCACAGTGTCTATACCATCTACCCTCAAGTCCACACTGCTCTCTCTTAGCCGTATCACCTCCCTTCATGTCACACTATCCCCAATGGCTATAACACTAACCCTCATAACCGCTTTGCCACCCAGGGCCACATGCCTACACTGTCTCCTGTGCCTGTGCCACTTACCCTCATCACATACCACTCACAATGTCTACACTGCCTACCTTCGTGTCTACACTACTGCCAGTGTTCCCACCCCAACACACATGGCGCCCTGGACACTGGGTTCCATCCCACTTACTCTCATGTCTACACTGGTCCATCTGACCCACTCTCATATCTAGAGTTCCTCAGTGTCTCTGAGTGTCATCCAATAGAACTTCCTGCCATGATGGGAATATTCTCTGTCTAACTTAACAGTCTGATGTGGCTACTGAGCACTTGAAATCTGACTAGTGTGACGGAGAAACTGAATTTCAAATTTTATTTAATTTTAACTAATTTAAAAGTAAGTAGCCCTACGGATCCAGGGGCTACCATATTGGACAGGAGATGTGGAGCCATTTGTTTTCAGGTTCACACCGCCTCCAGGGAGTCACGTCACTGCCTTCCCATCAATGCGGCTCTCCAGTGTCTGCATCTTCTGCCCTCCTAGCTAAGCTGGAAAGGAGTCCCCTGTGGCTCTCTAATGTCCGGATCGCCCCCTTGTCTCTGCACTGACCCCCCGCTGGCCCCTCTTCTGCCTACCCCAGCGGCCAAAGTTGATCATGATGTCAGCTTCTCCGTCATGGAGCCGAGAAAACCGCAGTGGAGTCACATCACTCCAGACTCGGAAGGCACGAGCGAAGGCATCGTCCACTGTCTCGGGGTCCAGATCAGGGGTGTAGCCAATAATCCTGGAGGTGGCAGAAGTGCACGTGAGTGTGTACGGGTGTGCAAAGGAACGTGAGTGTACCTATGCATGTGTGTGTGCATGCGTGCAAGGGTTTGTACATGCAATTGTGTGTGAGTGTGCAAGGGTGTGTGTGTATGCAAGTGTGTGCATACATGGGAGGGGTGTGCGAGTCTGTGTGCATGAGCATGTGCATGTGAGTGTGGATGAACAGGCAGACAATGTGTGTACATGTTGAGTAGAGCTCTCTGGGAGAAGAGCCCGCCCAGAGTGCCTTGAGGGCCGGCAGTGCCTCAGGTCAGCCTGTATCTTCAGGCCCTGCCTCAGGCATCTCTTCCCTCCCTCTGGCTGAGGGAGAAGGATGGGGGTGTGAATAGTGCATTACGGGACACAGCACAGAGATCTCATTCTTGGAGTCCAACATGAGCCGTACAGAACAGAGCCCACAGCCTAATTAACAACCAATTATAACAACTCTATAATACAATAAAAAACCCAATTAGCAACCAATCATCAAGTTCCCTTTACCCGCCCCAGTGACCTCATCTGATAATAATAGTGACTAGCATTTATTACACTCTTACTACATGCTGGACACTGAAAGCCCTTTATACATATGATCCAGTTCCCAAGCCGTAAGTAAGGCTTCGTTTTAACCCCATGTGGCAGATTGGAAAGCCAAGGCTCAGAGCGCTGAAAAGGAAGGAGTCCAATGCCGCACAGCCAGTAAACGTGAGATTCAAGTTCTGGTCTGTCTTATTCCAGGTCCTAAGAATTCTGCATGCAAGCTCCTTAAGAGGCCAAGTCCTCCCAAGATAACTCCCGGGTCCCTGGAGCGGGGAGGCAACGCCCAATGAGACGCGGTGTCCCTTGGCCCAGGGCCCTGCCTCCCACAGCCCTGCCCCGGCACCTGTAGGTGATCTGGTTCTTGTCCCACTTGGGCTTGCGGGGGAAGAAGTTGTAGTTGGCCACATCGGGGTTGCCGCAGCGCGGCTTCCGCATGGTCTCGATGGTGCTCTGGTCCAGTTCACCTGTCTGGGGTAGCCCGAAGAACTTCTGCATCTTCTTCAGCGTGTCCTTCAGCACAAACAGGTTACAACTCTCCTTGGGGCAGCCATAGAAGGTGTTCAGGTATTGCTGGAAGAAGTAAGCACCCCGGCACAGGCAGTCACGTCAGGATGGCACAGTACTGATCAAAGGAGTCAGGGACCCAAGGGCACTGGGTGGAGTCCCAGGTTCCCAAACCAGCTCTGTCACCCACTAGCCGAGTGACATAAAAGCTGTAGAGAGCACGGCTTGGGAGCACATGTTGAGTGTTTACTATGTGCCCAGGCACTAATGTCAGCTTGTGTTAACTCACTGAATGCTCACAGCAACTCTATCATGTAGACAGTCCATCATACAGGAGGAAACTAAAGCACAGAGAGGTTAAGAAACTTGCCTAAGATCACACAGCTCACAAATGGCAGAACTGAATTTGGACCCAAGCAAACTGGCTCCAGAGCCCAGGCTTAGAACTGTAACTCTCTACCACCCCTCTTTACCTCCATCATCTCTTTTAATCCACCAAACTGCTGATGACATAGGGATTACTTTCCTCACTTTTCTTTAAAGGGATTCAAGGGTTATGTGCCTGGGTTCCAGCAGCAGTCAGTCCTGGGTTCAAATCCTGAATCTGCCATTTCCCAGAAGAAAACAGTCCTGTCCTTCAGGGCCTGTGCAGCAGACTCTGCCCCAAAAGGGAGGCCAAAACCAGACAGGCCCCTGCAGGGCATCCGGGACCAATCAGCTCATTTATTTGTTGAACAAATACTTTTTGACACGTACCAGGTGCCAAGCCCGGTGCTAGTGCTGGGGGTCAAGTGGTGAGCACGACAGATGTTTCTAGTCTCTAGGGTTCAAATCCCAGTGTGGGGAGGCTGATGGACCACAAATAAGTGAAAAATTAAATATGTGATGGGAATGGTGGGAGGAGCCAGGAGATCTCATTACTGGGGCCCTAACCTTGTTTGAGAGGGTAGTTAGGAAAGAAGAAATAAAGGGTATAATAATAATAATGATAATAACAATATAATGACTAATACTTATTGAGCACTTACCACGTCCCAGGTACCCTTCAAAGTGTCTAAGATTACCTCTCCTCGAACCCCAAGACAGGTACCATTATTGCCCTCAGTTTGCAGAAGCAGCTGAGAGAAGTTAAGTCACTTGCCCAAGATTTACTAGGCCAGTTGGTTAGTGCACCCCCAGATTTGAGGCCAGGCAGACTAAGTTCAAAGCCTGGCTTCTCAAGCCCCCGTCCCCACTGCATTGCCTCTGGGCAACATGGACTTCCATATGCTGTAGAAAGCATGGGGACCCAGGTAGCTTTGTCAGTGCTCCAAAGCTCCACCCTCGCCCTCAGCCATAGCCCCCTCATTATGCAGACCACCTCCAGACCCTTGAGAAAAATAGCCCCCTAAAAATGTAAGGTCTCCCAACCCATTTGTCCAGAGAAGGCAGAGACCTAGATGCTGGAAAAGGGGCAGGGGTGGTGTCACATCCAGAGAAGGGGCCCCCCAGGTAACCAGGAGGCACGAGGATCCTGTCCTGGGCAGTTTGGGGACCACACTGAAGGAGAATAGGGGCTTTCTAAGGTGGCTGAAGCAATAACGTGGCAGATGTCTTGTGTGCTGGAAAGAACATCTTGAGGGGTCCCCAGCCCGAGGCGCTTACAGGGTGAGGGGGAGTGCCCTTCAGCTGCCCCCATCTCTGCTTGTGCAATGTGGTGGCCTGGACGCCCCTCTGGCCAGGCGCGCGCACGCGCTCGCAAAACAACATCTGAGCCGCAGCTCGGAGCCCCGCCAGGAGGGAGGGCTCCCTGGCCGCTCTCCGACCCCAGCCGGCCTCGGTCCGCCCCCGCCCCACGCGCCAGGGCCCTCGTGCCGCCCCTCCCTCCGCCCTGCAGGCCAATTCTCTCCTTCTGTCCTCCGACCCCTCTGGAGAAGTTCGAGGAAACTTTCTGAAGTCCAACCCTTGACCCTCCTTGACCAACTTGCTCATTGAGCCATCGGAAAAAGTGCTGTCCTCTTCCCTCCTGACCCCAATACTTGCCAAAAGGTCCCGGGGAGCGGTTTGTCCAAGGCCCCTCTCCAGATGTGTGCCAAAGGTTCCCAGACGTTTGCCAAAGTTCCGCTTTGCCCAGAGCTCCCACCCTCACGCGTGCAAAAACTTATCCAAATTGTGTGCCAAAGGCCCCTCTTCTCTAAGTCCCACAGGGGTTTAAAGGATCCTCCACCGTTTGCAAAAGAGACCCCTTTAGGATTTTTGCCAAAGGCCTAGCAGGATGCTGGCCAACGGCCTCGTTAGCCAACCCCCCAGATGTGTCCAAGAGATGTATACAAAGCCGCCCCCCTTTGCCAAATCCCGGATACTAGACAATGTCCTTGTTATTTGCAAAGGGGGCCCATTCCAGCGGTTTGCCAAAGCACCCCCCCGCGCCCCCCGCTGTGTCCTGAAAGTTAACAAATTGGGCTTCTCTTCTTACCACAGCTCCCCACCCCCTCCTCCTGCGAACCAGACCACCCCGTGCTGTTTGCTGAAGCCCCTCCCCCACGCTGTGTGCCCTCCGTGGGGATGGGGGGAGGGGTGGCCCTTCCTCCACCTCCGAAGTTTGTCTAAACTCGGTTGGATGAGGCTCGCTTCGGAACTCACCACAGCCAACTCTTTGTCCGTTTTGGGGGCGACATCTCCAGGAAACTTGATGATGGGCGACGGCGCGGCGGTGGCGCGGCCCAACAGGCAGCCCAGGACGCAGAGCGCCCGCAGGGGGCCGGCCAGCGCGCCCCGAGCCACTCGCGCCTCGGTCATTGCGCTCCCGGGCCCCGCGCGTCGCCCGGGGGGTGGCTGGCTCGGTGCGTGTGGCCGCGTCGCCGCCTGGCTGGCGCCTGCTCCCCCGCGCAGCGCTGCGCCCCCAGGGGCTGTTCCACTCGGTCTCCTCGGCTTTGCCCGGCTCAGCGGCGCATGGTCCGGCCCCCAGCCCTCGCCGCCGCCGCCAGCTCTCGCCGGTCCTGGCAAAGCCTTTGTATGTTTAAAGCCCCAGATGCGTAGCTCCAGCCACCGCCGGAGGAAGTCTGGATGCAGCGGAAACAAGGGAGGGCAGCCGCCAGATGTGGCCGGCTGGGCTGGGAGGGCGCTGGCAGTGCGGCGCCGGGTGGAGGGGGAGCGCTCAGGCCCGCCCCTCTCCGCCCCATTCCCCCTCTCGCCCTCCTCCTCTTTTCTCCTTTCTTTTCCTTTCTCCGCCTCTTTTCCCCTCAGCCAGAGCTTTGGGCCTCTGCGAGAACCATCAGTGTGGCGACCTTCCAACCTTTACTCCCCAATCCGGGCGCAAAACCTATGGAACCTCTGTTGGGAAACATCTGGCGCGACCACTCTAGACACTTGACGTCCTGAGGCTGGAGAGCAGCGGTTCTTGGAGGGACACGCGGAGGGGGGCCGGACGGCCTGCACTCCCAGGGGCGTAGGTCAGAGATGGGGAGGAAGGGTCAGGAACAGATGATCAGCTGCACCTATAGATCGTCAGAGAAAGAGATTTTAGATGATTAGAGGTGGAGACAGAGAGATGAGAGAGATTGGCAGAAATGGAAAGAGATACAGAGATGGAAACAAAGTGAAGGCCCCTCCTTCCTCTCCTCCCTCCTTCCTCCCCTCCCTCCTCCCTCCCCCTGCCCTCCCTCCCTCCCTTCCTTCCTTCCTTCCTTCCTTTCTTCCTTCCTTCCTTCCTTCCTTCTCCTTCCCCTCCTTTTCTTCCTTCTATGACTATTTAAGCATTTACTTGGCCTCAGGCATAATGCTAGGTGCTGGATAAACACTTGGAAACCCAGCAATCCTGGTCTCTGTCCCTGAGGAATGTCCCCTTCCTCCCTCAGGAAGGAGAATTCATTAGGTGCTAAGCTGTGATGGGGAACTCCAGCAGGTGTGGGAACACCTGACCTCAGTCCCTAAACTAGTATAGGTGGTCAGGGAAGGCTCCCTGGAAGAAGGGACTTCTGGGCTGACACCTGAAGAGCTACAAGACATGAGAGTATTGGGGTGGGGGGAGGGATGTGGAAGGCACAGTCTAAGGAACAACATTTACAAAGGTCCAGAGATGAAGGACAGCGAGATGCACTGGAGAAGGACGTTCCCTCTATCTGAAAACTGGGGGTGAGGGGGGAGGGTGAGGAGATGGGACTGGGGGTGGGCAGGGACCAATTTGAGGAGCAAAGTCATGGGCTGAAAGGGTCAGCAACAATCTGCCTGTGAGGGCCTTGGAAGTCAGGGTGATGAATCTGGTCTGTATCATAAGAACCAGAAAAGCTTCTGCAGCTTGGGTGTCAGTGGGTTTCAGAGAAGTACAGGCTTGCCTGGCAGGCATGTGCTGCTGGCTGGCCAGAAGTCAACCTGAAAGGCACCCCTTGGGAAGGACTTCGCTCCACAGGAGGAGCCCAGCCCATCATCCTGACCCAGGCAGAAGCCTTGGCTATTTGGGGGAGGGTGAGTCTGAGGTCAGTGCGAGAGGGGGTTGCCTCCTGGCTAGGCCCCATTTGGCTCAGGTCCACGTCCTCTGGATAACCAGAGAGCCAAGTTGGAGAGCAGAGAGCTAGGAGTGAAAATGGAAAAAGTTGTCTCACTGAAGCAGGGCTTACAAACTCGTGGCCTGTGGGCTGAATCCCGCCTGAACAGCACTTTGAAACTTGGGACACTTCATCTAAATATCTGACTTTCTGGTTTTCTTTCAGAAATTCCCACAAATCTGGCAATACTGGGTGCCAATGTCCACATGGCAACAATTAGCTGAGGCTAAACAGCAGCTGCCTCCTTTAGATGAGGCATGTACTTTGGTTTGCCACAGTCCCCACCATTCTCTATTGCCTTGCATGTGACTCAGCTCAGTTTTGCTCATTTACATCACTTGTCCCATTTGAGGTTTAACATTTTCCCGAAAACCTTTGTAAGACATTGGGCACTTCTGGCACAGGGCAGCTTTGACTGTGCCTCTTCACAATCTGTGTAGTTTTGGCATTCCAAAGGCATTGGTGCCCAGTGTAGGTGCTTGGTGCCCATTTAGAGATGGTGACAGCTGCAGAAGCAGGTGTCCATTATACCCAGCAGAGCAGTGGCAGTGCCCAGTAGTGACTAAGGCCCAGGGGACCAGGAGAGCATAGACAGTATCTAGTGGAAATGAACTTGTCGGTGAGTGCATGCGATACACTCCAGGACCCCTGTGTATCCCTTTAGCTCTCTCTGCCTTGGCAACCTGCCATGGTCACCCTGGGAGCCATGGTAACCCCGGGAGCTCCATGGTGATGTGGCAGAACCACAAAATGAAAGCAACCAGTCCCACTGTAGACTTGGTAAGTGGAAAAAAAACTTTGACATAATACTATAAACCACTGAGATCTGGGGATACAGTTGGTATTGCAGCATCTTTCAGCCAATACTAATACAGGTAAAAATTGTGGGCCCCCCCAAAAGGTATGTTCTACTCCTAACTGCCAGTACCTGTAAATGTGCCCTCATTTGGAAATAGAGTCTTCGCAGATATCACCAAGTTAAGATGAGGTCCTACTGGATTAGGGTTGGGCCCTAATCCAATGACTGGTGTCCTTATAAGAGAAGGAATTGGCACACAGAGACACACATGTGACCATGGAGGCAGAGTCTGAAGTGACACAGCTGCAAGACAAGGAATCCCAAGGACTGACAGGAGCCCCAGAAGTTGGGAGAGACGAGGAAGCATTTTTCTCTAGAGCCTTTGGAGAGAGCATGGGTCTGACAACACCTTGATTTTGGACTTCTAGCCTCCAGAATTATGATAGAATAAATTTCTGACGTTTTAAACCACCCAGTTTGTGCTACTTGGTTACAGCAGCCCTAGGAAATTAATACAGGCTTCAATTAAGTGACACCAGGATATGGCATCAGTTTCTGCCATGCATTCATTTATTCATTCATTCAGGAAAACTTTAATGAACACTGTTCCAGGTGCTGGGGTACAGCAACGTCAAGATAAAATTTGTATTGATGAAGAGGGAAAACAAGGATGGGAGATACCAAACATGAGAAGACTGGGCCCTGGGGGAGATAGTGGCCATCCGTTGTTTATTGCTTCCCAAGATCCTATCCTCCTCCTTTAGGTAGCGGCCCCTTAATTTTCCTTTGAGGAAACCTCCTCTAACCAATTCTTGGTCTATGAGGGTCAGTGGATGTGACGTACCTCCTGGATCGTGGGTCCATGTGACCCAGGCCTGGCTAAAAAGCAAATCCAATATCACTGGCTAGATGATGGTCCAGAAGGAGGCTTATGAGTCCATTGGAGCCCGTGGATAGTAATTCTGGGACATTCACTGGAGGTATTTGGGATGTAGCCTACACTTTCAGCTATAAATGGTGTGATGCAATGGTGGAGGAGCCCTTAAGGACAGAGGCTTCCTAAGATTGAAACTACACCAAAGAGAACAGAAATGGTGATGCTGAGCTCCTGCTGGCATCGGCTGAACTCCTGGATCCAGCCCTGCCTGCAGCCAAAGTATCCTGAGCTTTTTAGTTTGTGAGTCAATATAGCCTCTCCTCCTAACTTTGTATGTGGTTTGTTTGTTTTTTGCTTAAGTCTGTTTGAGTTGAGTTTCTGTTGCTTGCAACCTGAGATTCCTGACTGATACAGTGAAAGACTTAGCTGAGAAATCAGCACCAGTCAGACCCTCTGCCTGAGGTCACAGCCCTCCCTCATTTTGTCTCTGTCTCTGGTCCCAGGGACATCTGAGAAGCAGTCCTGGGGGCACAGGAGTGTGCCAACACACTCCATCCTAGAGGAGCATAGCAGGACCTTCTCTGGGGCCAGGGAACCCCAGGTACCTTTCGGTTTCCTGCTGGGACCCCAACCCTAGGCCCAGGCCTATAGATTCCAAGACATGTCCTCTCCGTACAGTCAGGAGCCCAGGAAGGAGCAGATGGCACTCTTGGAGGAGGCTAATTCCAGGAGAGCTTAGTGAGGAAGGGATTAAATACAAAGTGTGTGGGTGGAAGGTAGGGGGGACTAATGGGCCAGAAGCAGAACCGTGATCATCTGGCCCAGAAGGTTGACCGGAGGGCACAGTTATGGGAGAGCAGGTGCCTTTAAAGAAACGACAGCCCGAGAGACCTCCTGCCCCGGGATCCAGGAATAAACACTCTCCTTTGTTCTCTTCCTTCCCTCCCCTCCTTTGTGGGGCTCCCCAGCGCAGGAGGAGCTGGCCCCAGCAGTCCGAGGGGGAGGGAGGTGGAGCGCCACCTGGAGGAGCAAATGGAAATTGACCAGCATGCCCGCCGTCTCCTCCCTCCTGCACTTTTCATCTGCAGCTACACTGGCTTCCTCTCTGTTCCTGAAAGATGGCAACCTTCTATGACAGCCATAGATCTTCTTTCAAGAAAGAACATGCTGTTCAGTGGCAAAGAGTCCAGTGAGCTGACTGCCTACAGTTGTAGGAATCAGCCTGAGCTTTTGAGCCTACACCATGCTCGTTTGGCCAAAGCCCCAGACGATGACTGAGCACATAGGGTACCAGGGCTCCAGAGCTCCCCTCTGGGGCCACTTGATCTTTTTGGAGGAGCTGTCTTGGAGGCTGAGACTCTCTGCCCCATCCTGCTTCCCACTCTTTTTCTTTCTCTGGCCTTATCCTCCAAAACTCCTTGAACTCCTGACCCCATCCCAGAATGTACTTCCTGGAGGACCCAATTGACATGCCTGTCCTCTTGGCCTGCAAATCTTCTCATCTGCTAGGTCTCAGCTCAGATGCTGCCTTCCCAGGGAAGCCTGCCTTGACTGACCATCCACAGAAAGGATCCACCCCCTGTGTTTTTTCCTTCCAAGCAGCTACAACTGTCTTGAAACAATCTTGTTAACTTTAATTTCTTGTTTGATTATTGACTCCTGTACTAGAATGTCAGCTGTGGCCCTAGTACCTGGAACAGGGTTTGCATATAGAAGGTATTGAATGAATACTTGTCAAATAAATGGTTGAATACGTTAATGAATCGCCCCTAGATGTGCGGAGATGGAAGGGCAGGCCCAGTAAGCAGAGGTGGGAATGGTGTGGTGGTCCCCAAGTAGAAAGAAAGGCCAGCGGCTCCTTCTGCAGATGGGCTGCGCCATCCGGTGGCCACTCTTGATGAAGCAGCCTCAGGGCTTGGAGCCCGCTGGGTTAGACCGTTATCTGGGCTTGTGGCTCTATCTAGTGGCATTAATGAGCAATCACACTCTATCAGCTTCAACCTCAGAAATCACCCGAGGAGGTTCGTTGAACATTCCAGGACTCCACTTTAGAACTAATGAGCCAGATTTTGGGGGCGTGATTCTGAACTCAAGGAAAGTTTAACTTTGAGAAGCAGGACTGTAAAGGGACTTCTACCAATGTATTTGTACCTGCTCCCCACCTGTTCGGTAATAAAATCATCAACCCACTTCATATATGAGATTCTCATTTTCACATTTAAAGGGGAGGAAACCGAGGTCCACAAAGCGGCAGTCACTCACCCATGACCACACAGCGAGCCAGCAGACATCTCCCCTCCCAGCTCTAGGGCATGTGGGTGAGCAGGAAGGAAGCATGTCTGCCATCAGGAGCCCTGGCATCTGTTACCTGCTGTTCGCAAATAAATGAAGGGCTCTGCCAAGGTGAGCTGGATCACTGTGGCAGGATCTCCCGGCCTCCGGTCTTATGATGCTGCAGTTTGTTTGTCTGTCTGTTGGATTATTACTATAACTATCTTGCTTGCCTGTTCTTCATCCTGGTTGGCATGAGGGTGGGATGGGGCACTGATCTGTCAGGGATAAGGACACAGAAGGTCTAGAATAGTAACAACTTGCATTATGATAATGTCAGGCTCTGCCCTAAGCACCTTCTATGTATTAGTTCATCTGATCCTACAAACACGCCCCTGAGAATATATTATTATGATTATCCCTTTACACAGAGAGTTATCCCTTTGCACAGAGGAAACTGAGGTACAGTTACTGAGCACTGCCCCAGGCAATCTGCTCTGGGCCCATGCTTTTAACCAGGGGCCATCCTGTGCCCCAGAGCAGGCAAGGTTTGGCTTCTGCATTTCTGAGGACATCAACATCTTCTCTCTGATCATTCTTGGCCAAGCAACCTTCACTGTCTGGGTCTCTTTGTCCTTATTTGTTTGTTTCCCTGGTAGATGTTTATTAAAGCCTTGCACTGGGCACTGGATATACAGCAGTGATTAACTACAGTCATTGTTCTCATGGTGCTTACATTCTGGTGGCGGGAGGGACAGACAATACAAAGCAGACAAATTAATAAACTAATAAACAAGGTAATGTTCGATGGTTGGAAGACCTGTGAAGATGGGATTGTAACAGGGAAGAGCAAAATCTGACTCCATGTTGGCTCTGTTTCTTTTACTTTAACCTTTGCTTTTTGTTGCTTTTGTTATTATAATCACTAAAAGGATGCTGTCTATAGTTGTAAACATACATGATGGCCTGCCACAGGGATCCCTGCCCACCTGTGAATGGCCGCAGAAAAGAAGAAATTAACACATCCCCTCCCTGATGTGGGCCAAGCGAGGAGATATCTTGCAAGATTAATGGCCATTTTACTTTACTTCCTCTCCTCCTCCCCCTCTCTGTTCTATAAGAGAAACTGGCATCCAGACCCCCGATAAGATGGTTTTTGTGGACACTAGGACTCGGTCTGTCAGCTTTCCAAATAAAGTCATTATTCCTTGTCTCAACACCTTGTCTCCTGATTTATTGGCCTGTCGTGTGGTGAGCAGAGCGAGCTTGGACTCCGTAACAGGATCAAGATGATCTGATGGGGAAAACTTGAGAATGGGTGGGCAGGAAGGGCCTTTCAGAGAAGCTGATGTGAGATCTGAGTCCCGAAGGAAGAAAAGGAACCAGACATGTGCAGAACCAGGGGCAGAATGTTCAAGGCAGAGAAGATGACAGGTGCAAAGGCCCTGTGGTGGGAGCAGAGTGAAGGACACACGAGACATTCATGGGTTTGGTCTGCAAACATCTGCCCCCCCCCCTTTTTGGGGATACTTCTCTCCTTCCACTGAGGACAATGTTGCTGGGGAACTTCTCTCTTGCTGGGAAGACAGACTGGGGTACCTGCCTTCCCTCTTCAGAAGTCACATGGGTCCTTGGTGCCTTCTTGGGCCAGGCCCTTCCTCTGGGTACCCTTCCTCTGTTACAAGCAGGGGTGGGCTTGTGATCTGGGCTCAGCCAATGGGACACTCAGGGAATCTTGAATGACATACATATAAACAGAACACTGGGAGCCCAGGCATGCCAACTGTGGGGTCCCACGGACCTGGTGTTCCCATCTTGGTGCCTGCCCTGGTTGTCTAGCTTTTGCCACCACCCCTATTATTATTCCAATAAATGCCCACTTGTTTTAAGTGAGCCAACATTAATTTCTGTTGCTTGCACCCAAATAACCCTAACGAAGCAGTGTAGGAATAAAGGGAGATGAAGTTGGGGACAGATCGTGCTGTTTGGCCAAGCTAAGGAGTTGGATTGTGTTCTAATGACTATGGGGATCCTGTGGATTCTTCTGACACTGCCCTTCTGAGATCTCTTGATTATGTGTAGGTGGCTTCTTACCTTCAGGGATGACCTTTCTTCTAACAGCCCTCATCCAGAATTTCTCCCTTCCCCACCCAAGCCAGTTCCCTACCCCTCTCTATCATTAGCAAGCAGCTGTCCTCAGGCAGAGAGCAGAAAGCCAATGCCTTTGAGCTTGAGATGATTTATCTGTTTCCTGTGCCCCACCCCCTACCGCCAAAGGTCCCTCCATGGCTCAGATAAATGCCTCTAAGACTTTATCCCCTGCCACATTCCAGTGAAAGCAAAGTCAAGTGAGAAGGAAGGAGAAATGGACAATCAGAACATCCTACATATTATAGGATCCAGGGAGGGGGCTCAGGAGGGGGCCAGGGAGCCCGAGGTTGAGCCGAGGCCCCAAAGTGCCTCCTGCCCTTGAATTCCAAAGCAGCAGGAACCAATCACTGTATCAAACAGCCAGCTGGTGACCCCAATCCTTCTGCCCCAGCAGTAAGCTCTGGCTATTGTTTTTCTAAGAATCCAGTCAATCCCCTTTCCTGTAAGTACCACCCCATCCTTCCCCCTTGGGTCAGCGAAACCCTTCAAAGAGGAAAACCCACAGCTCGGCTTTTGTCTGCTGCCCTCCCAGCTGTAGCCCAGAGACCTGAAAACTGCCATCGCAGGCTGGAGTCCCGGCTGTGATGCCCAAGTCAGTCTCCAACTCTGGAACTTTCCCCATGTCCCATCTCCACTCTCATCAAACTCAACTGGTCCTTGGCCACCCACTTCGGTGACCAGCACTGAGGTGTTGACAGGGAGGTCCCTGCCGACTCCTTCACCTGGTGGAGGCTCATTGTCACGGAATCCAGGAGAGACTTAAGGGCGGAATTGCAGGCAGGCGGCTAGGAGGGATTTCAGGAAGGCCTGGAAAACGGCTGGGGGTTTCCAAAGTGCACGTGTGGGCAGTGCCCCAGGCTCCTGAGGGAATATTCATTTTTCAGGCACATCCAGCTGTGCAGAGTAGAGGTGAGGGAGGCCAGCCTCCTTTCTGAGCCTCTAGGTTCCCCTTAATTCTGATTCCCAGAGGACCCCACTCCACACCTCCCTGCCCTTGGAGGAGACTGCGGTCTACTGGGGGTGGCTGCCAGGTGTCGAGAGACCCCCAGGACAAGGCACAAGCTGATGAGGGGGGGACTCCCAGGGAGTCAAGGGGCTTGGTCAGGAGAGGGGGTCAGGGAGGTCTTCCCAGAGGAGGCATTGAAGGCCGAGGAGGAAAAGCATTCATAGCTGGAGACAAGGGTTGGGAAAGCCTGGGCTGGTTCAAGTTCTGATGGATGTCATGTTTCATCTTGAACCAGGGGCCCTGGCTGGGGGTTGAGTGGGGCTCACATCCAGCTAAGACAAGCCCCTGACCTCCTGTGTCTGCCCATGCCTGCTGGAGGAGGCTGTTTCTAATTCCCATGGCAGCAAAGCCAGGGTGGCAGAGCAGGATCCAGCTCGAGAGCCCACCCCAAGCCCTGTGACCACTGTCCCCTGAGCCACAAACGCAGGGCCTGGAGGGAGCAGGCTGTCTGGAGGCTGGGGGACCTGTGCAGCCTGCCTGAGGGCTTGATGTGTCCACAGAATGTGTAAACCATGTTGGAACTAAAATGGGAGTGACTTCAGATTAAAATGCTGGGGGCTTCAAGCTCCTGGGTGTCACAGCCTCAGACATACGGAGCTGGGGGTCTAGGGTGAGGAAGAGATGGCTGGATTAGGGTCTGCTGAGTGCAGTTACTACAGGTGGGGAGCTGGGTGGAGGCTGCGGGAGCTGCTTGAACAGGGAGCAGGAGGGCCTGGTGGTCATGCACTAGTGGGGGATCCTGAGACCACGGTGGACTCCACTGTTGGCACAGCCTCCTGTGGGAAGGACAGAGCAGGTGGCAGTGTGTGAGATGTTCTTAGGTCTTCCCTCCTCTGCCCCATCCAGCAACTTAGAACTGAACACTTTTTGATGCTTGCTGAACAAGAAATGCTGAGTATTGTGTCTCTGATCCTTCCATTTTGGGGGGTGGGGTAGGGGGAGACATCAGCACAGAGTTCTTAAAAATACAAATTAGTTACTGTATCAGTTAGCTATGGCTGCCTAACAAATAGCTCCAAACCTTAGTGGCTTAAAACAACAAACATTGATCATTTTACATTAGTCTACAGGTTGGGGGGTGGTTCTGCTGTTCTGGGCTGGGCTTTCTCTTTTTCCAGAAGAGCTGGTGGCTCACTGGAGCTGGTCTGGTCTAGGTGGGCCAGGATGGGATGACATGGTTCCACTGCACGTGGTCTCCATCCTCCGCAAGCTGGCCCAGGCTAGTCCTCAAGGCCACTTGAGCTCAGACGCAGAACAGACACACGTTCCTTTCTGTCACATTCAATGGGACATAGCAGGTTCAGTGGGTGGGAAATAGGCTCCAACACATGATGGGAGGTGCTGGGGACTCACCCTGTGACGGGCCTGCATAAGGAAAGAGATGGGGCTTGTTTGCAATCAATCTACCGAGTTGCTGCTACTTCTAGCTTCTCTTAAGAACTCGGAGATCTGGTTCTCCCTGTCCACCGTCGACTGGAGCCGAGTAGCGGTCACCCCTTTAGATAGAGTGTGCTTTCTCAGGCTTATACAACCTCTCCAGGCCTGCATCGCTCATATCCATTACCCGCCTGGCCCCTGTAGACAAGTGATTGGTGACCTCTTCCCCCAATACCACCAACTCATGCTTCTTAACCATCTATGTCTCCCCATTGTCTACAGAAGAAAGTCTAAGCTCCTTAGCTGGGCATTAAAAGCTCTTCCCTGTTTCTATTCCAAGCCTACCTCCTGCCTCTAAGCCCTCTCTCCTGTTCTTGTTTATATCCTAAGCCCTCATCATGCAAGCGTTTGCAAACACAAGACACTTTATTTGTACACCTCAGAATCTGTCTCCTCCAGAGGCTGTTCCTTCTGCTGGGAATGCTTTTCCACTGCCTGGAGCAACCTACTTGTCCTCCAGGGCCTGGCTCAATGTCATGGCTACAAAGTGTTGCTTGATCCTTTTGGGCTTCCCCGATGTCCCCTCCCCATCCCCATCTACATGATTAATTCCTCCTTCCCTTTCTGTGTCTTGGGGAGTGCTATAAACGTAGCCCTCCCACCCCGCTTAATGCCACTGGGACATGCACACTGCCCACCACTCTCTCTCCAGTGAGCCTGTGAGTGCCACGTGGGAGAGAAATGGGGGGCCTGGGGTGACAACATAAACATGGGAGCTAGACAGATCTGTGGTCAGGTCCTGGCTCCATCACTCAGGAACTCAGTTACCTGGGCAGGTTGCTTGGTGATCTCTCCAAGCCTCAGTTTCCCCATCTGTAAGACATGTTTACAATTTTGCGACCTCAGGGGGTTGTTCTGAGAGTTTTTATTGAGAAAACACACAGAATGTACTTAGTACGGTGCCTGGAACATAGTAGACGCCCCCCAAAATGTTTGTTGCAGAAACAAATGTAGCCCAGTTCCAGGTTCTTTGAAGCCCCTGCACCTCCCACCCCACCCTCCTTACCAACATCCACGAGACTGTCTCCATTTCTTCCCTGACAACAATATTTCTGTTCTTTGATCCACATCAACTTCTTAATTACTTTGCAAGGATGGGAATGAGGGAAGTAAAACATGCCCGCAAAGTCCTTGAAATTATTGCCATTCAGGGATCAGAAGACGAAGATTAGTTGCCTGTCTCTGTCTCACAAACAAATTAACCAAGTGGCAGCTTTTGGTGCCATATATGATTCTTGTCGAAAGGATTAGACGTAGTAAATCCAGCTACAATATACTGTGGTCGTGTGTGCGCGTGTGGGGTTTTTTTAAAAGCAAATCTGCAATAATCGTACATTTACAACTAATAAATTGGGTCCTTTAATTCCTCTGCAATAAGCCTTTGAAATATAATCTGTCATTTCAGACTTACAGAACACGACTTTTCATAATTATAATTCTCCAGCACACATGACTACTTATAATTAAATTCACTTTAAAGAAATCCAAAGCTTTTTTTGTGTGTGTGGATTATCTGTTTGTCTGATGTCATAATGGTAAAATGAATGTATAATCTGTTGAATAAATTTGGTTAGTTCTTATATAAAAAACACACTCTGCTATCGATCAAAAGCTGGAAAGATAAGGTGGTGAACAAAGTATACACTATTTCTCAGCAACAGGCTCAAACAAAGGCAGAACAAATCCAAGCATGTCTTCTCATCCCTGCCTCCTTTTAGGGCTGCTAACCCCATAAAAGAAGAATGTTTGAAAGAGTTGAGAAAACCCAAATGTTAAATTATGGCCAAATGATCTGCAGGAGACCCATAAATTTTGAAAGGCAGTTGAATAAAAGCCCTAGAAAACAGACCTGAAATGGCCCCAAATCAGCGAATACGTGCCAGAAACATACAGACCCACAAAAGGAAGGATAAGCACACAGGAAAAGATAAGCAGATAAAGGAAATGAGAACCTTGAGCTCAGAGAAGCAGACACAGAGTGAGTATGCATTTGTGATCTAAAGATACCATCTTGAGCTTTTAATAAAGGATAGCCTAGAAGCTATGTTGCAGTTTTGCAACTCTTGACATAAATGACTTAATGTTTCATTCTTCAGCCAAAGGCCAAGTCTGGATGCACTTGTGGAAGTGTGTGTTCCCTCCTCGTGCCTCCAGAGACGTAAACACTGCCTCAGAGATGGGATTTCAAGAATGACAGGACAGTTTTCCCCATCAGTGGAAATGTCCTCCCAGGTTGATACCTCTGCCTGAGGTCCAGGAGATCGCTGCCAAGGTAACAATTTTTCCTGAGAGATGCTACTTGAATGAGAGTCAAATATTTAGCATGAACCTGGGTACCTTTTAAGAGGAAGGGCTCCCTGGGAGAAGAGCCCACCCAGAGTGCCTTGCGGTCCCATGGAGCCTTAGATCAGCCCGTATCTTCAGGCCCTGTCTCAGGCGTCTCTTCCCTCCTTCTGGGGAGGCATTTATGGAGACATTTCTTGTGGCTATGGTCCAGGCGGGGCACAGGGAGGAAGTTGTGGCAGATTCAGGCAGGTGAGCCTATTAAGACCAGCTTAATGGGTGAACCTATTAAGACTGAGGTGACGTCAGCACAAAGGTCAGCACGAAGGTTAGCATTGGCCTTGGGCCTGAAATGAGGTTAAGGACCAGACCAGAAGACTTCCCTGGTGGCGCAGTGGTTAAGAATCTGCCTGCCAGTGCCGGGGACACGGGTTTGAGCCCTGGTTGGGGAGGATCCCACATGCTGCGGAGCAACTAAGCCCGTGCGCCACAACTACTGAGCCTGCGCTCTAGAGCCTGCGAGCCACAACTACTGAAGCCCGCGCACCTAGAGCCTGTGCTCCGCAGCAAGAGAAGCTACAATGAGAAGCCGGCGCACCACAATGAAGAGTAGCCCCTGCTAGCCACAACTAGAGAAAGCCCGCACACAGCAACAAAAGACCCAACGCAACCAAAAAAATAAATAAATAAATAAATAAAATTTATTAAAAAAAGAAAGAAAGAAAGAAACAGACCAGAAATGGTCACAGGTGACAGCTTCAAGTATCAAAGAAGATTCTCCAGCTTGTGCTATGGGAAAGAAGAAGCCTAAAGAAGGGAAGGCATGAGCCCAAGGTCACATGCAGCTTAGGAGCCAGGATAGGCCTCAAGAACTTGACTTTTGGGACTTCCCTTGTGGTCCAGTGGTTAAGATCCCTTGCTTCCAATGCAGGGGGTGTGGGTCCGATCCCTGGTTGGGGAACTAAGATCCCACATGCTAACTTTTGATCCTTGGTCTGTGCTTAAAACACACACACACACACACTATTATTTAAAACCTATATCTGGCTGCCTCCCTCTGTCAAGTCAAGATAAGACCAGAATGGGGCTGGAGATAAGATTGGACTTGGGGGTAGACTTATTTCTGTTTCTATCACATTCCCTTATACCTGGGAGCATTACTGAATATTCACTGGATGGACGGATGGATGCACAGATGGATGGATAGATGAACAGATAAACGAATAAATGGTTGGATGGATAAATGGATGGATGGACAGACGGATGGATAGATGGATGGATATTGAAATTAATGAAGGGACAAAACTGAGACCTAATAGTTGCCTCCTAGGACTGAAGGCCAAAGTTCATCCACACAAATGCTTTATTTTGGTCATAGAGGTGACCCACACAAGGGCTTTAAATATTTAAAAATGTTAAATATTTAAATAATAAGTAGCCAATACAAAACCAGGAGATTTCACATTAAAAAAATACAGACTTCTGGATTTTCTTGAAAAAAAATCAGAAGATGTGGTGACACCCAGCTTGCATCCCACATAGAAACAATCCTGAAGCTGAGTAGCAGCTGCCCCTCTCAAGGGGAGACTGATTTTGAGTTCACCACAATCCCCACCACTCCCTACTACCCTGCATCTTCCCCACATCCTCAGTTATGTCCCTTGTCTAGCCCCATAGGTGTCTGCCTTTTCATCTTCTGAGTTAAAAACATCCCTGTGTCACTCCTGTTTCCCTTGGTTCACCAATGCTGCCCCAGTCACTCTGAGGTTGTGTTTTCTCACTTTCCTCCCCCCTGCTCTTCCACCCTGCCCCTCATTCTGCAGTTCTGGGCTATGTACCCAGGTGATGTTAATCCCTGCCTTCTAACTCGGGCAACTCAAGACACAGGGGAGCCTCAAGCAGGCACCTGTAGCCCACCTCCCTCCAGTCTCCCAAGGGGATGGTAAAGGGTCTGGACAAGGGCTCCCCCATGGCAGAGAAAAAGGGTGGGTCGAGTGTCTGCCCTGAGCGGACAAGCAAGCAGGCTTGAGGGAAGGAACAGCCAACCATCCAAAAGTGAAAAGGGAATGATGCCTGAAAAAGTCCCCAATGCACCTTTGTATTTCATTGACATTTTAATTAAGACTGGAGCACTCTTTGGGGAGCTCTGCTCTGAAGTTGAAATCACTTTAACATGCTGCCCTAGTATAAAGCTGGAGATGAATGGAAGCCTGAGGTTCTCATATGTTTCATGGTATTTAGCAATTCCTTTTCACAATGCATTATGATGTTAAGACGGTATATGAGTTTCTATTGGCTAAGTGCGTCCATATTAAATTATAATTTTGCTCAGTGGATTTTGCTCTAAGAAGATTAAAGGGCACCCAGGCCTTCTCTGGTGGAAAGGAGGTCCTAGGTTCACCTCAAGCTCAAGGCAGGCCCCAGGAATTAAAATTGTTGCTGTAAAGGATGAGGTGGACTCTGGTGTGTGTGTGTGTGTAGGGGGAGGGGGGCAGTGGTGTGATCATGACTGTAGAATCGCAACCTTAACAGCATGTTCCTGAAGCTGCCCTCACATGAGAACCTCCTGAACGCTCATGTTACAAATTTTTGTTTATAAAACTATGCACTTTTATGTCTCATTTTGGTATCCAAGTTTTTTTCTCTTGGTGGCTGAAGCCTGAACACAATCAGAGGTTCATGATAGGAAGTATTCGCACCAGGCATCAGTGTGATGCAGCTCTCTGATGGGTATATGTTTACAGCCCTTGTTCTGTACCAACGTCGTTTTATTTTTGTCACCTAAATTTGGTGCAAATGACCCCCGCAAGCATGGTGAGTGATATTATCGGTCTGAAATAATGATCTAGCCTCCAAACAATAAAATAACTGAAGAAAGCTGAAATAGAAGCTGCTACCAAGGTTTGAGAATTTCAAATAAGTGGGGAAAAGATGGTTTCTTTAATAAGTGTCTTTGGAATAACTGGATCCTCATCTGGAAAAAAATAGAAAGTGGATCCCTACCTCACAACTTACACCAAAATAAAGTTCAGATGAATCAATGTTTTTATGCATTCAATAAAACCTAAAAGAATTGAGAGAAGATAGGGGGAAACTTTAAAATGATCTCAGAATGGGTAGGAGTTTTCAAAATATGACTGAAACACCAGAATCCATAAAAGAAAATATTGATCAATTTGCCTACAAAGAAATATTTTTTAAGGCTGCATGACAACAATGACAGTAGCAACAATAAAAACATGAAAAAGCAATTTAAACATGGGAAACTATTTGTAATTTGTATCATACAAAGTTGGATTTACTGAATATATAGTTTCTATAAATCAATAAAAGTCAAACAAGTGAACAGATAAATGTTCTAAGACTATGAATAGGCAAGAAAAATGAGATACTGTTTTTCATTGATTAGATTGGCAAATATGACAAAGTTTGTTAACATATTGTTTTGGGGGGATTCTGGAGAAATAAGTGGTCTCATTGATATATGCTTTCCTTTCTCTGGATGGACTCATGAGAAACTAAAGTCATTGTCTCTAAGGGGAAAAACTGGGTGGCTGGGTAATGACTGTAAGAGAGACTTTTATTACCTTTAATACCTAATTTTTTTTTTTAGTGTACGCATGTATTACCCACTATTGTAGATCTTAATCTTGATCCAGATCTGCATCTACGTTTACCTCTATATCTACATACTGCTAGCTGATTTTTTTTTTGTTGTTAGTTTCTGCTTTATATCAAAGTGAATCAGCTATACATATACATATATCCCCATATCTCCTCCCTCTTGCATCTCCCTCCCACCCTCCCTATCCCACCCCTCTAGGTGGTCACAAAGCACCGAGCTGATCTCCCTGTGCTATGCGGCTGCTTCCCACTAGCTATCTATTTTACATTTGGTAGTGTATATATGCCCATGCCACTCTCTCACTTCGTCCCAGCTTACCCTTCACATTCCCTGTGTCCTCAGGTCCATTCTCTACGTCTGTGTCTTTATTCCTGTCCTGCCCCTAGGTTCTTCAGAACGTTTTTTTTTTCTGCTAGCTGATTTTCCATGAATCGTTGCTAATATAGGTTCTAGCTCAAGAACAAACATTTTAGAACCAATTATACCTTAACAAGTACTGTTCTCCCTTCTCCTTCCTCCTCTGCCCTTCAAACCCCTCACAACCTCAGGCCTAACAGATAGTAGGAACTCAGTAAATGTAGAATGAATGAATGAACATGACTCCACCTGAAGACGGACCAGGAGGAACACCTTCCTTTCCACTTTTTTCAAGGGTAGGAACTGAACACTCATTCTCCCCAGTTTCAGAAAGAGGAAAAATTGGGTAGAATCAAATGACAGGCCACCTGGGCCAAAGGATGGCAGGAAGAAATGGTCAGGTCTAGCTGTACCACTTTGGACAAGTTACTTAAACTCTTTGAGTCTCTGTTCCCTGGTCAGTTAAATGATTATAATAATAACAACCTCCTAGGAGATCAGTAAATGTGAACTGAATTGAATAGAGTTTTTATTAGCAAAGGGAAGAAAAACTTCTGGTCACAACTGAGACAAATAAGCGTGGGGGACAGCATAAATGGCTGATGTGGTGGCCCTTGGGTGGGAGATGAAAAAAAAGAGAGTAGAAAGATTGGAGGGAGGTAGGGAGGGCAGCTTATTTGAT
This sequence comes from Balaenoptera musculus, assembly GCF_009873245.2. Classification (NCBI taxonomy): domain Eukaryota; kingdom Metazoa; phylum Chordata; class Mammalia; order Artiodactyla; family Balaenopteridae; genus Balaenoptera; species Balaenoptera musculus. The sequence goes on along the minus strand of NC_045803.1, from coordinate 31,195,517 downwards.
ACATGGCTTAAAGATTTGTGGCCCAGGGAGCTTTTGATACTTTTATGTAAAGTTGACTCAAGACAGGGGTCATGTAAGGCCTACGAGGGTTTGTGACTTTGGTGGCTTTTAGATCCATCTGTTTATTTATATCTCTAGATATCTGTATTTCTAACAGTATGAGTACGTGTGGGTGTGCTGCAAGCATATACATGTGTGTTTCGTAGGAAAACTTCTGAACTGGGACTCAAATTCTGTCCCAATTCCACTACTTAGTAGCTGGAAAACCTTACATAAATGTTTCTTTAGGGGGAAGGAGCTGTTTTTTCCATTCATAAACGGACATAATTTTCCCTCCTCGTTTTACTCCTTGAGTTTTTTTTTTTTATTGAAGTATCGTTGATTTACAATATTGTGTTAGTTTCAAGTGTACAGCATATATATATTCTTTTTCAGATTCTTTTCCATTATAGGTTATTATAAGACATTGAATATAGTTCCCTGTGCTATACAGTAAGTCCTTGTTGTTTACGGTTTTTTATTTTTTAAGAATCTAATGAGGTGATGGAGGAGAAAGTGGTCTGCACATTGGAAAGAGTTATGCATATGAGTAATTATTAGGGCTTTCATGCCTTTGGCTGAATTCAGGCTTTAGGTCCCGTTCAAAATGTCAACTCCCTGGTCCTTCTCCTCTGTTGTTCATACTTCCTCTGTGCTTCATCCTTTGTGCCTCAGGGTAAATGAAGAAGTTTGGCCAAGGAGAATGTGGGTAAGAATAAATAATAGTAGGAGAAATAATAATAATAACAGTAACAACAATGATATTATTATTAGTGACATATATTCCTTGCTAACTCTGTGCTGGTCTCAGCAGAGGCCTGTCTTGAGGTGTGAGAGGTACAAGAGAAGAAAAGATAAATTGTGGGTCCTTCAGAACAAACATGCTGATGGAGAGCTCTGACCCCCATTCATGGTGTGTGCATGTGTGTGTGTGTGTGTGTTAGATTGTGGGCTGTCCTCACCTCTTGCCCCTTCAACACAGCCTGAGGGTGAGGAAACCTGGGAAGTGGGGAAAGGGCTTTGGAGCAGGCTCCGTTGAGCAGCCTGGGGTGGTTGGAGCCCTGGGGATTCAGTCCCACCCACCACCTATTCTGGCAGCCTGGTGGTGTCATAAAGGGACCCAGAACTGTGAGACATCTGGGTCAGTGTCTTGGCTTTCCCAGTGCCTGACTGTGCGATCTTGGCCAGATATTGCCTCCTCACTTAGTTTTACCATTCCCTCTGCTGAAATGAGGTGGTTTAGCTAGATCACCATCGTAGCTGACTGAGTCTGTCCTCAGTTCCAGGTGGATATGTAACCTTGACCACTGTGATTGACTCCGGAATGGGCAAGTGACCCCATCAGAGCCATAGAGGTGCTCAATGGCTTTTTTGGTGACTTCTGGGCAAAAGCAAAAGCTGTTTCCCAGGGGTCCCAACCCCAGAAACACATAAGGCTGGAGGTCTGGCAGCCATTTTGCTACCATGAGGGAAGTGTCTGTTTGAGTATGAAACCAACACAATCAAAAGCGAAGCAGAGAGATAGGAGAACCTAAGTCCTAGAGACATAGTCAGAACACCTGGATCCATTTGATCCTGACCAGACACCTCTGTACTTTTATGTTATGTGAGCTAGGAAACTTGATTTTTAGTGCTATTATTTGCTTAAGCCTATTTGACTTGGGTTTTCGTCACTTAGAGCTGAGCGTCTTGACTTACGCAATGATCATTATGGGTCTTTCAGTTCAGGAATCCCAAAGCTTTATGGCTTCTAGGAGCCTTCCTATAATGAGCAGGGCTGGCTGAAGGAAACTGGGTCGCAGGCCTCAGCCATGGCTGTCCCACTTCACCAGAAGACACAATTGGGGGTCATTTGCATTCCTGCCTCTGCCAGCATGGTGGGGACTGCCTGCCCTGGGTGCCCCTTGGGGAGAGGAAGTGGTGAGGCATCCTAGGATGCAGGGATATTCATGAGTTTGACTGTGACATGCTGCCCTAGGCTCCACTTGGGAGGGTCAGGTAGTAAGTGGTAGTAGCACCATGTAATCTTTTTAAATCTGAAAATTTCTGAATACTGAAATATATCTGGCCCCAGCAGTTTCAGATAAGGGTTTGTGGTCTTCTAGTGACCTCTACTCAAAACCAGGAAGTATTTTTAAGGTTAACGTAATCTATGTCCTGCAAACAGATTGTACCTTTTTCTTCCCCCCTGTGCTATACAGTAGGCCCTCACCAGCCATCTACTTCACACATAGTAGTGTACATACATCAATGCCAATCTCCCAATCCATCTGCCCCGACCCCTTGGTGTCCATACGTTTGTTCTCTACGTCTGTGTCTCTATTTCTGCTTTGCAAATAGGTTCATCTGTACCATTTTTCTGAATTCCACATATATGCGTTAATATACGATATTTGTTTTTCTCTTTCTGACTTACTTTACTCTGTATGACAGAGTTTCAGTTTAGGAAGGTGAAAAATTTGGGAGATGGATGATGGTGAGAGTTGCACAACGATATGAATGTATTAGTGCCACTGAACTGCACAGTTAAATATAGTTAAAATAATATGTTTATATTATGTGACTTTTACCACAATAAAAAAGCATTAAAAAAACCCCAGGAAGACTTTCACATAAAACTCAATAGTTCCAGCTTCCTCGAAGGGGTGGCAAGAAGGAATTCCTGGCAGTCCAGTGGTTAGGACTCCACACTTTCACTGCCGAGGGCCCAGGTTCGATCCCTGGTTGGGGAACTAAGATCCTGCAAGCAGTGCAGTACGGCCAAAAAAAAAAAAGAAGTGGTGGAAGGAGGGCCAGCCTTTCCCCACAGTGCCATTGGCATGCACCCCTGGGGTGACAACTGTTGAACTCTGAGAGGCCCCTTCGCCCTTGGAAGGGGCCTGCCCTCTGCATTCTGGCCTGGTCCCCACTGCTGTGCACTCATAGCCCAAGATCAGCCAAGGATAGAGAAGATTCGGACAATCCTCTTTCAAGCGGTGGTGGTGGGGTGGTGGTAGGGACTGCGGCAGTCCGCAGTTTCCTAATGTCATTCCTGGGTACCTCTGTGTCCCTCAGGCCCACTGTTTGTCATCCCTGTGAAGCTGTGGAATACTAAGAGCAGAGCTGGACAGTCTCTTCCACTCTCCAGCATCAGCTCATATCACTGTCACAACAGCCCTGGGCGAGCGTTATTCTGTCCACTTTCAGGTGAAGAGACAGAGGGTCCAACATACTCTGTGTCTTGCCCAAGGCCACGCCCTTAGGAAGCGCCGGGGCTGGACCCGAGAGCATCCCTTGACCATCATCTATGGGTCAGTCTGGAGAAGTGACTGGAGCAGGGGACCCCCTGACCTGGTCCAGGTTTGAAAGGAGGGAGAGGAAGAGAGTCAGTGTCAGGAAAGCCCAAAATTAGAGTAAATGGAGGATGTGAACCTGAGGAGCTTTCCGGTCGTTTGGTTCAATGCTCTTGTTTTCTCCATGGAAGAAATGGGGGAGATGGTGGCTTAAAGGAGACACAGCAGGCTGGGAATAGAGGAAAGGGTCATCGTAGTCGTAGTAGGGACCTTAACTCTGGACTTTACCATTTAATATCCCCCTCCCCCTGCAACCTCTTTAACTTGCTTAGCTAGAGGGAGGGGAACTCTGGTCTGTCCATCCGTCCAACCATGCGTGCCCGGGGGTCTTTGTTCTTTCGCCCCCTCCTCCAGAGCATGCCCATGGGTGATCTTTCCATGACACTTTCCCTCTTTGGACTTTGAGAAGTAAAAACTGAGCCCCCGCTGTTGTGCAGTCACTCTTGAGCCTGGAGGAGTGTTAAAATTCAGCTGGAGAGGTGCCTAGTGAGATAGAAGCATAGATTATAAAAAAAAAAAAAAAAAAAAGGGATTTCAGGCAAGAGGAAAAAATAAAAGAAAGAGGCAAGACTTAAAATGTCCTGTGAAATGGGGAGCATTGGCCGGCCCCTCAGCACAAACGCCCACGGGAAATGACTCCTTTGGAAAGCGGTGAGTTTTGTGTGAGCACAGATGCATTTTGTTTTCCTAGGAGGAATCGATGATTAAATTATCAGAAACCAAGCTCAAAACCAGGCTGCTTGCATATTCCCCCATACCTCCCCAGTGTCTCCTGCTTATGAGGTGCCAGCTTTATCTCGGAAGCTTTAGTTTAAATGCCCAACACATCTTATTAATGAAAGTAATAAGCTGTTGTTTATATATGTCATAATGGGGAATATGACTATTTAATATAAATCTGACATTTAAATTCCACTTAGTTCTGAGATGTGGACCATATCAAGGCGTAACTCTTTACCCTGGAGTAAAAACTCCCTGGGTCTGCATTTTCCAGCATTGAAGTTTTCAAAGTAATCAGGTTCCTTTTTTTTTTTTTTCCAGAGGAACCAAATTGTGAAGACATCTGTTCTGTTATTAATTTCACATAAATCTTAAGCTCCTCAAGGCCAGAAATGAGGCTTCATTCACGTCGAATTAATGAAACATGATTGTAAGTCCCTTGCATGGAAATGCTGTCACACAATTCTGAGCTGCTTAGAGCACAGAGTAATCTCAGAAACTGCCAGGGGACAGCCATGTGAAATCCGCCCTCCCCTCCCCCCAGCCACCCGAAGACAATATCTGAAAATATCACAACACTAACCATATCCTGAAAGATTAATAGAGAGATGAAAATTTCTGGGAAATGAATCAGACTTTCTCGGTAAAGGATACACATATCCTGGGTAAAAGCAGATTGCACAGTGTAAGAGCTCTTCAGATACAGTTTAATAACTGTGCCCCGGGAGGCCCTATGTACACCCGAAAGGAGGGGGGTTCCTGAGATGCCCTGCAAAGATGTCTTTGGAGAGGATGTTGGAGATATGGGTCAAATCTAGGTGGCATAGATTTGAGATGGGAAACCTGGGCTGGCCGAAGCATGATACATGTGTTGGGTGTGAGAATGTGTGTGTGTATGTGTGTTTATGTGTGAATGAACATGTGTGTGAGTGCGTGTATGAAATCAAGTTTGTGTGTGAAAATGTGTGCGCTGTTTATATGAGTGTGCATGAGAATATGTGTGTGGGTGCCTGTGTGCAGGAATGTGGGTGAGTTTGTGTGAGAGCGCGCATGATCTTGTGTGTGTGTGTGCATGTGTTTGGTGTACGTGTGAGGGTGTGTGTATACAGAATGTGTCTGTATGAGTTGGTGTGTGTGGTGGATGTGTGAGCATAAGTGGAGCATATGTCCGGAGAGCACCGGTGTGTGTAGGTGTGTGAGTTTACACGAGTGTGTGAGTGTGTACATAGGAAACCTCTCTGGATGGACATGAATTTGTCAGTGGGAGATGCATCTCAAATAGCTCAGCACAATCTTGTACCCGGCTGAGCTATTCTTGAAATAAACTTGCTTCTGAAACTTGCTTCTGGGCTTTTGCATGTGTGGGGCATGATTTTTTTTGTCAAATAACTGAGATTTGCCAGCAGAAACAGTGTCTGGAGGGAGACAGGGAAGGGGGGGGGCCTGAGATTTCTTAATTAAACTTCCAAGTGTTATTTTTGGTCTTCCGCTGAGCTGGGACCCCAAAAAAGAATCTGCATATGATATTTACATCTCAAATCTTCAGAGCCTCATTAGCTTTGATATTTATTTATTTATTTATTTGCAAAAAGGAATTTAAATCAAACAGAGAGGCACAAAAGCAAAACCTTTGAATACAGGGCAAAATTAATTAAAACAGGCAGCCAATGGGTAGAGTGGAATACAACAGAATTCAGAGAAAGGACAATGAAAGTAATTAGACTCTGATGGGAAAAATCCCTTGTTTAGAATCTCCTTTCTACCACCTCTCCCCCCACAGCGATGTTTTAGTGATCATCTACTGGTAATGAATAAATCACCAATATTGACATTGGAAGAAAAGTTCAGAATTTGAAACCCTGTTTTTCCAGAAGTTTCCTTCTTCATTTCCCTAAGACTCTGGTCTTCCAAACTAAGCCAATCAAATTATTGGAGGTTGTGTTTATTATGTTTTGGAGAAAACAGTCTAGTCTGTACCAGCAACCGTCCATCCCCAAAATAGCATGTAGGTGGACTGAATTTAACTGACAGCAGAGAAAGCCACATTCAAATGCAAGCGATGTTGAACTCCAACAGTTAGCATTAACCCAAGTGGTGGAACCAATTTGTGTATATGAACAGATACAGTCCCAGCCACATTTTGCCCCTGGATGTTTTGAGGTTTTGTTTTACCATCCATGCTTTGTAGATCTGTGAAAAACATTTCCATCCATCCAGTTGAAAAACCCTTGACCAACAATATAAGAAAGACTTTTAGCTTTGTTTAGCATAAGACTACATCAAGGGGTCTGGCTTTCTTGTCGGAGTTCTTTTGAATGAAATAATCAGTTAGTCTTTATGCATTTTGTCCTTCTGTATTATGCAATAGCACAAATGTACAACTGTCATAGTGGGACAATTCAATGCATAGCCAGGCTGTCACAAAGTTTTAAAGTTGGCCACATGTGTCTTTGGCAAGTCCTAGGTCCCCTTTCAGCTTCATTTAGAATCTCCTTTCTACCACACCCCTCCCCCCAAGCCCAGCACTTAAGTCTCTCAGGTTGACCCTGGGTCATTTCCAGCTTCAAGAGAGTGGACTTTGAGAAATACCATGATAAGCCTTAGTTCAATTTTAAAAGATGGTGAAAATGCTAATGGGGAAATTTTAGGCTTTGTGGCCGTTGGATGAAAGAGATGTTTTTGAACAAAAAAATCGTTCCAACGATTCCTCAAAACAATTATTCTCCAATGCATAGAGATAGGCTTGTTTTGATAAGTCAGTAAATTAAACCAGATCTCAGTTTTCCTCTGTGTAAAGTGGAAGGAGTTGAATTGGAACTAGAATGATCTTTAAGATTTCTCAAAGCAGGTATGATTAGTGATTCTGGCACACACACATACACATATATATGTATGTGTGTATATACACATATAAATATATATACATATAAATTACATATATATAAATTACATATATATATAAATTACATGTATATATATATATCTATATATATATACACACAGAGAGAGAGAGAGAGAGAGAATAACTTTTCTATGTACAAAGAAAATCAAGGGTCTCACTTATAAGTGGTATATGGATTCATTCATTCATTTATTCATTCATGTGTGTCTGTCCTCAGTGGGCCAGGTCCTGTATCCCACAGTTCTTCTACATCATTTCATTTAATCCTACAACAACCTTTTGAGCTGGGTTTTCCTAATGGGAGTGATAGTCAATCTATTTAACTATCAATACACTACAATAGGGGCCAAACAGAAAGGACACCGAGCAAAGCCCTTGTCTGTGTCAGCTGTTCATTGCAAGATGAGAAGAGGTGTGGCTTTGGAGGAGGTAGTGGGAGCCAGGGTGGCTGGTAAGATGGAGGGGGGCTTGGGAGGCTAATTAACAACTGACCTGGGAAGGGCTTTCTGTTTTAAACAACCAGGACGAGCTGGACCACTCACCATATCTGCATATGGTTGAACATCAGCCCTGATTTTCAGTCTCCAAATTCTGCATTGGACAGAGATGAAGCTCTGGGAGGCCAAGTAACCTTCTAAGGACAACCCACTAGGCAGTGACAGGCCTGAGTTGGAAGCCACTTTAAGTCTTTAAGACCCCAAAGTTCACATTCTTAACCATCGTGTTGACTGCAGGGATGTCTGTAAGCTGACCTCAGTAAGTGCCAGGGTGGCCCAGGGTTTCTTTCCCAAGATACCAAGGAGGTGTTCCAGAATCCAGTTTGAGTCAGTGTAGAGCTGCCAGATTTAGCAAATAAAAATACAGGACACTCAGTGAAATCCGAATTTCAGAGAAACAGCCCTAATGTTTTTGCATATTTTAGCATATTGCACGGTACAGAGTTATACTAAAAAATTATTCATTATTTATCTGAAATGCAAATTTAACTGGACATCTTGTATTTTATCTGGCAAATCTAACTGGGGGGTTAGGGAACAGTCACAGGGATGCCAAGACATTTCAGGGCAGAAATATTTTCTTTTCTAGGAGCTCCCTTCTCAGAAGCTGTTAGGTCTCAGGGCAGTAGGAAATCCTTCTAACCTCACTCCTTGTACCTTCTTGATTCTGAAGTCAAAATGCCAGGGCAGAGGTCATGTAAGCTGAGACACTGCCTCTTCCGGTCCTCCCTCCACACAAGAAGGCAGAACCCACGGCACAGTGGCTTGGCTTTGAAGCCAGGGAACATTGTCCACGAGGCGTGTCCTCCTTTCCGAAGCACATGGAAACTATTGCCTTCCAGAAGGTCTTCATGGTTAGTCTGCTGCAAGCCTCATGGTTTTTCAGCTGCAGTTATAATTTCTGTAGCACCCCCTGCCCCAGCTCAGATGGTATTTATTAGAACACATTGCTTTTGAAAAGAAAACTGCATCTTAATTAAAGGTTGGCAATCCAAAGCCTGTTTGCAGATGAGAAAAATTAAACAACTACTATGAAGGGGGCAGCGCATCTCCTCTGTCGGTTAAAACCCCAGTCCACATGCTGAGGCTCTCCTGCGTTTCAGGCCATCCCCTCATCTTCATCGGATGCTGTATGTACAGCAAATAGAAATGAACCACAGGGCTAAAGGGAGGAGCTTTCAGAGCAAAAACGGGCTTGTCTTCTCTGGTGATCATTCCCCTTCAGGGGCTGCAGCCCAAACACAATACCTGGGGTGGGAGTGGGGTTAGGGAAGGTTGTTTGGTGTCCAGAAATCAGCCCCATTGTGCACCCCAGTGCATCGGAAACTGAACCACTGGTGTGGATAGTGGGCCGGTTTCTGGGGCTAGGTGGAGGCTGGAAGGATCTGGCCTTTGTCTCACTTCTGAACCAAGACAGACATAAGCTGGTGGAGAATAAAAATGCCCCTTCTCTGGGGTGGAGGGCTTCTTAACTTGGGTCCCATGGAACAGAAGCCCCTTAAAGGATCCATGGGGCAGAATTCAGGGAGTCTGTGAACTTAGATGGGAAAAATTTATACACACACGCACACATACACACACATACACTTTTTTTTTCTAATTCCTAACTGAAAGTTAGCATTTCCTCCAATTTTGAATGTAGGTAACAAACCATAACCATATTGGCACTACATGTGGCTTCTGTCATCAACAGAAATCACAGATATTTAATGTCACATTTATAGTTGCTCTAGGATATCTTAAAATAGACTCATTATATCTTGAAATTATAATAACTATTAGATCCACCTCTATGTCTTGTTATTTAAAGGTTAATAGAAGCACATGAATTCCTATATCTTTTAAAATTATTTGAATAACTGTCATTTAATAAATTTTTTCTTTGTAATCCTATTTTTAAATTTTATGCCTGTAAAAACATGATCTGTAACAAACCTTGAAGATGTTAAGTGAAATAAGCCTGTCACAAAAGGACAAATACTATGTGATTCTACTTATTTGAGGTACCCAGAGGAGTCGAATCACATTCAAAAAAAGACATTGTTCTGTAAAGGGGTTCATGGGCCTCACTGGATGGGTCCATGGTACAAACCAGGCTAAGACACTCTGATTCTGGGGGAACTGCCCTTCTTCATACCTGTATATCTTCCCAAGCCTGCTCTACCTGGACGAATCTTCCTCCCTCCTCAGGGCTCAGCTCAAATGTCACTGGCCTGTGGCTCTTGTTCTGTCCTCAAGGCTCACCTGGGGATAAATTCTTCATATCCCTCCAAGCATCCCTCTAGCATCCCAGCTGGACCCTGCTGCCTACCAAGAGCCTGAGGCTTTGCTCTCTGCTTTAGTTAGGGGTTATTAGGCAAGTATCAGAGAAGTGTTCAAGCCATGTTAGTACCAAACTGAGACTCCTCCTTGGTGCAATGAGGAAACTTGCTTTATGAGTCGATATCACTTAATGCTTTGTCCACATACCATCCACATACATCTCAAGGTAACTTCCCACATTTTGTGAGACATGACATAATCTTAGTGAATCTATAGATCCTAGGAGGTTCGTACTATCAGGAACAGCATTTTACAGAGGAGGAACTAAGACTCAGAAAGGTGAACTTGTCTGACCCCAGAAATTTTTTGCATCGAACATCTTTCTGTAGCGATGTTTCTTAGGAGAAGCCCAGAGCTGCATTAGATGAAGATCACTTCTCTTCAGAGAATCTGACTTTGAACCTGACAGAGAAAAATGACGGACTAAACAAACAAGGATTGTCAGATCCTCAGAGTGGGAAGGGCCATCTAGTTTGTCCTACCTGTTTTAGATGAGGACACTGAGGCATGGGGAGGGCACACAGAAGAGCTGAGGCCAGGCTGGTGAGCCCCAGTGCCCTGCCACCAGCTCAAGTGCTGGTCCAGGCTTCCATCCTCACACAGTTTTATACAAACTATGGTTTCTTCTTCAATCTGCATCCTGGTGATGGAGGGAATGGGAGAGAGGGTCTGGATTTGGATCATGTCCTGCTTCTCAGAACCCATGTCACTTCTTGGGTTGACACCAAAACCATAGTCACAGTCACTGTGTTAACCCCTTGATGTGGGTTTTCTCAATGATTCCAAACTTCCATCACTTGTGGCTCCCTTTATAACTTTGGCCATATATGAGTGTCATTGGAACTTATCTACTTAGTGCTCCCACCCCCCTTAAATGGACCTGCTTTTATTAAAACTTAAATCCATTTACTTACAAAGTGAAATTTGTATCACCAGTGTAAATAGAAAGCCAATAACCATATAAATTACTTCCATCAAAAATTTGTTCTTCAATTCCACCTCGGTATTGCTGCCTAGAATAGACTCAGCACCTTAAGTCTTCTCTCTCTTTGTTAAAACTCAAAGAAAACACTTGTTAGGTGTTAAAGACACACTAGCATCAAATGGAGACTTTCTTGATATAATTAGGAGGGTCAAAAGGGAATTTACAAGGACATAACGTACTAACTGTGCGAATCAATGATATTTACTTATCTGAGCATCATCTAAAACCCTTTTGGGTGTCATCTGTGGCCTCTGTGCATCTCCAAATACTCCATTATCCCAATTCCTCTTCGAAACAACCCTATGCTGTTAGTACTAGTACTAGTTAGTATTACTAGTAGTACTAGTAGCAGTTAGTACTAGTAGTAGTTAGTTAACACTAGTACAAGTTAGTACTACTAGTAGTTAGTACTAGAACTAGTTACTACTACCCCATTTGATGGATACAGAGAGGCTGCTCAGTTAGCCTTAGGTGGCATAGCCGGCAGGGACACCCCTGCCCTCTTTGACTCTGCAGCTGGGGCTCCTCTCCCCCAGGCCGCCTGACCACAGTGGTGTTCTGTTCCATGGCTACATCTGCCCAGGAAAAGAGCATCTGGCAGCATCCTGTGACTCCTCAGGAGCTGCCTAGGCCAGGAGTCCATCCAAGCACAACCTCCACTGTACAGGGCCCCGTGCTGAGACAGAGTGCCTACCCGCAGCCCTGCCTGTGCAGGACAGAAATGCACGTGCACAATGCTGGACCTCCTCAGACTTAGTGAATGAGGATGACACTGATGCAGGAGAGGAGGAATGGACAGAGGGGGAAGGAGATGAAGGCAAGGGATGGAGAGGAGGAGAGGAGCCTCAGGGTCTTCATCTGGAAAACAGGGATAATAAATCCTACTTCAAGTCTGTTCTCTATGTCTGTGAGTCTGTTTCTGTTTCTTAGATAAGTTCATTTGTGTCATATTTTAGATTCCACATATTAGTGATATCATATGGTATTTGGCTTTCTCTGTCTGATTTACTTCACTTAGTATGATAATCTCTAGGTTCCTCTGTGTTGCTGCATTTGGCATTATATCATTCTTTTTTACGGCTGAGTAATATTCCATGGTGTATATATGTACCACATCTTCTTTATCCATAATGGAAAAGAATATGAAAAAGAATGTATATATGTATAACTGAATCACTTTGTTGTACAGCAGAAATTAACACAACATTGGAAATCGACTATACTTCAATAAAATAAATTTAAAAAACCTCCCTACTTCATAGGATAGGTGATTGTCGGGAGGATTTGAGCACATAGTAGGTGCTTCACTCTCCGTCTTCCCTCCCTTCCCCTCCCCTCCTCTCTCTACGTACACACAAAACGCACACATAAGTGTGTATATTGTTTTAAGTGAAAATAGGGATTTTGTAGTTGAGCACATGAGAATAAATGTGACATGTGGGACAAGAAAGACACAGGCAGATACAGCCCCTTGAGTTTCAGGGCAACCTTACCAGAAGGTGGAGTAAGGGGTCCCTCAAGAGGGATCGTCTGACATGGACCAGGAAGTCCCTCATGGCCAACAGCCTGTAATTCCACCATTGGAATCTCACGCCTTTGAGTCTGGCTCTGGCCTCGCTTCTGTAGGTTCCCTAGAGAAATGCAAGAGCCAACACATAAAGCAGAAATGGGTGTATCAGGTGCCTTCTTTCAAAAGCGACTCTGGGAAAGGGGGGACCCCAAGAAATGGAAGGAAGGGGCAAAGGACTGGACCTACCCAAGGGGCTTGCCTTTCCCTCCCCCGTGGGCTGAGAGGTCCTGAGGCTTCGCACGTGCCTGGGAGTGGGTTGGGTGGCCAAAGCCCGCAGATTGTAAGAGGGCAGAGGAAACCATTCTCAGGGTGCGGGGTGCGTGCTTGCACGTCAGTTTCCTCCACGCCGGCCTCTTATCTCCTGCGGGCAGAAAGGCGAGGCTGATGCGAAGTGTCGATTACACCCAGACCAGGCCTGCTTCTCATCGCTGGCAAACCACTTCCTCGGGCTCCCTTGAGCTCGGCACATCTGGCAACCTGGTGGGCTTTTTCTCAGGACCAGGGAAAACAAACACAGCGGCGCGGGTGTGCACGCTGTATAAATACAGCCGCGGTGTGCCAAGAAGGGGTAGAGGCTGAGCCTGGGGTCAGATGTTCTAAGTTGCTCTGTGCGCTGCAGTAAGCCTGTCTCCTCCGCGGGGCCTCAGTTTCCTGAACTGTAAACTTGTGGAGGGGCGACAAGGCTAGTTGATGTCTAAGAACTCTTCTTGTTCTTTAATGATATGGATACTGCTCTTGGATAAAAATACAGATACACAAGAATGCACAGAGAAATCCTCGTGAATTTTAGTGCGTACTGAAGTCCCATCTCTGCAGGGCCAAATACCTAGACAGTAAGAAAAATCCAACTCGACAGAATCTCAATTATCAGCCAAAGGGAGGGAGTCATGCAGATTTAAGGGTCATATTTTTTTGCTCTGAGTTAATGAGCTTAATCTGAACCCAGACATCAGAGTTCAGCCAGCGGAGGCCTTCTTTCTTTTGCACTGTATGGTATTTTTTAAAACCGAGTAAACATTTGAATAACAAGATTTCCCATGAAAATTCCAATATCTGACATCTCTACAAAAATCAGTGGATCTGAGACCATCAGCTGGAACTGAGTCTGCCTGCCACGGCCATAGTCTGTTCATCCTTGTCCCTACTAGGTGACATTAATGTCACCTACCCGGCCTAGGTGTTTGAGTTTGAGACTTTGTTTTACAAGGAGAGTGTCTGATGCTCAAGGCAGAAAGACAGACACCCCGGTTGGAAGTGTTATTCTCTTCCCTGGTGACTGGTAAGGGCACAGCCCTGAGTGTGTTCCGCCTTAACCTGGTGGGCTTACCTGCCTCATCCCAGAGCCGGCCTTGCCCAGTCCCCTCTCCCTTGCTGGCTGTGAACAAGGCTGTGGACATGCGGCTGTCTGAGCCCTTTGGAAGACTGGCTGCCCCGCCCCTCAGAAGCAAGTATCAGGCTGAGCAGGGCTGGGGCCCATATGCGTGTCAGAAACGTCCCAACCTCCCATTTGATATGGGTTTCCTGCTCAACCTTGCAGCACCTACCGCCAACTCGTGGCTTTCATGTCTCCTGCCCAGGGCCTTTTTCCAACGTGTGAAATTGCATTCTCTTTTTTTCCTCAGGTGGGTCTCCATGCTTGCTGAAGGGGTTTTGAGATTGAGGCTTTTGCAAAAAATGACTTTCTGGGTTAAGGCTTTTGCAAAAATGACTTTTCGGAGAGACTTTTCCCTCCCTGACTTTCAAGACCCCTCCTACCTCGCCTGTCTTAACTCTCCAGCTCTGTCCCCAGCTTGCTGTGCCCCAGCGGGGGCCGGAGAGGGACGGCTGGGGGTGATAGCCAGAGAAGGCTTCCAGAGGAGGGACTGCTTGGCCATGGCTGTGGGTCGACTGCTAAACATGGCAGGTGAGTCACGTGAGGAAAAGAGAATAGCCTGTGGCAGGTCACGGAGGTAGGAAAGTGTCAGGCATATTCTGCGGAGCATGTGGTGGGAGGAATCTAAGGCACCTGCGGGCATCTGTTTTAGGGGGTTATGGCCTAAAGGACGGTGAAGGAGGAAGAGTATGCAGGGCCCAGAGTGCCAAGGGCCGTGGATGTCATGCTACACTTTGTCCTGCTGCCAGTGGAACCATTGGAGGTTTAAAGCCACAGAGCAGTGCAGTCAGATCTGGTTTTTGGAAACAACGATGGACCAACTGGAAGAGAGACAAGAAAAGCAGAGAGAAAACAACAGCAAGTGTCCACACAGGAGACAGTGGTTGAACTGGATGGTGGTGGCCTGATGGCGGGTGGTGAGTGAGGACACCCACTTGATTGGAGGGACACTTCTCTGGATCGAGTGTGGAGGAGGAGGAAGAGACAAGAGTTGGAGGTGATCCCAACGTGCCTGACCTGGGCTCCTGGACATCGTGACTCCAGTAAGACTAAGGAGGGGGAGTAGCTCAGGGGAAAACCCAGTGAGTCTGGTTTTACACTTAGATAAGTAATTCATATATAAAACAGAGATGCAGTTTTGGATTTGTAGTACCAATTTGCACACTCTCCAAGCTATTTATGGGCGTGCATGCGTGATTTTTGAACTCATGAAAGATTCATGCTGTGTTGGCACACAGAGCACTTTGGTGTCAAGGAAAAGTCCTCTTCTTTCTGCCCTTGCTGCTAGGGAACATCACTTCAGCCTCCCAGGCCTGGCTAAAATGTCATCTGTTCCAGGCAGAACTCCTCCCAGGTTCTGATTTCATAGCAGCCCTCGTTCCACAGACCTAGAGTTCACTGTCCCCTGACTCTCTCTCAGTGATAAGCATATTGATTTAATCTTTAAACCTGCCATCTGGCACAGGGTTAAATGTATAGAAATTGTCACTAAAAGTTGAAGAATGAATCTATGATTTTTTTTATATCCTTCTTACCGTTTTGGATTCAAGGCACAGAGAAATGCAGCCACTGGTCCCAGATCACACAGTGATCTTAGATCAGATCCCCAGGGACTTTTCTCCAGCTTTGGTCTTTCCCAGTGACTTCACATTCATGTTTTACAAAACACTTATCTGCCCCACACAGTTATTCAAAAGTTAGAGTCCACATAGAAATTGGGAGTTCTCACAACTAGGTCTGAATTTTTTGTTTCTTTGGATAAGTCAGACAATCTGGAGACATTGAACAGGCTTCCTCTTCCCAATTTTCCACACTCCCCACCATTCCCCAAGATTCCCCCAACACTAGGGAGGGAAGACAGTTGCTATGTAGTATTGCGATTGTATTGTTGTTGTTGTTGTTTTTTCCTGCATAGAGGAACATTATTATACAGTCATGGCCTTAACAAATGTGGATGCAAAATGAAGCTGGAGTGGGCCTTGTGTTTGGAGAGGATGAGAGAGGACATACACATTTTTTGGTGGAATAATGACTATTTGTATGTGCTATCTTTAATATGCAAATGACCCCCTATTTCCCTCACTTTCACTGTTACTCCTGTGCCTAAGGACCCAAACATCAAGGCCCCTCCCACAGAGGCAGTCGGGCACAGTGGTTAGGAGCATGGCTTTCTGGGTGAACTTGGGCAACTTCCTTAAACTCTCCCTGCCTCTGTTTCCTCATTGCAAAACGGGGTGATGATGATAATCGTACTTCCTGGAGGTGGTTGTGAGAACTGAATGAGTCAAGAAGTGTAAGGAGCTCAGAAGAGCCCCTGACCACTAGCAAGTGCACAGAAGAAAGGAGCTATTTTTGTCACTATGATGCGTGGTAACATATTGACATTCACTTACTAGTTAATTGGCTTGGTAAACATCTATTGGTAGATGCTTTTGAAAAATGCCAGACTATAAATTTTAAAGGTTTCTCGGTCTAGGTCTATAACTCAGTGGTTCTCAATCATGATGTTCATGGACTCATCTGGAGAATTCTGGCAAAATACTGATTCTGGGGCCCCACCTAAGACCACACAGCAGATACCCAGGAGGCAGAATCCATGGCTCCCATATTGATGACAAACTATGTCAAGTTATGGTCAAGATAGGGCACTGTCTTCAAGCCAGGGCCAGGTCGTACATGACCTTGATAGTGGGTACTTCCTTAAATTTTGCACCCTGGTGCCTCATTTGCCTCGCCTGATCCTGGCCCTGCCTCAGACCTCTAGAACAGAAACTCCATGAGGGCAGGGATTTTTTTTTTTTTGGTCTATTTTCTTCCTCCTGCTCTATCCCCAGTACCTGGAAAAGCAGCGAACACAGTATGCCCTCAATAAATATTTATTGAAATAATAGATGAATGAATGGGCCCATCATCCTAAAATTCGAGCTACAGCTGCCTCTTTGCTGGAGACAGCTGCGTCTGCTCTACACAAACCAGAGGAGCATAGTTCGGATGCTGAGTGTTTCTAGAGGGAACCTTGGAGGTCAGTTGGGACAGGAGTTCCCAAAGCAAAGGCGTTCGGTCTCACTGTCAAGATATTTGCCTTACCTGCATCCCTCTTGAAATATTATTTCTTTACATCAATCCATGTTTACTTGTCTACGTTTGTCTGATAAAGAAGCCTTAAAAAATCAGTTCTGTAAAGGAAAAACTATTTTTACTTGCCATAAATGGGTAACTGTAAAAATAAGGACAAAAGAAAGAAATCGTGTTATTAACTTTAGTTGGATGCCATTGCCTGTGGAGGGATGGGAGCCTGAGTCCTCCTCTCTTATTATTATGAAGGGAGGTCTAAGAACATAAGAGAGGTGTTCAAGACACTAGTGTTGGACTGGCGACTTTCTCTCAGGGGGAAGCAGAAAGCTTGAAAGAGAGCTTAGAAGTGATACCTTTCTCCCTCTGTGCCTCAGTATGATTTAATGCTGTATTCAGGTTTATCACCCAATCCCATCCATATGGTACCCAACCATCATTGTACCCATCCCACTGGGGAAATCCTCAGTTAGTCCAACCCTCTCATTTTACAAGACTTAAGCTCAAAGAGGAGAAGGGTTTACCCAATGTCACATTCATTTATTCATCCATGCATTCATTTGACGTCTATCTACGGAATACCTCCAATATGCCTGGCACTGTGAACCAGACAGGCCCAGTCCCTGTTACCATGGAGCTACCATCCTAGGGCCAGAGGAGGGACTCTATCCCAGGTCCCCTGATTCCTTGTCTAATGCTCCTTCCCTGCCCCTTCCCATCCGGTAGGAGGTGTTTTCATAATTCCCGTCCATACCCTGCCTGCATGGATGACTTGGACCCTCAGTGTTGTATTAAACATCTTTTCATTTTAATAAAGCAGCTACATTTTCACTCCATCCCGGGCTCCCCGTCCCTGCAACACACACTTTGAGAACGCTGCTAATTTCAGCGTCTGGCTTCCAGACCCAGACGTCAAAACAACTACCTTTCATCTCAGGTTTGTAACACAGAAAACCTTCAATATTGGGAACAGATAGCCTCGAAGGTGGGTTCATATCTCTCAGCAAGATTGCTGTAACTTAACTCTCCCGCGCCCGATCAAGGCTTTCTCTCTGCCTCGTAGGTATTTTAATACAAATGTTCCTTTCATTTGACTGATTGAAGGTCTTCAACCTGCAGTAAATGAAACATCTGATCCCCTTGAATCCAAATCACTTTTTCTTTGATTTTCTTTTACTTCTATTTCTTCGTCCTTTGTTCTACAGCTCGAGTCAAATTTCCCTTTAGAAATTGAAAGAATGTGTGTGGCGTTTGCCTGCCTTTAAAAAAAAAAAAAAGCAACACCAGGCTCTAGTGAAACTGCAGGCTCATGGACTAGAATATTAAAATCGGATTCAATGGTTGCCTGTCGCCACAATGTGCTTTACGTGCCATTGTCCCCCCAGTTTCGGGCAACGGCCACACACATTGGCCTCTGTGTAGGAGTCACCAAAGCTGACTTCTTGAGTAACCCCTAGGTTTGGGAGAAAATATGACTAAAGATTTGTAACCCTGCTCAAAGAGCTAGGTTATCCGTGCACAAAGCCCTACATGTTGGCATCTAGCTATGGAGGTGAGCATTTAATTGCCTTTATAATGACTTATCCCATCCACATAGTAACGGGTCCCCAGTTTCAGGCAAAGCATGACCGTACTTCGGTATGTCAGCAGCTGGAGACGTTCACCTTCCAGCTTTGCTGGCAACATGAACAACACTGACAAGTACAAGTTCAGGCAGGTGCCAAATCCAGGTTACTCTGATATCATTTTCAAGGAACATTTAGGCTCAACATGACTCTGCTTTCACAGATGGCCCACATGGCCGTTTTAAGATGAATATGTGTGGATATCATCTGAAAGGGCTCAGGCTTTAAAATCAGACAGCCTTGGGCTGGACGTCGGGCTCCATCACTTTGTAGCATGTGGTCCTCGGACAAGTCAACTAAATTCTCTGAGCCTTTAGTTCCACCATCTATAAAATAATGACAGTCGAATTGTTGGGATATTATGATTTAAAAAAAAATCATGCCATAAAGGATTCAACTAAGAAAAGGGATCTTACTTCATTCCCCTCTCTCTGGAAGGAAAAAGCTACTGCGATTTCTTGTCTGGATATATTTCTTCCACGGTTCCTAAATAATTTTTGGTGGCAATGTGGTAAGTGAAGGCAGGAAGGTGTTTCAGTGCTATAGGACATTTGATCTTCAGTTGGTACCTTGGAATGGCCCAGAATTACTAGTGCTACAGGATAAGCCCAAGGTGATTTAGACAGAAATTAACTACCCACCTCATTGTAACAAAAAGTTTGAGAGAATGAGAAAGCGAAGAGAGAGAAAGAGAGATTGACTGGTGCTTCACTAAATGCCACCACGACTGGCACACGTCCCAAGCTGAACCACAGATACCTGAGTTGGGCGTGAGGATATCAAGGTATATTTACAGACCCAGCGCCATGGCTGGTGGAATTGACTATGTGAACTGGAGTCTAAACTCTGGCCGGTGGCTGCATCCTGGCCCTGGGCTTTTAGAAATCCCAGCCTAGGGAGGAGGCCTTGGCGTCCCCATCCTGAATGGGCCCAGCTGAGCTGCAGGAAGGCCCGAGCTCAGGCTGATTCCCCTGTTGATACATCCCTAGGAGCTCAGCCCAGGGTTGTGTTGGGAGAGTGTTTGCAAGCTCTTTAACACGTGCTGTTGTTAGTTTTAAAGGGTCTCGTTGTCCTTAAAGCTCTCTCAGCCACCATGTCTCTCTTTTCCTTCTTTGCTCCCTTTCTTGGTTTTTCATCTCTGCATTTGTTTCAAGCATGATTGGAAACCTGATGTTGTGAGTTTGCATGGAGGAGGTGAAGGCGTCTCCCGTCCTTCTGCTTTGCCTTCTTGCAGGAAGGCAAACATCAAAAGGCCCTGCGCCGTCTCCCCACGAGGCCCAGATCTTCCTGTATAATGTGGAGAGGAAATCGGGGCCTTTGTGCTTCCCTTGCTCAGATCATATCAATTCAGTTTTCCCCTTCACTTAATTTGTAGTTGGAGTCATCCTTGCAGGCAGGGCAGCGGTGGGTGAAGTGGAAGGTCAGGAGGGGGAGAGGAAACGGGCTGGAGGCTGGGGCTGGTAAAGACTCCCGGAGATTTTGGAAATGAGGATGGAGTAGAGGGTAAACCTTTGGTCAAGGGATTGGAGAGGGGCTACGGTATTAACCCCGAGTATCCCCGGCCTCCCCGGGACTTGGCTACTTTGTGTTCTGAATCCATAAAACAGGGAGCTGGGAACAGATGAATGTTAGATGCCTCTTCAGCCATGACTGTGTGATTCTACACCGGTTCTGTCTCTTAAAATATGACTTTGGCCATGTCACTATCTCTAGGCCTCCTTTTAATCATCTCTATGCTGGAGGTTGTGAGGTGACTCAACAAGGTAATATCCACGAAGGTGCCTAGCTGGCACCTGGAGCAAAAGGGGAGCCTGATGGATACCACTTAAACATGCATCTCTTCTCTGTGACTCCTGTGTCCACATGGGGAGTGCCCAGGGAATTCTCAATTTGATGTATTTGTTCTCTTAAACATTTGAGGCTTTGTGGGCCATGTATGGTCTCTGTTGCATACTTTTTCCCTCCGACTTTTTTTTTTAAGTCTTTATTGAATTTGTTACAATATTGCTTCTGTTTTATGTTTTGGTTTTTTGGGCCCGAGGCACGTGAGATCTTAGCTCCCTGACCAGGGATCGAACCTGCAGCCCCTGGCTTGGAAGGCGAAATCCTAACCACTGAACCGCCAGGGAAGTCCCTCCCTCCGACTTTTAAAAAATGTAAAAACCTGTCCTAGCTCGCAAGCTATACAAAAACATATAGAGGACCGGAGCTGGCCTGTGAGCCATATTTTGCCACCCCCTGCCCGAGAGAGACAGACTGTTGAGGTTCAAATGCCAGCTTAGTCACTTACTAGCTGTGTGACATTGGGCAAGTGATTTAACCTCTCTGATCAGCATTTTCTTCATCTATCAAATAAGGCTTATAACTACCTTTCTCATAGTAGTACTATAAGAATGATGTATACAGATACAACACTTAGCAGAATATCTGGCATACAGTTAGCTCTTAATAATGGTTTATTATTAATGTTATTAATTTGCAGCTGGGAATTTAGGGCCTGCTTGGATAAGAGCTTGGTTGGGGATAGAACTTCATTTTTTTTTTTGCCACAGGGTCAAGGGAGAAGGGGGTCTCTGAGCACAAAGCCCAGGGCATCTCTGGGCCTAAGATGCATGCATGCGTGCATTCATTCATTACCTCACTCACTCACAAACCTTTATTGAGGGTTTACAACATGCCAGGCGCTATAATAAGAACTGAAGACACAGCAGAGTACAAAATGGACCAGATCCCTGCCCCCAACGGGTTCATATTCTAGTGGAGGGACATAGATGATACACATACAAATAAGGACATACCTAATATGTCAGAATGTGAACAAGACTATCAGGAAAAATAAAGCAGAGTAGGGAGGGTTAGGAAATGCTGCAGGGGGATGATTATTTTATGTGGGGAGATCAGAGAAGGCGTCGCTGGGAAGGTGTTCTATGAACAGAGACCTGAATGCAAGGAGGGAGGGAGTCAGCCACGTGGATGTTTGGGGGAAGAGAATTCCAGGCACGAGGAGCCGCAGGGGTACAAAGGCGCTGAGGCTGGAACATAGTTGTCCTGTAACAGGAACACAGTGGGAGCCAGAACACCAGGAACATGTGATGAGGCCAGAGTTAAGCGTCCTAAAGGGAGATGGTAGAACAGATACCCGAGAAGGACAAGGCTGGGGAAGGCGTGCAGACCGTGTTAGGCCCTGTAGGTCCCTGTAAGGCCTTCATGCCCGAGGACGCCTAGGAGGCAGCCAGAGTCTTTGCTCATTCCCTTTGCAGTTACTTCTTCTTTCATCCAGTATTCATATCCGCACAGCACCCACTCTGTGCTCTCAAGGAACTCAGAATCAAGTGGAGGTAGACAGGCATTCATTCAATAAACCCTCCCAAGTCAGACCACTGCCCTGGAGAGTGATGGGGAGAAGAGTCTTTAAGGGACACTGAGCCGGTCTGGTAATCAGGGAAGGCTGCCTGAGGAAAGAGCTGGGCCTTTGGCAGGTGGCAGCATGGCCCCTTCTAGGAGCTCAGAGAAGCCAGTGTGGCTGCAGGTCGGAGAGTGAAGGGGAGCATGGCGGGCATGTGCAGCTGGAACAGTGGGCTGGGGCTCCCCACACCTTGTGGGCTGGGTAGGGCTCCTCCTTTCTCCTGAGTGCAAGGAGGCCTCTGAAGTGGGCAAAGCAGGGAATGACACAATCATATATGCAATTGGACTGGATCACTTTGGCTGCCCCCATGGAGGGGGAATCAGAGTAGATTTGGGGCCACCTGTTAAGGGGTTATTATACAGTTATCAAGCTGAAAAATTACAGTTGCTTTGCCCTATTTACCATAGCCAAGACATGGATAAAGAAGATGTGTTTTATGTATATATGTGTGTGTGTGTGTGTGTGTTATATATACGTTATATATATGTGTTATATGTATATATGTATATATGTGTATATATATATATATATATATATATATATATATATACTACCCAGCCATAAAAGAGAATGAAATAATGCCATTTGCAGCAACATAGATGGACCTAGAGATTATCATACTAAGTGAAGTAAGCCAGACAGAGAAAGACCAATACCGTATGACAACACTTATATGTGGAATCTAAAATATGACACAAATGAACTTATTTACAAAACAGAAATAGACTCACAGACATAGAAAACAAACTTATGGTTGCCAAAAGGGATAGTGGGGGGAGAGATAAATTAGGAGTTTGGGATTAGCAGATACAAACTACTATATATAAAATAGATAAACAACAAGGTCCTACTGTATTGCATAGGGAACTATTTTCAATATCTTGTAATAAACTATAATGGAAAGGAATATGAAAAAGGATATATATATAGATAACTGAAGCACTGTGCTGTACACCAGAAACTAACACAACATTGTAAATTAACTATACTTAAATTAAAAAAAAAATTATAGTTGCTTTGATGAGAGTGGAGGAAGGGAGGCCTGAGGTTGGTGGATGGACCCAAGAATATTTTGCAGGTAGGATTGAGAAGACTTGGTAGAAAGATGAGGCAGGAGGTGTAAGGGAGAAAAAGGCAACAAAATGCCTCTGAGGTTTGGGATTTGTGCCCCCAGATGAAGGGCAACCAGGGTGCTGGCAGGAGGGTGAAAGTCTTGGCAGTTCTGGGATCTGCTGGAACAGGTGCCCTGTTGGTAAGGACCACAACTTAGTTCCCTCCCCAGCGCCTGGCTCCTGACCTGGTCGACAGCAGGTGCAGGGTCAGTGCAGCGTTGAGGGTCCCTTCAAGCCAGTGTCCCCCGAGAGGGTCAGGAGAGAGAACCTGACAACAAACAGAGCTGGCCAAAGTGGAGGACCATCCAAATTCAGTTTGGAAGCGATGAGAATAAGGCTTAAACTATCTGGGGTGGGGTGACGTTTCTGCAACGAACAGTGAAAAAGTGGCCATGACTTTACCCATCAATTTCTCAAGGTGACTTTTGACTGCCTGAGTCCCCCTCCTCCTTTCACACCTTCCCTCCAGCCTGTCTCTCGGTGATGATCCCTCCTTTCCCTCTAAGAGCCTGTTTCCGGAGTTCACTTTGGAAGGGACCCTCCAAGCTCCTTCCTACTTAAAGCCGCTGCACATACTGTCCTTTGTGTTGTGAGTGCCTGTGCCTCCGCCCTACCCCACCTCGGTAACTCCTTCTCGTCCTCCTGTGCCACTTGTCACCTGCTCAGGTAGGCTTCCCAGAGCCCCTGGCCTAAATTATTCATTCCCACAGCATCCTGTACTTGTCCTGTGTGGCCCTTCTCACCGCTGTCATGAATTCCTTATTCTTGCCCTTTTCTCTCCCTCTCAGTAGTTTATGGTCTCCTTTTCCTGGAACTGGGCCAGCACAGAGATGTGTTCAATGACCAGTTACTGAATGAACGAATGAATGAATGGGCTGGGGTTACCCAGTCTTAGGGCTGGATGAGCCACCAAGAAACTCATATTTTCCAAAAGTGTTTCGGAAAGAAGAGAGTTTGCTTGACACTCCCTAGGCATATCTGCATTTTATGAGATGAAGTGAACCTTGGGCTAAAGGAATGCACCTCTTGTAATGGAGAGAGTATTTTAAAAATATTAAATGCCTGTGGTTTTCATCCAACTCCTCTATAAATAATGTTGTCTACAGCCATTCTCCCGTGATTGCTCCAGTGAAGGGTGACTGTCACCTTGGGAACAAATATGCTATGAGGTAGGAAATGCCCAGACTGGGCAAGAAGAGGAAGGAGAAAGCCCCTTCCTGGCAGGTGAGAGGTGAGAGGAAAGTGAAGGGCATGGTCGCGTAGGGGATGCGAGCGATGTGCCACCGGAGGACCACCCTCCTTAGGGCTGGGACAACCGCCTCTACATAAGCAACAGCGTGAATGTCCAGATGGGATAGATCGTTGGGAGGCTGTGGTTCTGGGAGCAAAGCAGACACCAGCAGCTGCCTTGCAGAAGACACTAGCGAGTACTCAGAAGGCACAGTGCGGACAAGGGGTCCCCTCTCCCCAATGTCATAAACATGAAGACTAGACAGGACTATTTGAACTCAGAGGAGATGCTTCAAACTGAGGAAACGGAGTCGTCTTTAAATAGCAAGCTTAAAATATCCATTCCTGAACCAACCACCCAACATGCATCCCCAGTGGCAAGAGGTTTGGGGAAAGGAGAAGATCAGTTATACAAAATAAAGCTGCTACATTTTCTTTGTACATCTGAGTAGCAGTATGATTGAAATGGCAACCCCCTCCTGCCTCCACACCCTGTAATTGTAGAACCTTAGGTTGGCCTTAATATTACACCGAAAGATGTTTGCCTGTTGGCACCATCCCAGCCACCCAACAATTCCAAGCCTGTTTTCTTCTTCTCCATGATATCCTTTGCCTCCTCATCCTCTTCCATCCCTTTTGCAATGACGATGCCCAGCACTGAATGACTGCAGAAGTCCAACAGCAAATATGAAGTGGGGGTCTTGGGGTTGAGCTGGACAGTTTCCTAGTCTTCCAGCTCAGCTTCCCAGGCCCCCAGACTCTTTTACCTGAGACAGTGATGCACAGGAAACACCAGCGACCATGGGTGTGTGTGTGTCTGCATCCATCCATCCTGCCTTATGTCCGAGATGGGCTGTCTCAGCCTCACCTGTCCATGTGCAGTTGCCAGAGTCTTGGCTCCATCCAACCATCCCCTCACAGGTTCTGTACTCTTAGGCTCTTTAAGTGAGTACACTGACTCCACCATTCTCTTATGCGGACACTCTTGCCTACAGATCCCACTGCTAAAAATTAATACCCGGTCTTTCAGTTCCTGGCTCATCCTCTGGTTCACTTCAATTACTCTCTGCTCCTACTAGGAGTTAAATATTCCTGTCATGGCCTGACCCCTTTGAAAATGTCTGATGGTCGTATCATAAAACAATGGCAAGGCAGTTTAATTGAATCCTTTTTTTTTTTTAACTGCATACTCACATCTGATGCAGAATAATAATGCTTAGCACTCACAAGAGAACTTTTCATCTTCAAAGCACTCTGCTACCATTAAAGGCCACATTTGCTGAAGATAGATTCGCTTTCCTTTGTGTCACGCTGAATCACATCAGATTGAATTTAGAGGGTACAAGGAGCAGGGGACCG
Source organism: Balaenoptera musculus (assembly GCF_009873245.2). Taxonomy (NCBI): domain Eukaryota; kingdom Metazoa; phylum Chordata; class Mammalia; order Artiodactyla; family Balaenopteridae; genus Balaenoptera; species Balaenoptera musculus. The sequence continues at coordinate 31,169,974 of NC_045803.1, read as the reverse complement.
CCTTAAAGTGCTGAGTTGTGCTTGAAAACAGGCTGAAAATAAGCACTGGAGAGCTCTCAGGATAATTGTCATTTCCATCTCAATTCCTCTCAGTTGTGTCCCAGTCATGCCTTCTTCTTATTTCCTTTTTGGGGCAAGATAGGGTATATGATGCTGCAGTAACAAACAATCCCCTGATTGCAAAGGCTTAAGATGTCAGAAGTTGATTTCTGACTCATGCTACATATCCAGTGGCTCACCTGGGGTTTTGCTCCATTTCTCCTCTGCAAAAGGGACCCGAGATGTACGTGTGGCCAGCATTTGAAATGACGACACATGTCATTCAAAGGAAAAGAGAGAGTGTGGGCAATCACACACTGGTTCTTTAAAGCTTCCATCTGGAATTGGCACATGTCACTTCTGGTCACAATTCATTGGCAAGCAAGTCATATGGCCACATCTCTCATAAGCCTGAGACCTGTCACGACCTCCTAAATCTCTCTCTGATCACTTTCCTTCCTCTTCATTTCTACCAAACCCACCAGCCTCTCTCCTTGCCTAACCTTCTGCAGGAGTCCCTATCTGATTTCCCTAAATTCACTCTTGTTTCTTTCTCTCGATCTGCTGTCCATACTCCAATCTGAGTGAATTTTTCAGTATGCAAATCTGATTTCATTGCCCTCACCTCAAGTTAAACCATTTCACTGGCTTTCCATTGCTCTTAAAACACAGACCTTCCTGCCCAGTGTCCGACAGATGAATGGATAAAGAAGATGTGGTATATACAATGGAATATTACTCAGCCATAAAAAGGAATGAAACTGGGTCATTTGTAGAGACATGGATGGACCTAGAGACTGTCATACAGAGTAAGTCAGAAAGAGAAAAACAAATATCGTCTATTAACGCATATATGTGAAATCTAGAAAAATGGTACAGATGAACCAGTTTGCAAGGAAGAAATAGAGACACAGATGTAGAGAACAAATGTATGGACACCAAGGGGGGAAAGGGGGGGCGGCTGGATGAACTGGGAGATTGGGATTGACATGTATACACTAATATGTATAAAATAGATAACTAATGAGAACCTGCTGTATAGCACAGGGAACTCCACTTTGCTGCACAGTAGAAACTAACACAACATTGTAAAACAACTATACCCCAATTAAAAAACAAAACAAAACACAGACACCCCCCGCCACTCCCTGCCAGCCTCATCTCAAGTCACACTTCCTATCACTCTCTTTCTATGGCCTTGAATTCCAGGACCTTTGCCCTTGCCATTCTCTCCATCTGGAGAGACCCATCTCCCCTCCTCCAGGAAACACCTAATCATCCTTCATCTCCTAGTCAGGCATGTCTTCTCCAGAGAAGTCTCTCTAAAGACCCTTGGCAAGTCCACCATGAGCC